>NW_025999913.1:4431127-4599045 GCF_001458135.2 Marmota marmota marmota | reverse complement strand
CCCCCCCCGGTCCACTCCCGACTCTGGCTCAGGACTAGCTCTCCCTGGGGCTGAAATGATGTAGAGCCCTCTGGAAATAACAGAGGTGATGGTAAAGAGCATTCAGAGCTCCTGGCCACTTTGTACATTCCTAGGAAACCATTACCTCCTGGTAAATATGCTAGAACCCCAAAGCTCTAAAGAGCCCCAAGAAAAGGCTCTCTCCCAAGGAGAGAAACAAAGGGAGAGAACCTGTCCCTTAAACTCCAGCCTAAATATGAAGAGATAGGAAACGAGGCGCAATTCCGACCTATCTACCCAGCTGTTTTGACAAGGTCACGTGCACACAGATAAGCTAAACTAGAAGGCTCCCCTTGGAATTATCTAGTATTTAAATTTTTAAGTCCTATGCTTAAGTTTAGCCAAGAATCAGATTTCCCTTTATCACCATTCATTATAAAACCTTTGGCTTTCGGGTGCTTTTCTGCAAGTCTCCAAATACACGTAAGTACATGTGGATGGAAATAATCCAGTAGACACCTTCTGAAGTAGTTCTCAATAATTTGCATATTCATTCTGAGTATGCTGATGCAGGGTGTAGTGAGGGTTCCCTACCTTGCCCTGTTCCTGATCTTGTCTGATGGATACACTACATGGTGACCCCCATTTCCCCCCTAACTTCCTAGATCCTTGTCCAGCCACCTTCTATAGGAAAATGCATTGGAGTGAGTGAATCCTACTAATTCCAGATGTTGCCTGTTCTTCTGTTCCTTCCCTGATTCCCTTTGGAATTTGGGAACACCTCTGGCTTTGCCTAAAACACCATGATCAATAGTAATACTGTTCTTTTGCTGGGCTGAATCCATGTGGGTGCAGAGGCAAAGGGCAGAGGGAGGATCACACTGGGGTTTTCCATGCCCTACTCAGGAGCTCTCATAGCAGAAACTACAGAAATGGCATTTGTTGGGCAAAATCCCATGAAAACAGGATCCGTTAGGTTCTACTATGTATTTTTCTCTGTCATTTTCCTGAATGTTAACAGCACACGGAAGCTCTGGTGAGGAATCCCCCTCCAAGAAACTAGAAGTAAAATTGCCTTTAGAAAATTAAATTTTTCTTCTTTGATATAAGGAGAACAACTAAGAACAGAGCAGGGAGGAAGAGCATGAGAAGAAGATTAACATTAAACAGGGACGAGAGGTGGGAGGGAAAGGGAGAGAGAAGGGAAATTGCATGGAAATGGAAGGTGACCCTCATTGTTATACAAAATTACATGCAAGAGGATGTGAGGGGAAAGGGGAAAAAATCAAGGGAGAGAAATGAATTACAGTAGATGGGGTAGAGAGAGAAGATGGGAGGGGAGGGGAGGGGAGGGGGGATAGTAGAGGATAGGAAAGATAGCAGAATACAACAGTCACTAGTATGGCAATATGTAAAAACGTGGATGTGTAACCGATGTGATTCTGCAATCTGTATACGGGGTAAAAATAGGAGTTCATAACCCACTTGAATCAAACGTATGAAATATGATATGTCAAGAGCTTTGTAATGTTTTGAACAACCAATAATAAAAATTTTAAAAAAAGAAAAGAAAATTAAATTTTAAAAATCAACGCATAATGAACCCAATTAAGACAAGCTAAGCCAACATAAAGAGATAGATTAGTACCCAGGCCTGCAAAGCATGAGAGTAAGCAGATCAAGTGTTCCACAAAATATCGAAAGAAGGAATGTGCTAATCAGCTAGAGAAGGGAGTACCGGTCACCTGTTGGTCACTGGACCTTAGGAAGAGGGTCCAGATACTAATAGGAACCAGTTCTACCCAAGCACTGACTAAAGTTAAGGAGAATTAACCTCAGGAATTCTGAGCAGAAATACCTGTTCTGTGTGTCTGTCTAATCTTTTCTTGCATTCTAATCCTACTTTTGCCTAACCACCTCCCAGTTAGGGAGCTGGCGATTAGCTGACATCTGGATTTTACCAGCAGTAATCAACATTTACTGAATATTTACTATGCGTTACATACACATTTGTTTTTCTGCAAAGGTTTAACTTGGTTAACCAATGTGTTGAAGCAGAATTAAATCCGGGACAAGGAAGCGAAAATTAAAAATCAGAGTAGATTAAAGGTCTCGGTGTCTTTCCTTAGTATGCAAAGACACAATCCACTTGGTTTTAACCAGTCTTGACTCTCCAATGAGCACAGGAATCAAAAAGTATCTCAAAGACTATCGCCCAGACCTTGTATACAACCAGAGAGCTGAGAAATTGTGCTCTATATGTGGAATAAGAATTGTAATGCATTCCGCTGTCACATATAAATAAAAAATAATCGTTTAAAAAAAAAAGACTATCACTCAGTTCTCAGGAATTCTAAAAAGCAGTGGCTCTCAATAATGGCAGAACATTTAAAAAATTCTGATGCCCAGCACCCATTCCCAGAGATGGATTCACTTCATGTGGGGCAGGGATGGACAGCCGAACTTTTAAGACTCCCCCAGTGATTCTTTTCAAGGCTGGGAACCCCAGCTATCATGGACTTTAAGATATTTTCACAAAGGACTTTGTTCCCAAGCTCCTCTAATAATCGGGGTCACCTGGGGTAACTGCTGAACATCAGAGCTGCAGCCCCCTTTCGTAGAATTTCTGAGTCTGGAATGGGGCCCAGAATCTGTAGGTTTACAAGCACCCCGGGTGATGTGTAGAATCAAAAATTTCCAAAAACAAGGAGCATATTTAGGGAAGTATATGGGTGATATCATAATCCATAGGAAAGTAATGTTGAGAAGATGACTCAAGTACACATATTCATTGATCTAGAATATCTCCCTTTGGGTTTTGTTCCAGTTCTATCCTAGGACCAGGACTTAGATGACAGGCAAAACAGGAGGAAAAAAAAAAGACAAAAAACAAATGTATGTGTGCATGAACACACACACACACACACACACACACACAGAGACACCACACAGACACACACAAATAACCGAGGTTTGAGAATACCCAGTCCATACTCAGTGGGCCATAATGCCCGGGGAAAAGGGAACCAATTGTTACATATGGTTTCCATCCTTCTTTGCTGGTCACTTTTTTTTTTTCACCATTATTTGAACCAAACCACCAGGACCTAGTATTTAACAATGATGTAAGCTACGTTCGCATCACTGAATAAGCACTTAGCTATCAATTCACTTGAAAGTATGTTCAACCACTTAAAAACAGGATGTGGCTCATTTTTTTTTCCTATTTTAAGTAAGTTTTATACTGTGTTATTTAAACAGTTCCATGGCATTTTAAAATAAAGAAGGGCAGAAAGCTTCTAAGATCATTCTTTTAGTGGACTCTGTAAGGGGCACTAAAATGCCACAATTGGACAAGCATAGGAAAAAAAATAAAGCAATCTCATTTGACTATATCCAAAGATGCTAAATATTATTTATTAAAATAATTATATATGATGACTAGGGGTTTATTCCAGGATGCAACAATGATTCAACATTAGAAAATCTGTTTACATAAATCACTACTTTTAAGGATGCCCATGGTCACTATTATTATATATTTAACAGAGGTCCTAGACAATGAAAGACCAGTTATGCATGTTGGAAAGAAAAAATGCCTGTATTTGTAGAAGATGGCAGACCATAAAAATCCAGGGAAATCTACCTCTTTGCATTATTACATGTTGCAATCATTTTTCCCCACATATTTTCCTCTGAAATTGCAAAACTCTGGTGGCAACGACTATAAGTATTTTCCCATATGTGATATCTGTGTGATCCTACCAGTTAGGTCTTTATTTTTCCATATTGGTGCATTATAGTTGTACATAATGGTGGTATTTGTTTCTACATATTGGTCCATGCACACAATATAACAATAGAATCTGGTCAGTATCTTTCAGATAAAAGGCAGAAAATGAAGAACAAAAAACCTTGCAGAGGTTGTGTGAAGAACATCAGACTCAAATACACCTGTGCTGAACTTGACCCTAACTCAGTACACCTGAATGCAAAAGCCAGTGGCTCTCAAACTGCTGTAGAGGAGAATCACCAGGGAAATCTTTAAAGGTTCTGACATTCAGTTAGCCCCCTGACATGGCACCCCCCGCCCCAGGCATCACAACTGAATTAGGATGGGGGTCAACATGCATGGGACTTTTTAAAGCTCCCCAAGTGATTCTAATGTCAAACAAAGTTTGGGAACCACAGCCTACAGCCATTCCCAGTTCCTCGGCACTTTGGAAGTCTAGTCTATGAAGAGCTAGCTCGTCGGCCGAGCTCCTCTTCATCCTCCCCAGCAGCCAGCTCTCCCTTTACATATTACACACTGACTGATATTTGGAGTGTGGGGAGGTGGTATCCACCTGATCTAGTTTTATCTAGCTGTATAATACAGCTGCTATACGATATTTATTGACTGCCATGTGTTATTTCAGGCACAAGGCATCCCAGCCACGAGGACAGCCCTATCTCTGGCTTCCTGGTTTTATACTTTATGGTAGGAAAGGATGGCAATAACTAAAATGACATAACATAATGAGGTGTGATGAGCACAGGGAGAGCACAAATAAAATGTAAGGGGAGCTCAAGGGAGGGAGAAATGTTTCTTGGACCCTCGAAATGCTGATTGATGCAGGGTGGAGTAGCCACTCTCGGTGAGCTGCTGAAATAACAGAAACCCCTCAGGTCCCATTGCAGCCTGGACAGATGTCACAAGGTGATACCAGACTGGTTGGGGTGATGACTTTTCAAAGGAGCCACTACAGTCAACAAGAACGGGGGCAGCAGTGGGCACATACACAGAGGGATCTGAGGTCAAGCCGAGGCTGAAGCCCTCAGCTCAGAGCAGGTGGCAAACACCAGAGGACAACCTAGAGGAGCAGGTGCAAAAGCAACAGAACCCAGTGGACCTGCTGGGTTCTGGAAAAACCCAGGAGACCCCGTCCCGACTAAGGCAAGCACCCAATGCAAACGCAAGTGACACAGTAATTTGCATTCTGGCTTCCAGTCCAGCAGGTGAAGCCCCGGCAGGCACTCTGCCTTAACAAGCGAAGAGCTGAGCAAACTAAAACTAAAAGAGATCAACATTCTGCTTAGATTCGCCAGGGAAAGAGGACGCAGAGCAAACTTCTGCCCCAGGCAGTGGGGACACAGGTGGATACAGAGAATCATAACTTACCAGAGCAGAAACCACCCAGCAGGAAACACCACGGGCAGCAGTGCCAGGCCAGGAAAGCCTGAGCAGTGATGGAGGGACTGCTGGAGGCTCCTGTGCACAAGTCCAAGGGTTAGAACTGCAGGGGGCCCAGTCCTGGTGAAGGCTTCTGTAAGCTTCCCCTCCAGGAGCTTGACCAGGTCCTCACAGGAGGGGGGGGTGGGGGAGTAACAGAAAAATCCCCTCATGCTCGCACTGATGGGGGCTGGGGGGAGGACCCATTTTGGAAAACCTCTTCTTAATGAGGCAGGACCTCAGGAGAAACTGATGAGCCCAAGCCCATCCACCCCAAGAGGAAGGAAGTGCCCGACTCCAGCCAGCTGCAACTTCTACCCTGGAAAAAGCAATAGCTAGCTCCAGCCCACTCTGGCTGTCCTGACCCACAAAGAGAGAAGAAAATAACTAAGATACATTTAGGAAGCTCATAGTCCAAGGTACAGCCTCACTAAAAATGACTGAACCCCAATTATCAGACCACAGAATGACTCCCCCGTAATGCTTGCCTTCATGTGATTTCATGCCCGGCACAAACACATTGTGCTTTCAACAAAAAACTACAAGGCAAACTAAAAGGCAAAAACACAGCCTAAAGAGAGAACAGGCATCAGAACCTGACTTCTGATAAAGCCAAGATGATCAGATCATAAAACTGAAATCACTGTAACTAACCACATCACGTGATAGAAAAGACTTGCCAACTGGTTCCTAAATAAGATTTGTTTCTGGCTTGAATGAGTTAACAGTATTAAGTTTTCATCTAAGATAACAAATGCAAAAAACAAAAAAATTACAGCTTTGTATCTGGGAGAAGAAAAAAAAAATCTAAGAACTGAGTTTCCTAAATGTCCCATCCCCACACATATTGAATCCAGATCTCCAGGGGGACTCAGAAATCTACACTAGCCAAGTACTACAGGTTCTCTGGTGACCAGGCAGTTTGGGAAAGATCTTTGGGCCAAAAGAAGTTCAAAAACCAACCCAGAAACACACTAACTTCCCAAACAGAAATGAATGACCTAATTGGAAATTTTGTTATCTTCAATAAGAAGCATAGAGACAGCTTCAAAATACAGTGCTGGGGCTGGGGTTGTGGCTCAGCGGCAGAGCGCTTGCCTCGCACATGGGAGGCACTGGGTTTGATCCTCAGCACCACATAAACATCAATAAACAAAATAAAGATTTAAAAAATGCAATGCTATTCCATACCCATTGGTCTATATGTTGCTGAAGCATTTGTAATTAGCTGAAGGTACCTGCTATGGTGTGAAGGTCCCCTCAAAACTCATTTTGAAATTTAATTGTCATTGTAACAGTATAAAGAGGTAAGACCCCCTAAGAGGTAATGAGGTCACGAGGGCTGGATTAATGCCCTTATCAAAGGAATGGGGAAGTTATGGCTGGAATGGGTTTGTTTGGCCCCTGTCTGGGTCTTTCACATGCTTTCTCACCCTCTGCCATGTCGTGTCAAATCTAGAAGGTGCTCGCCAGATGCTGGCACCTTGTTCTTGGACTTCCCAGAACCATGAGCCAAATAAAGTTCTACCAGTTTAAATTTACCCAGTCTATGGTATTCTTCTATAGCAGCAGCAAAGAGGCTAACAGAGTATTTCATTATTCTTGTTTTTCACTTGACTTTTTTCAGTCTTCAAAATGGAATAGCAAACTCACAATAGGATGGGGGAAGGTGTCTTAAATGTCTTCATGTGGCCACAAACACATAGAGGATACGCCTTCAAAGTACATCCTGCTGTTATTTCAAGAGCAATTCTTAGAATCAACAAGTCTACATTAGGAACGAGGAAACAGTCTAGGACCTTGGAAGTCATGGTGTCTAATAACCCACTTCATTTAATCCATCAGAGGTAGACTGCAAAGTCACTCCGAAGATGTGCAGACAAAATGCCGTCCTCAGAATTCTCCACAGGATCTTGAGTCTATCTGCTTCAAACACCAACCGGAAACACACACCAAATGCACAAAGAACCTCCCACTGAGAAACTACAGGTCACCATAAAGACCTCAAGAATAGTGCCACCCGCGCTTATCTCTAACCCCACAAAGATGTCCTCTCCCAAACCCTGGGACCTGTGAATATGTTACCTGAGTGACAGAAGGGACCTTAGGCAGGCAGAGTTAAGTGGTGGTGTTTGAGATAGGGACATCCTCCTGGACTCTCCAGCTGGACTGAGTGCAATACAAGAGCTCTTATCAGAGAGACAAGGGAGGGGGAGAAGTGAGGGGGGAAGAGGAGGTGATAGCCAGGCAGAGACAGAGATGCCACACTGCTGGATTTGAACATGAAGAAAGGGGCCGCCAGGCAAGAGATGCAGGTGACCTCTAGAAGATGGAAAGGCAGGGATGTGGGTTCTTCCCCAGAGGTCCCGCCCTGTGGGCACCTCGACCTTCACCCAGTGAGATGCGTGTCAAACCCCTGCTCTACAGAACTGTCATCCATTTGGGTTCTCTGATGGCAAGCAGTCTGTGGTCATCTGTTGCAACAGCCATCAGTAACATGATTGGCATCTGTTAGAATCTGTAAACAAGTCAAAATAACACCTGGCATTTTGCCAGGGGAATGTTAGAGTTCGTAAACAAGTCTGGATGGTGCCTGGCAAAAATGCCAGAGGGAGTGGTTTGAGAAGTAACAAAACCGAGCCATTAAGTGTAGAGATTCCTGGTTGGTTGACTGATGTATCTAGTTTATGCTAATTAGATAAGCTGTGTGGAATGTATAAATACTGCTCCTGTCCTGCAATAAACGGCTCCCACTCCTGCTGTATCAATCTACACAAGTTATTCGTCACCCCCCGGCTATTTTGCTGCAGCCGGACTGCGGCAGGCATCGACCAGCAAGTGCTAAAATGCAGTGGCTGGTGTGCTCATGAAGGGACAGCAATCAGGGATGTCCTTGGGAGGTGATACTGTGGCACAGTAACAAGTATACATTGGCCAGTGTGGACTTTCGATGCACTTACACATTCATATCAGTGGTAGGTATGGGAGTAGAGACAGTCAACCTAACTGGACCAAGCAAAGAGCAGCCAAGTTCAAGAGCAAGGTCAGTCTTTTTTTCTTAACTTGGAATGGTGATATCGATGCCATCACATGATGACTCTGTCCTTCCTACCATGCAGAGGCAAGCTGGGCTTAGTGGTGCACGTCCACAGTCCCCACACCTCAGGAGTCTGGGCAACACAGCAAGACCCTGTCTCAGAGAAAGAAGGGTGGGGACTGGGGGTGTAGCTCAAGAGTAGGGCCTGTGCCCAGCATGTACCACACCCTGGATTCCATTCCCATTTCATCAATGTGAAATGGCCACAAAAAGGAAATAAAAGAAAAAAGAGAATATAATCCGGAGACAGCAAGTAATAAGTGTGGTCAAGTGAGTTGGGGCTCCCCATCCCTAGGAAATTTGAACTTTCTAGGGAATGAATCCACAACCCCGGTTCATGAGCACCCCTGTGCCAGCCAACCACCCTAAGCAATCAGAGAGACAGATGTACATTAATCATTGAGAGGCTCAAGGCCTGCAAATCTTAAGAATGGACCATACCAGGGCAGGGATCCTTTTTTATTTTTTTAATTGATACCTAATAGTTGTATCTATTTATGGAGTACAGTGTGGTAACCTGATACACGTACACAATGTGAAATAACCAAATCAGGGTAATTAGCACTTCCAGCTCCTTATCATTTCTTTCAGTTTCGGACCTTCAAGGGAAGGGTTTCCTTGAAAATGACATTGAAAGGAGGGAATAGAGAGGATGATCATTGGGAATGAAACAAACTCAAAATCTATCGCAAAACTCACACTACTGAGAAAAGACCTGGCCATGAAAGGCACTGAATACCTGTATGCAGTAAGTACTTAAAAAATGCCTACTAATATTGAAGACATGAATAGACTCCTTGAGTCATCAATTGCCAAGGTAACAACATTTTCGTGCACAAAGCCAATTCCTTCTTGCCTCCCCCCCCCACCCTTGGGCCTCCTGCTGCTGCAGTGGTTGCTGAGGAACCTGCCATCCCAGCAACCAGAAGCCTGAAGCCCACCACAATGCAAAAGTCTCACCTTCCACATAACATCATCAGTACAAACAAACGACATGTACATGATGGACCCACGGTGCCAACACGCTCTGGGCATATTCTCAATATCGGAAACCTGTTTCTGCAGCACTAAGAATGAAACAGGCGCGTGGCTCGAGACGAATTCTTAGCAAGAAATGATCCACATAAAAGCCACTGGGTCGATGAATTCCTCAGGTTCTTTATTTGAAGTTGCAGATTGTTTTAAAATAATTGGTGAAAGAAAAGTTCCCTTCCGTCACCTTCTGAAGAAGGCAGCCGAGGTCTGATAGGAGACCCAAAGGTTTAATTAGAGGAGAGCAGATGGCTTTTCAGACTTCTTCCCCCTCACAGCCTTTCCACCCTGAACTCCGCATCTGCCTCGGCTGGAAACACAGACTCAGCTCTCCTCACCCCAGCTTATCCTGGAAGACAGAGAGAGGACCAGGAACCCAGCCTGGGCGCCCCGCCCTCCCCCAGAACAAGCCCCCCTGCTGCGGTCCCCTGGCAGGGCAGCCTGTGTTTTCACCATGGCTGAAGACGGGTCCCTCACTCAACAGCTGTGTTTGTTTACAGGCCCAGAAATGAACACAAGACACATTCGCTGGAGCCAGCAGAGCTTTCTTTTGGCATCTCCCCCTCCAGACTACACAATATATTAGTCCTTGTAGCCCAGTTAGAGCTTGCGGCCACTGGGAGCCAAGAGCTGGATAGAGAGAAGGTGGCCGAGGAAGGGAGTCTTGGATTATTTACTCCAAATTCTATAGGCGGACAGATATATATATTTTTTTCTTTTTGGCAGGGCCAGTGGCCACACCTGCATTCACCATCTGCACCTGCATTTGCTTACAAGGAGGGGCGGTGTCCCCACATCGCAGACACAAGGGGGAAGCCCCACAAGGAGTCCTGTGGAGTCCATCGGAGGTTCTGCCCGGACATGACACAGTCGACTTGGATGTCAACAACCACAAACCACGCTTTTGTGTCTAGCACATTCTCCTTCTCTGCAGCAGACAATTTTTTTTTTTTGCACGAAATCCATCTATCCGCCTCTTTCCTCTTCCTTTTAAATCGGTGTTTAAAAAAGACAAGGGTCAAGGTCAGTGCACAAAAGAAAATAGGGATGTTTCCTGGGAGGGTTTTTATTTTTTTTCCTATTTAGAAAAACACTTTTTCTTCTTGCTTTGTTTTTCGTGTCTTTTTATTCTCATAAGATTGCCTCCTGCCTAATTTTTATAAATAAGAGTAATAAGAGGATTAATACTGTTACAAACAAAGAGAGAGAAAAAAATTAGCATTCTTTAAAAATGAATAGGAACAGCGCTCTTGTTTCAAAGTGCAGGCTGTCTGGAGTTTTCTTTTCTGTGAGATCTCTTTTGTGTTACTCCTCCCCCAGGGTTGGCCACAAACAGCCAAGGCTAAAAATACTGGAGAACTTTCTCCAAGTTCTAAGCTTCACTTCTGAGAGGCATGCTTTGTACTTTAAGACACAGGTTTCTGAGAGCGAACCTGTGAGTTCCAGGCTTGCAGAAACCTCAGGAGCACCAGCCGAGAGTCGGGAGGCGCACAGGCACAGACAGACGTTCAGCAGTCAGGTGGAAACCCTGGGCCTCAACTGCACCGTCGGGTTTCATGATCTGCGGCTACATTGCTTAGCTGGCAAAAGGCCCCTCCCCAGACTCCCAGAATGCTGTAGCTGCAGAAATGGAACTCACTTGGCTGCACAACTGTGTCTCCAGGCAGCTGCCACACCAAGCCAACCATCAGGGCCCAGTTGCCATCATATTGCTAACTTCCCTGAAGGAGAAATGCAAGAATCAGGTGCATCATCAGTGTGTTGCTAGGACATATTTCAGTTTTGAGTATCCTTCATCCAAAATGCTTGGGACCAGAAATGTATGGATTTTCCCCCGTTTTGCAATATTTGCAAAATATTGGAGATATCCTGGGGAGGGGACCCAAGTCTAAATATAAAACCCATATATGTCTCATAGGCACTGCATCTATGTAGCCGAGAGGTAATATTTTCCATGTACCTGTATTTTGACCGTGCCCCGTCACGTGAGGTCAGGTGTGGAATTTTCCACTGGGGTCACCACACTGATGCTCAGAAAGCTTTGGATTTGGAAACAATTTGAATTTCTGATTTTTCAGATGAGGGATGCTCAACTTGTGAGGCCGGCCACCGGAAAAACACTTAAGAAATGTGGGTACACACATTTGGGACATGCACACTGAACTGCATCTACTGATTAAATCCGAATCTGAGCATTGTCACAGATGAAAGCAGCTGCAGAACAGGAAAGTTAGTTCAGCTATGGACTAAGTTTACATTTCTATAGAAAGCGCTCAGTATTTTACTCTGTGAACATTTACAGCATACTTATGTCATGTCTTGATTCCAAGAGGGCAAGGATTACCACCACAAAAAAAAAAAGTTTGAATTACCCCACACTGTGCCTTAGCAATAGCAGGTGCCCCATACTACGGTGGAAGATGATTTGTGACTAAAGCGAACCTTCCAGGATCCACCCTGTAAGTCATCAGCTGGGCCTGGCCGTGTCCTTGGAAAAATAACACTGACACACAGCTACTCTCATCTCCATCAAGGTACAACGTTTTTCCTTATACCGTATCCAAGGTGAGTAAAAACACAGTTCCTGTCCTCATGGAGGTTACAAACAAGTGGGGAGCCATGAGACATTAAATGACAACCGTGCCATCAGAGAGTACAAATAAAATGCTCCCAAGACTTGAGGGAAGGGAGCCTGGGCCTACTTTGAAGATGTCAAGAGGAGACGTCCAGGAGAGGTTTGCCTTGAATGAGGTTGCCCTGGAATTTGGCCAAGAGCCAATAAAAGAGAATCTGTGTCAGTGTGACCCTAAGATGGAGGGGCAGTCACAGGCAGGCAGGGCTCTTGGCTCACCGTTTCAGAGGCTCGGTCACTGTCTTCTGCCCCGGCCAGCCCATTCCTCCACCCGTGTTGGCTGCACAAAACAGCAACCACGGCGAGGCTTGGTTATCCCCCATTCTATGCCATTAATAGATCACACTGAGTCTATTACAGAATATCGCATGTCCTTCTCAATCTTACAAAAAAAAGAGAGAGAGAGAGAGAGAGAGAGAGAGAGAGAGAAAGAAAAGCCCTTGGAATTCTATGCTAAAATAATAAACTGTGCTCTTTCTGTCTAGTGCCCAATGATATTCCGTTGGAACACTCAACTGGAAAACTTACTATCATGACCAGCCAAGTGCTGAAGGGCATAATGTTTTGATTGTCAAACAGGTTGTCCATGATGCAAATATATGACTTAAGAAGTGATTTCACAAACATTTTGGTAACAGTAATCTGACTCATAAACTCCAACATAGTCTCATAAAACAGCTGTGTGTATAAGTAATCCAAAGATCGTCTTTGAGAAATGTTACATAGAAAAGCATTAAATAGGAGGAGAAAGTTTGAACCTTGGAAGAGGATATTGTTTCACACTGAGACTCGAGGGTTCAATATAAGACAAGGGCCAAATCAGTTTTTTTCAAACAAGGTGTGCCCTGCTGTCCAGATCTGCCGGAGCTGTGAATCCAGGGAGAAGGAGCCATGAAGGGAGAGGCTCAGTTTACAAATCAGATGGACACTTTCAGCCCACGAAGGACGGCCCTGGGAAAGGAAGCTCACTTGGGATGCCTCTTAAGATAGCAACACTTTTTTTCTACAGAGAACTCTTTGATGCACCTGAGACTTTGACTTTTTTATTGTATGTATCAGGCACCCATTTTTCCGTGTGAAAAGACGATGGTCTAAGAGAACTAAGTGGCTCACTTGAAACCAAAGAGCAGCCAAGTGAAGGCGAGAAGCCTTGCTCCTCCCTGGACCCCCACCCCCTCCCTACACCCCAGGCAAACAGACAGGGACGTCCAGGACAGGGGCCTATGCATGATACTTCATGTTGCCATTTCTCAAGTCTATCATACCAGCTGTAAAAAACATAAATAAATTGAAATTCTGGCTTCTTAAACATATAACCAAGAAAAGAATCAGTAAGTCTTTTAAATGTATTTCTTTAAAAAAAATTTTTTTTTTTTAACTTCACATAAGCTGTTTAAATTGGATACGAGCCAGGTGCAGGGGCACATGCCTGTAGTCCCAGCTACTTGGGAAACCTGAGATGGGAGGATTCCTTGATCCCAGAAGTTTTGGGGCCAGCATACACAACATTGGGGGAACCATCTCTAAAATAAATAAAATTAAAGAAATAAATAAATCTGATTTGTGTAGTCCCATAAGGTGTCTGTTATTTAAAACTCAAAATGGGCCGGGTGTGGTGGTACATGGCTCAGGAGGCTGAGGCACAAGAACGGCAAGTTCAAAGCCAGCCTCGGCAACTTAGGGAGACCCTGTCTCAAAATAAAATATTAAAATAAAGGACTGGGTTCAATCCCTGGTACCAAAACAAACAAACAAAACAAAACCCTCCAAACAGGTTCCTGGCAAGAGTTTAAAGCTAGAAGGGTCTTAATGAGCATGTCTTTTACTGGTGAGGGGACTAGACTCCAGTGAAGTTAAGTGACTCTAAGGTCACCACGTTGTCAGTGGCAAAACCAGGACTAGATCCGGTGTGCACTGGATTTCTGCAAACGCGGTGGTGCCTGAGGACCCTGTGGGGGAAAGGCCTGAGTTCCAATGGCCACAGTATCACTTGCTTTTTCTTTTTCCCCACTCCATGTCTTCATGGGTCCCCTCTGCCTGGAGCTACCCACAGATCCAGGTGGCAGAATTCACACCTCATGGAATTATTCTGTGGCAATGTCTGAGCTTCCTAGGGCTGGTGGAAAGCACAGAGAAGAGCTCACGGTAGTCTACGCGGGCAAGTCTATTCCACCTGTGCCATTCGGCTGCTCCTCAAACCACAAGTGTGGACAAGACAAGCACCCAGAGAAGGGGACACTGGCTCCACCTCATATGCACGTGAGCACATAGAGAGGGGTACAGGGGTGTGTTCAGGGCAAAGAAGACAGGATGGCAAAATGGCAAGGCACCGCTTGACCCAAGGGCCGCACACTTTTCTCATGTGCCAAGTGTGGCCAGCAGCCTCCTGTGACAGGCCCGTCTCAGGCATCTTAGAGCTGCACCCATTAGCTACCACCACCACAGCTATTCAAAAGAAGGCGAAATGAATACGCAAAATGCCACAAGGTCCTGTAGGGAAGAGAGGGGCTCTGTGGGCCTGGTTTTAAATAGGCTTGGTTGCAAACCCTAGTTGTCAGTCTGGTTCTTTTCCCAAACACGGATCTAATGAGGTTCTGCAAAGACTGAACAGAAACCCAGACGGATTTCTTTGGTCTTTAAAAAAGTGCCTGGTGGTGAGTATTGAGTCAGGATTTACTGAACCTATTCCCGAGGCTGCCAGTTCTCTCCAACCTTGAATGAGAATCTGTTTCTTCATGCAGCTCTCTGCAAGTGTGGCGGTTACTCCACCTGCATTCACCTTCTCAATAGGAGCTCACGAAGATACTGGAAGCTGTGTGGATTGTCACCTTTCCACAAAGAAGCTGAGCTATAACTCTGTAAGGGAATACAGGAAGTGTTTGGAACATGGCATCCATTGGATCTCATCTGTGTTCTCCCAACGTGGGGGCTTCCTTCTCTATCAGCAAGAGCAGTTTCTCCTGATTCTGTTCCTTGTCTGCTGAGCTTTGATGTAGAATAGGCGTCATTGCTAGGGAGTGCATCACAAAGGAAATTTGTGAAGATAATCTGAGGCAGGATTCTAAAATATGTGAGCCCTTATAGAGCGTCCCCATTAGCAGGGTTAAGGAGTGGAGGAGACGGCTGTCATCATGACTAAGAGAATGGAGGAGAGTGGGACAGCCCCCTGCTTTGAGGTCCAGGGGTCTCCAGGGCCTACCAGGAAACAGACATTCCTGATTTATGAAGATAAAGCCTTGGGTGCATTGTGCAACTGTAAAAGAACACTGAGGGATTGCTGGGTGGGGTGTGACGAGGGGAGAGAGCTGGAAATGAGGCAGGCAGCATATCAGGAACGAGTCTTGTTTCTGCCTAAAGAATTTCCTTATCAAAGGATCAAAGGAACATTGGGACTCATAGTTGCCAACATGTCCTGGGTCGAAGAGTGTCCTCCAAAAATTCCTGGCCTTCCCAGAATCTCAGAATGTGATATTGGGAAATAGAGTCTTTGTAGGTATAATTAATAAAGATGAGGTCATTAAGAAGGATGGGCCCTTAATCCAACGAGACTAATGTCCTTAAAAAAGGAGAGAAAGAGACACAGAACAGACATATGAAAAATGCCTTGTGATGATGGAAGGAGATATTGAGTGATGCTCCCACAAGCCAAGGAATGCCAAGGGCTGCCAGCAACATCGGGAGCTAAGAGAAAAGTGTGGAACATATTCTCTTCTAGATGCTTCAGAAATGGCACAGCCCTGCCAACACCTTGGTTTCAGGCTTCCAGCCTCCAGAACTGTAAGAGACCTTCTAAAGCCACCCAGTCTGCAGTACTTTGTTACAGAGGCCCTAGGAAACTAAGAGACCATAGTACACACTTTGTAAATAAAACAAGACTCACACACAGTACAGTGGTCAATTTGACTTCCTTATCCCACACAGTGGGACCTCCCCTTCTGTCCAGGAAGGACTAATCGTTGTGGAACTGCTTTCCTGCCATAAACAGTTAGAAAACTGTTCAAGCTCATAAAATAAGTGACTTGAGCCCTGTGGTCGCTCCAGACGGGACGGCAGTCTGTTCAGGCAGCGGCCCAGGAGGTGGCTCCCAAACAGAGACCAATCATTTCACCGAGGTGGGAAGCTAGAGTTAAGAGGGGGCCAGGGCAGCTACACCTCAGAGTTGAACCCTGAAAAGGGGGAGCTACACGGAGAGCCCCAAAGATCTGCAGAGGACGCTTCTCTAGTCCTTAGCTGAGTTTGGAACTGCTCATATTCTAGAAAAACTTCCAAGGCAAGGAAAGAACTATAGGAAATCCACTGGCAAAAAAGAAAAAAATAAAAACAGTTTCCACAGGCTTGGGGAAAGTTTGGGTGCCTAAAAACAGTGAGTAGATACCTCATACTATATGGAATATTGGGTAGAGTCCTTGAAAAAATATGCTATCATGGTGAAATGAGGTAATCCTAGAAGTAGGACTGATCTGGATCCATCATAACGAAGCTTACAAGTAAACCTCTAAAACATCAAACTGATCTGCAAGTTCCTTAACTACCCACCAGGATGAAATCCAACTTTCTTTAGAGAAATATAAGAAAATCCAGCTAGAGCATCCCACCAAAAACTAACAGGAAGACAAAGATATGGGACAATATAATCCACCAACCAAAGACAAGTCAATTGACAAAGACAGGCTCAATAGAAATGAGAGAGGAACAGAATTAGTAGACAAGGACTTAAAATAACTACTATGAATTTTTAAAAATGTGTTCAAGGATGCAAAGAAAACCACAAATGTGAGGAGGAACTATATAGAAGACATTGAAAGTATGCGAATGAAAGATCTAGAAATCAAATACACTGGGTAAAATTAGTAGCAATTTATATACTGAGGAAGAAAATAGGAGTGAATTCAACATTGTAGAACTTACTCCAAATGAGAGTACTGGGAGGAAAAAAGATGCTGAAGATGAATGAACAGAGTTCAATAAACTGTGGGATATAATGCAATCCAACATTCCCAGCTGGGGAAGAAAAGAAGACCGAAAGTGATTTGAAGAAGTAATGGCTAGATTTTTTTTCTGAATTTGGAAAAAAAAAAAGCCATTAAACTCAAAAATGCTAGAAAGAAATCAGGTGTAGCTGCCCCGGCCTCTCCTAATTCTAAAGAGCACCAAAACCAAGGTATGTGATAATCAAATAGTTGAAAACTAGTGATAAAGTCTTAAAAATCAGCAGACAAAAGAAGACCCATTATGTACAGAGGAACAAAGATTCAAACTTCTTATCAGGAGGTTCCGGGCAGATGTCAAGGGACAATATCTTCAAACGATTAAGAGATTCTAGCTTAGAACCAGGTAAAACCTTTCCAAAATGGAGATAAAGACTTCTCCGGACAAAATGTGCAGTCCTGAGCCCAGAGGACTTAGCACCCAGCAAACGGGTATTCCATGAAAGAAGGAAAATGGTTCTGGATGGAAATTTAGATGCACATAGAAGGATGAAAAGCAAAAAGAACAGTTAGTAAGTAAATAAATACAAGAGAATTTTCCTCAGGTTGGGGAAGAGTGCTTGCCCAGAAAACAAACAGCAAGATTTATACCCAGCCATATCAACACAGTCACATGAAATGTAAAGGTTTTAAACATTCCAATCAAAAGTCAAAAATTACTAAATTGTTAAAAAAAAAAACCCTAAATATATGATATACACAAGAAACCCATTGCACGCACACATACACACATCAATCAAAAGAAAGCTGGGGTCTATTAATTTCAAGCAAGGATGGCTTCAGAACAAAGCGTGGGACATTTCATAATGTTTTCGTAAGTTCAGTTTGTCAAGAGATGCATCTATCCTAATGTGTCTTCCTTATTAATGGAGCTTCAAAACACACACAGGAAAAAAGTGATACAACTGAAAACAGAAGCATGTTTATAGTCAGAGACTTCAATATTCAGTAACACAAAGAGCAAGGAAAAAGAAAACCAGTACTGAAGCCTGAGTCCAGGTGCACTTCACCATTCAGCTGCCTCCCTACCCGCTCTTGCTTAAAAGTCGTGAGATGCATTTTGTTAAGCTTCCCACACTAGCCTCGAACTCTCAGTCCCTGCTCAGCCCCGAGTAGCTGGATAACAGGTGTGCACCACCACACCCAGCATATAATTTTTAAGTGCTCGGGAAACAGTCACAAAGATAGACCAGGGTATGGCCCCAAAACAAGATATTTAAAAGACTGAGATCATATAAAATGTTCTCCAATTACAGTGGAATTAAACTGGAAATCAGTAAATCCCCAGAGATTTCAAAATTAAGCAGCCTACTTCTGAATAATCCAAAGGTCAAAGAAGAAATCACAAGAGAACTTTTTCCTTTTATTTGTTCTAATTAGTTATACATGATAGCCGAATGCATTTTAATTCATTGTACACAAATGGAGCACAACTTTTTGTTTGTCTGGTTGTACACAAAGTAGAGTTACACCATTTGTGTCTTCATACATGTGCCTAGGGTAATGAGGTCCATCTCATTCCACCATCTTTCCTACCCCCGTGCTCCCTCCCCTCCCCTCCCTCCCCTTTGCCCAATCAAAGTTCCTCCATTTTTTCCATGCTCCCCGCCCCCAATTACAGGTCAGCATCCACTTATCAGAGAGAACATTTGGCCTTTAGCTTTTTGGGGATTGGCTTACTTTGCTTAGCATGATATTCTCCAACTCCATCCATTTACCTGCAAATGCCATAATTTTATTCTCTTGTAATGCTGAGTGATATTCCTGTGTATATGAACTACAGTTTCTTTATCCATTCATCTCTTGAAGGGCATCTAGGTTGCTTCCACGGTTTAGCTATTGTGAATTGTGCTGCTATAAACATTAATGTGGCTGCGTCACTCTAGGGTGCTGTTTTTAAGTCCTTTGGGTAGAGACCGAGGAGAGGGATAGCTGGGTCAAATGGTGGTCACAAGTGAGTTTTTTAAAAAATATCTCAAACCTGAATGCAAAATGGAAAGTACCACATGTCAAAAAAAAAAATGCTGGTGGTTTGAGGAAAATCGATACCATCTGATAACGATTTAGAAAAGACAAGCACACAAAGAAGAGCAGTGACAGGGAGTACTGATCATTTTGGCCTCAGAAAGATTCCATTTTGTAGATCTCTGAGATGCCACGGCCAGCCTGGCTTCTCTCCCCAAGTAACTCTCTATAATAAGTTATGATCCTTGAAAGAAGAGCAGTCCACTCATTCCTTTAGAAAATAAAAGAGAAACACTCTTTGTAATAGCAGCATTTCTGAAAGGAAGGTAGCCCTGTGTCACCCCAGCGAAAAAGGAAGGCTGGGAACTAGATCCACAGTCCTCAGACCTTAAAGTGCCTATGAGCCACTTAGGGGTCTGGTAAAAATATAGATTCAGAATCAGAAGGCACAAGCTGCCTTTCTAACACGCTCCCTTGGGAGGCAGACGTTGCTGGGGCACAGGCCACACGTAGGCAACAGGCTACCTGAGCCTTGTTCTAACTAGGAACAGCTTCTCCCACCAAACCCAATCTTCCACTTCCTTTTCTGTCCTTTCCTGTCTCTGGAGAAAACGTTGAGCCAGGACCAGTGGGTGGCTGGGGTGCACTGACTTAGTACAGAGACAGACACAGGGCTTCCCAGCAACCGTTCAATCAATTAAATAGCAGGTGCTGGGTGGAGGTCAGGGCTAGTTTTAGCAACTTACTTAAAATGTTCTGAGACTATATTTTTTAACATCTAAAATGACTTTGGACTCACTCCAGTAATTTTTTTTTTAAATATCTCGGCAGTACCCTTACCATATATGATGTGAAATCTTTAAAATGGGGTTGGTTCTGTGCTTAATATTACCTGTTCCTGAAACGTGTAGATGCTGACTCCTGGCTGACCCGGTTTCTTGATCCCCTGAGCTAGATGTATGTGTTTATTCCGCCCACTGGAGAACAGTCTGGCTCTGATATTGGACCCAGAGAAGAAGCCAGTCAGGAAAGAAGAAATACACACACACCACGCTCCGTGTGGCCATTCTATGTATGCATACAAAATCATAATCCACAGTTCTGAAAGGATGCATGTATTCAGAACCACAGATACAGTTTGCACTTGGGGGAACGCATCTCCAAATTGCCAACTCCCAACCAAGAATACCCAAAAATGTAACTTCCAGAGAAGTTACAGTTTCCTGGCATGAAAACTTATACAGCATAAAAATAACCCCTTTAAAAAAAAATGAGATTGCATTCCATAATAATAACATGCACATTTAGAACATCAGATAATTCCAGTTGCAAACTCACTCCTATGTAGGACTTGCTCTGGTTTGAATGTGGTGAGACCCACCAACACTCATGCTGAGGCTTAATTGCAGTGGTATCGAAGTAGCGGGGGTCTTTTGGGGTCATGTGGGATCCTTCATGAATGGATCAATGTTCTTCTCTAGAGATTGGGTTAGTTCTTTTAAGACTGGGTTAGGTGTCTGGGGACTGGCTTAGTTACCGAAAAAGCAGATTTTATAAGCAAATTCGGTCTTCTCAGCTTGCTATCTTGTTTTCGCTTTCTCATACATGTGCTCATTCCCCATATACATGCTGATCCTCTATGTTGTCACACAGCTAGTGCCCCCACCCTGTCAGATGCTTGGGGCCATATGTTTGAACTTTCTAACAATCGAAATCACAAGCTTTTCTTTATAAAGTACTCAGCTTCAGGTATTTTGTTATAATAGCAAAACAGACTGATAAGGACATATCCCAGACACTCAGGAGGCTAAGGGAGAAGGATCTCAAATTTGAGGCGAGCCTCAGCAACTCAGCAAGACCTGGACTCAAAATAAAAAATAAAAATGGCTGGGGGTGTAGCTCAGTGGGAGAGCACTGAGTTCAATCCCCAGTACCACCAAAAAAAAAAAAAACAGGGGGGGGACATAAAAATTTTATAAGATTAATAGAAGGGCATTAGGTGGCAGTATCCAAGCCGCTCTTAGATGACTGATCCTCACAGGCCTGGGATAAAGGGGATGCGTGCACCACTCAAAGGGGTCTTTCCATCACTTTCTGAGATTCTGCATCATTTCATTCTGTCAGTTTGCTCCGAGGTCCAGATTAGACTTCTTGTAAAATAGTTTCACTTGTCTAACCAAGAAAAACATCTTACATTATTGCTAAAAAGAAGTCTAAAAGCAAACACGCATATTCAAAAGGAGAACCCTGCATATCTTCTGGTGGCCAGTTCTATAATTGGCCCACAGGAGTGACTCTCCTGGACAGAAGCCATGTCTAATTCTGTGGCCATTATAGTTCTTAACATGCCACGATTGTTCCTCAGGGATCTGTAAACCTAATTTAATGATGTCTCTGTGTAATCCAGATTGCTAAATCTTTCCCCAATCTCATAGAGAAGGCAGAAGCACAGAATATATCCTCAACCCAATTATATACTGAAATAACCTGCTGTCCTGTTAGAATCTTTTAAAACAGCGGTATTGTTTTAAATAAATAATGAAGAAATGAAGTAGGGTGTAAGCTGTAAAAGATCTGTCATTGTTTTTCATTTCTTATCCAAATTGCTTTTATAATATAACAAACTAAGGGTTTTTTTTTTTTTTTTTTTGGAAGTTTCTCATTGAAACGTTTCACGTGTCTATTGCATTTTAGTTAGGGAGCCCCAAGAGATTGATCTGAGCTCCATTTCTTGGCCAAGGGAATGCAGTTTGCGATTCTGGAGCCAATCCTTCCTTTGACCGATTTGGCTGAGTTTGCAGGTAGCACAGCGAGCCCTCTCAGTAAGATGTTCACTTTTATGGGGTTGGCTTCCACCTAAACATCAGCAAGAGGCACTGACATTTGGTCAAGTCTGCCTGAGCTACATCAAACGCCCCCGGAGCTCAACGTGGCTGAGAAGAGAGTCATCCAACAGCATCCGCAGCGCTGGGTTGCAGCAGACACTAGGAGGCTGAGAAGCTCAGCTCTTGCTCTGGATTAGAGCCCCTTAATTAGCATCCCGAGCCAGATCCATCTACCTGCCTTCACAGCTGACACTGGTGAGGATGCAAGGTGCAGAGGATGGGAACCCAGACATTTGGCTCCAAAATGGACCCAAATGGAGTGGAGCCAACGTGTTACCTGATATTGAACCTTAGCAGTATTCTATGACCATGGAAACCAGACTTCAAAAGAAAAAGTACCCAATTTATTAAAAAATCATGCCATTTTTAATCTTTCAAATAAAGAATGTTCACTTTGCTTTCAAAGAAATGGCAGGATGAAAAGTCAAAGGCTTTTGACTTAAAATTAAAAAAAAAAAAATTCTTTTTTTCAAGTTCCAGACCAGATGGAAAAAAATCTCAAGATACATCTAGTCAAGACTGATATATTATATAGTTCATTTAATATTAAAAGGGGGACTGGTAAAACAGAAAACTTTCCCCCAAAATAAAATGTTATTGCTATTGCAAAAGTCACTGTGGGAATCTCACGCTAGACCACGGCCTTGTTCAACTCCAGAAGCTCAGAAGAACAAAAGTCTCTGCTCAACTTTCAGTTTTGCAACAACTCTTTGTCCTGGCTTCCCTGGCTGTCCCTGTCATTTCCTAATTGATGTGTCCCCAGATATATTTCTGTCCTGGTACCTGCTATAGGGCACAAGTCCAGAGCATCTTCATAGTAACCTCATCCTTCTAAACAACACTCTCCCAGAAGAATGTGGCCCATATATTTTAGTACCTAAGCTGGTTGCTATGGTTTGATAAAAGGCCCCAAAGGCCCATATGCTAAAGGCTTGTTTGCCAGCCTGTGGCACTAGTGGGAGGGGATAGAGCCTTTAAGAGGTGAGCCCTAGTAGGAGGAAGTTACATCACTGGAGGTATGACCTTGAAGAGGCTATTGGGACCTCAGCCTCTTCCTGTCTCCCTCTTTCACTCTCCTGACTGTCATGAAGGGAACAGATTGCTCCACCACATGCTCCCCACCACAGGCCCAAAGCAACAGAACCAAATGACCATGGCCTGGAACTTCAGAAACTGTGAGTTTCTAACAGGAAACTTGTCCTCTTTCTTAAGTTGATTATGTCAGGTATGTTGTTACAGTAATGGAAAGCTGACTGACATTTGGTACACTGAAATGTTTTCAGTTTAATGCTTCAGTGTTTAAGTAGGTATGCAAACGGCATTGACAGTGAGTAAAAGTGCTTTCCACATGCATGGTATCCACCCTTAAGCCTGTGTGTGTCACCCATTTTGCCCTTTACCATAATCTGAGCCTTTGCTTCTACTAGTAATATCATCTAGAGCATGTAACTTCTGCCTCTTTAAGTCCCACCCAATATTTACCACAGTACTTCTCAAAATCCTGTCCACAAACCACTTGATTAAAAACCATCTAAGAAGTTTCTTAAAATGCAGATTCCTCCATCCCACATTAGATACACAGAATCAAAACCTTTGGGAGCAAAGCCCAAAGAATTTTTGAGAATTTTTAACAAACTCCTTGATTGATTCCGATGTTCATTAACCATGGTCCACACTTTAAGAATGTTTAATGTCAAATCAAAACCTGGTAATGATACCTTCACAGTGAACCAACCAGGTGACGTCAATTGTCCCATCAGCACTCTGGCCTGTGTATGCACGTAACACTAGCAAAAGACCCCAGCCTTACACTCGTGGTACAATAATACAGGGTACAGGCTCATCCTTAGACAGAGGTCCCAAATGCATGTCCTTAGAGGCAGACACAGGACCCTTTGCTCCTCTGACAGCAGACAGTGGCTTCTTTGACAACTCATTATTGATCTTGAGCAGTAATTTGTGTCTCCCCTGCCTCCTTCTGAAATAACCTGAGATAACTTATAAAAATAGGGTTTTACAGAATAAACGTCAAGTAGGTGTGGAAATAGGAATAGTCCCTGATTGCCTTTTGTAGATGAAACATGCAATAGATCATGAATATCTATAAGAAAGTTTTAGACTCTTTTACTGAAGGGTGGACTATCTCTCAACGTGGGAGAATAAATGGTGGTGCAGACTGAGCATTCCCAATCTGAAAATCCCAAATGCAAAACATTTTAAATGCCTGTAGAAAATTCCATACCATGAAAGTTGGCTTCTCACACAAACTTATTTCAAATATTTTATAAAACCACCTTCAGCCTATGTGTTTAAGATGTATATGAAACATAAATTAATAATATCCCCCAAGATATCTCATTATATTTATGGAAATAGTCGAAAAATGTTTAAAAATCTGAAATCCAAATATCTTCTGTTTCCAAGCGTTTTACATAAGGATGCTCAATCAGTACTAGAGATTTTGTTTCCTCCTTTACTAGGACACCTAATTTGACTGAAGAGCGTATGGATTTTGAGATATTTTGTTTTACAAATCCTTCCTGTATTGATCCCAGGATGAGGACATATTATCATAACAGCCCACTTGCAATCACAGAGTTGAGGGTCATTGTGAGAGGCAAGAATATCACAGGGCTGTGGAAATCTTGGGAGTATGGAAATCCAGAATTATGGGACTGTGGAATTTTATAAAATTATATATTTATAATTTTATAAAATCATAAAACCATCTCAGCACACGATAGTTACTTGGACATCAACAATGAATCTTCATCATTCAGCTCAGGAGAACTTAATAATGACCCAGCCAGAAGCTGTGTGTACGAACTGAGCTAAATCCCACAGTGTCTGTGGTCCCAACCTTGGGTTCCAACCACCCCACTTTATTTCACCTTACACTGATACAGTGCTTTAGCTTTATAAGTTTCCCTCATTACCTACTCAAGTTCCAGAAGTGCTTTCCAGAAGAACTTAAGAATAAACAGTTACTGCCTGAAGTTTCCCAATTTCTTTTTTTGATGGTTTCCCACCCTCAGCCTAAAAAGACGGTGTGTTAAATAGTCTCAGGCAAGAAACATGCAGATATTTTGAAACGGCCCCTTACTGCAAACAAATCTAATAAGAGCTTATAAGTCTTGAGTACTTAAGAGGTGCCATGCGTTGGAGTAGGCTCTTCACCAATACTATCTCAATCAATCCTGGCAACCCCCCTGAGAACTAAGTGCAATTATTATTTCCATTTTGTAAACTGGAGCACAGCGAGGACAATTTTCCTAAAGCCACACAACTTAGAAGAGATGAAGCCCACATTTTTCTCCCTCTTCTTATTGTTGTTCAATTCTTGTTTCATAATCATAAACTTAACTGCAATCTGGTGAAATTTGGAAAGAAGTAAAGAATCCAAAGAACTGCAGCATCAGCACAAAAATCATGGGCGATGGGAAGCAGGTGGGGCGGAGGGGTGCTCTCCTGAGCTGCGGAAGGAATGTCTGGTGGATAAGATGGGACAGAGGTCACACGTATTAGAGTTGTCCACTGTCGCCAGCGGTCATCTCACTGGCCTGCCATTTGGGGACCCCCAGGGCTCCATGGCGTCTGTGATCTTCATGTCTTTTTTTCACCTTTCCAAAGACTTCATATGCTTGCCTTCCAAGTGCCCAGATCTGGCAGTGCCCATGAAGAACTAGGAACCATTGTGTCCAGTCCAGCATTCGCGACAAACAAAAAACACCAGGATTTGTCTACTCCAGGGTGAAGTTCTAATTAGCACATTTCTCCCAGTCAGTGGACTGGCCACCAGTGCCATTAGGGCATGAGAAGTCACCACGCCGGCACACAAATCCTGGAATAACTGTAGAAGCAGGAGCCCTCGAAACCAGGTCCTTTCTCTCCAGTGATCACAGCGCCAAGGTTTTCTGCTGCCTTTGGAACTCTGTCTGCAAACAGCTCAAAGGAGATGTGGCCCCAGGGCTTGCAGTCCATGAGAACAGAGTGGGGCTGACCAAGACTGATGACGGGCAGCCCCAGGTGACAAGGGTGTCTGCAAAGCCAAGCCCATATTCTAACACAGGCAGACTGATTCGGCACGTGCGGGTTTAACCTCTCCAGAGCGCCACCAGCCTCAGATCACCCTCACGGTGGGGATCCAAAGAGAACAGACCCTGAATAAATAACAACACTGAATTCATTTTTTTTTAATTGCTGCCTTCATAAGCTTGCAATTTAAAACGACACAAATTTATTCTCTCAAAGTTCTGTAGGTCCAAAGCAGCCCAACAGGGGTCTCACTGGGCTGAAATCAAGGTATCAAGGGAGGATGACCTTCTTTCTAAGGCCCCCAAGGAGAATCCATTTCCTTGTTCACTCAGATTGTTGAGAGAATTCAGTTCCTTGAGGCTGCAGAGCA
Source organism: Marmota marmota marmota (assembly GCF_001458135.2). Lineage (NCBI taxonomy): Eukaryota > Metazoa > Chordata > Mammalia > Rodentia > Sciuridae > Marmota > Marmota marmota. Next base: position 4,572,829 of record NW_025999913.1, on the reverse strand, counting down.
GGGTTCCCATGTCTTTCTTTGCTGGCTGTCAGCTTAGGACTATTCCCAGCTTCTTGGTCTGAGCCCCTTCCTCCATCTTCAAAGATTGAATCTTAGGATCTCTCTTGCCTTTTTCTTCCACCTGCGCCATTTGACTTCTTGGCTTTCCTCTCTTTTTAAAGGACTATAAGATGATGACTAATCCAAGATGATCTCCCTACTTCAAGATCAACTGTTGAGCAATCATAATTCCCCTTTATAATATAAATTAACAATTCACAGACATAATACCAAGGAGCAAAGATGCAGGGGCTGGAATCCTGCCTCCTGCAAATACCACCCCTGAGGTCAAGCATTTTTGACCTTGGCTACCATAATACTTCACGAATGTCTGAACTTCTCTCTGTCATCTCTCATATACACGGCTGTCCTTGCTTTGTAGCTAGAGGCAACCAAGTTTTGAGAATCGTACTCTGTAAATAAATATTCCATACGAGTAAGTCATTGCATGATTAATTTGAAAGGTAGAAAGGAGGCAAGCATGTCACCTGCTTTAGTTGCCACTGGCTAAATCCAGCTCCTGGAGATGAAACCCACCTTTTATACTACCTGGGACCAGTGTGGGTTTGCCAACCGAGCAGAGACAAACCAGGTGGAGAAGGAGGGTGACCTTCAGTTGGGTCATTTTGGTTGGCTGAGCAGACTATGAACGAGACTCAGATCCCGAATGAAGTCTCTCCATGGACCAATTATCTTCACAGCTGGGAACATTCTCTGCACCTTGACCAAGGTTGCAACACACTGCTAATTCTAAGCAACCAGCTCCCAAATGGGTGTTTTTAATTGTAAGGAGAAATGAGAGAAAGAGTTCCCGGAAGACAAGTCTATTTAAATGTCTATTTAAGTCAGAACTTTTCAGATTTTAGTTACTGGAACTAAAGGTTTTTCCACAAGTTATAATCTCTTGGGTGCTATTCACAAATTCATCACCTAATTTCTCCTCTTGATTAAACCTTCTAAATTTAATTGCAGGAAAGGAAAAATGCAAACTATTTTTAAATTTCAAAAAAGACCCTCAACTGCTGCAAATATAAGTTAAATGGAGGTGGTATCTACGTAATGAGGTAGCTTTCCTCATGCTGCTACCAGAAACATCTTCCCCCAACACACATCAATCATTCCAAAGTCTTACTAAAGAATCATAAACAGTTCCTCACCATCTACAAAATAAAGTCCAAAGCCAGACATAATGGCACACACTTGTAATCCCATCAGCTCCGGAGGCTGAGGCAGGAGGATTGCAAGTTCAAAGCCAGCCTCAGAAACTTAGCAAAGCCCTAAGCCACTTAATGAGACCCTGATTCAAAATTTTAAAAATTGGGGGGGGGCTGGGGATGTGGCTCAGTATTTAAGCACCCCTGGGTTCAATCCCTAGCACCAAAAAAAATAAAATTCAGAGTTCCTGGGCGGGATTCTGCGTCCCTCCCTGGCTGGTCTTAGCCTGCCTTTCCAATCTCTTCCCTACCTGAGTTCTATGCGACTGTCAGCAACAGCTCACCCTGGGAACCACACACCTGAGAGCGTGTCATTCCCCAAGACACGTGGCCATGGCCCCTGGTGCATTCCTCAGGCAGAAATATCTTTCCTGTCCCCATGTACCAGCGGAAATTCAACTTCTCTTTCCACACTCAGTCTGAAGGTCATGTCCCCCAACAAAGCAATCTCACCCTCCTGAGTGCTCCTATAAAATTCTGGTTTTATCTGTATTATAGACACCAGCGTGTTCTGTGGTCAAGGTCTGGTCCATGCGTTTGCCCCCTCTCAAGCCAGCAACCACATCTCCCTGTATTTTGTACCCTCATCTTGCTCCCTTCTAGCTACAGCCAGGGTCTACCCTCGTGCCTTGAAAGGGCTCAATAAACTCTGGACAACTAAATTAAATCCATCATGTCTAATATGGAGAACACTGCCTGAACTGAAGAAACATCATTTTCAGGGTGTGTTAACTAGTGCCTCTGATTCCATTTGATTAGAGACAGGCTGTTACTTTACCTTCTGGAATGTGCACTTATGCAATAACAGAACCTCTATACTGTTTTCTGCATATGTTATGTGAAATCATTTCATAAATAAAGTGCTGCTCAATTTATGATGGAATCATGTCCTGATAAACCCATTGTGAGTCGAAAATATCCTAAGTCAAATATGCATGGAATACACCTAACTTACCACAGATACTAGCTTAGCAGCACAGCATACTGTAGAGCGTTGGCTGTGTCCCCTCATGATCATGGGGCTGACTGAGAGCTGCAGTCACTGCTGCTGCCCATCAAGCATCAGCAGATACATATCTCTAGCCCCAGAGAAAATCCAAATTCAAAATTCCAAGTATGGTCTCTACTGAATGCAAATTGCTTTTTCACCATTGTAATGTTGAAAACCTCATGACATCAAACCCTTCCAAATAGGGGACCATGTGTAGATCTCTTGTGCCTTCTACACACAAAAATCATTAAGACATTTAACGGGACTTCATTTTTGATAATGGGTGACAAGATCCTACTGGCCTGAACCTCACACAAACCAAAAAATATGAACTCTGGTAAAAGCAATAAACACACACACACATGAATGCTCCAGAGATTGACCAAGAACAGGCAGATTCAGAGTGCTGACACTTAGAAAAAGGAAACAGCATGGGATGGGTCTCCCCATTCCACGACTTAGAGTGTAAAGTGTGCCCGGTTGACACTGTGAGGCCCAGCTGGATCACCAAAGGAGTCCCACTGTCTTTCTGCCTGGAATAACCACAAGTCGAGGGAGGGAGACGTCCCAGAAGGGAAGGGGACCTCATAAGGGGAAACACAGAGAGGTGAAATCTGAATTCTGTGTGATCCCTGAACCACCCATACCCAGGGCAGACGGCATGCAGTCTCAGGGAACTTTCTGGGTGCTAGTAATGGTCTGTATCTTGATAGGAGTTTGGGTTACATGGGTATATGCATTTGTCAAAACTCATCAAATGGAACATGAAGAAACGTGCACTCCATTCTATAGAAATTTTTCCTAAAAAAAAAAAAAAGTTTATATTGAATTTAATCATCCGAGCAGAAGTACTAAGAAGACAGTATACTGGTGCCTAAACTTACTTCAAAATGCATCTTGAAAAGAAAACAACAACAAAAAAAGATGGATTGACCAACCAGTAAAGAGATGGATAAAGAATATATATCTGTGATAAAGCAGATAAAATAAACCATTAATGTAGAATCTAAGTTGCCAAGTCAACAGATATTGGTTGTAAAACTTTTCATTTTGTAATAGAGCTGATAGAAATCTACATACAAGTTTTCACAATAGTATGGAAAAAAGTTAAAAACACATTGCAACTTGAAATTTTCTCCTCAAAGAGGCATGAAAGTAAATCACAATATTTGCAAGAATTGGGCTAGGGATATTGCTCAGTGATAGAGTGCTTGCCTAGCATGCACGAGGCCCTGGGTTCCATCCCCAGTGCCATGAAAAAAAAAAAGTTATTCACAAGAATCAACACAAAGGAAGCCAGGAATTCCTTGTGGAATTGTAAACAAAAAGCACTTAGGTAAAAGTTTGTTAAAACACGTTTGCTGCCCAATAGGAAAAAGCATGTACCAGAGTTAACCTTAGAGAATCATGGAAATATGTTCCTCATCTCCGTGAAATGTTCTAGTGACATATTTTATTTTTGTAGTGTTAACAGGGCTACCCTGGTAGTCTTGTGGTTAGTGATGTTAGAGGGCATCTCAGAAGTTTCGATTCTGAGTTCAGCTGCATAGGAGCAGGCCCTAAGGACCAGACGGGCCATGAAGATATAACACTGGACCAGAGAGGGCAGCACTCACAGGCCAGAGGAGGAGCGAGGGTTGAAACTGGCCTGAAGGGGCTGCGTGCAGCTCAGTGGTTAGAGCACGGGTTTAAGCATGGGTGAAGCCCCGGGTTCAGTCCCCAGGCCCTCAAAATAAAAGGATCAAGAAAAACTGGCCAGAAAACAAAGACCTCTGGATCAACAAGAAGTCAAAGGGATGCTCAATCCATTTGTTCCTGAAAACAAGCGTCTCATATCATCCAACACGGAGAGGACAACAGAGTGCTGTGGTTGGCTCACCTCCTACAGACACAGGATAAATGATCCCAACAAGAGCCAGCCAGCTAGAGAACAGGGCCACAGATATTCCAACAACAAGACACATTAACCTTGTAAATACTGAACAATGCACACTACACACTGTTACTTGTTGCTAAATACAGCCAAAAAATAAGAAATCAAACAACGGTAAATCCTATTTGGGGTAGGAAAAGGTAAAGGAAACACACCTTGCACAATGCCCCTTCCTCTACATGTACATCTATTTTAAAAGTATAAAATACTCAAAATAGGCTGGGGGTGCAGCTCAGGGACAGCCCACGGGCGTGGCATGTGCCTCACGTGTATTCCATCCCCAGCACAGAAAAGTAAGGCAAAATAAAATAAGCAAGATTATCGCTTGATAGGACTTACAAATATGAGTCTGAAATTATTTCCATATTCCCCTTCAATTTGATTTCCATATTCCATTTCCATCAAATAAAATGTAAAAGACATCTGGACTTGTTACTCCTGTGACCTGTGTCAACTCCATCCCCCTCTCTCCTTCTCTCCGTCTCCCCCAACACACCTCTCCCCCTCCCCTCTCTCATTCTTCTCTCCATCCCAAGGCTAATACATATGCTGGAAATGAAAATGTTTATATCTTGGATTCTCTAGTAAGGAAAGCAAAATTTAAGTGGGATTAAATAGGGGGAAAAAAATCTCCATTCCAGGACCTACCTGTCGCGTTAGACATAATTTAAGTACTGAAAAGTTGTTTGATTTTAAACAACTTTTATAACAGTCTATAAAAAGAGAAACATCACATCTTGTATGTGCTGACTCTAATTTGACATTTTTTCCAACCTATTTGGACGCACTCTCGCTCCCTGAAGCAGCCTCTCTGGATTGGCTTCTCGGAGTTTAACTCTGCGTGATTCATTTCACCAAAGGTCTGGAAACACAGTGGAGCAATAATGCACTTTCTGTTTTTGGGCAAGCAACCAAGGGACCACCTCCCCCTGAGGAGGGGTATCTCAGCCCGGCCCACACAGCTTTGATCTGTTTTCAGTTTTTAAATGCTCCCTGCTGCCTGGTGGGATGCTAAGTGGTTTTGCTTCAATAGACATTATGTCACCCCCTGACCCTTATGTAAACATACTGTCTAACACCTCCACAATGTGAGCCAAGTGAGCCAGCCCCAAGCAGAGGCTGACAAGATAAGTATTTTGCATGTGCACCTGCAGGAGGAGTCCGTGCCTGCCCGCATGCATGCACGCCTTCTGCCTGGCACAAGCAGGAAATTTAAATTTAGACTCAGCAGCAACCACTGACTCCTATTAATTCTTACTAAAGTCATCATGACATCAGATAGAAGGAAAATAATATTTCTTCTTCCTGGAGATTTTTTTTTCCAACCATCATGAAAGTCACAGACCATAAGCCCCAAAAGGGGAAGGTAACTTCAGTTTTTTAATAACTGTCAGTGCACAGAGTCCAAAAAGCATCTCTCAAACCTGCCCAAGGTGTTTCACAGTTCATAATTCTTTCATCCAAATGTTTGATGTTACTTGTGACAAGAGATAAGACTAAGACAGCATATACCAATTTAATTGAGTACTTATTGTGTATGAGTACCTTTTGTAATGAGTACTTACTGTGTATCAACTAAGGTACAATGCTGGGTACTTTGGAGGGGAAAATGTACCACAGATGGATAAAACATTAGAGGATAGGAATCAGAAAAGTCAGCACTGAAGGGCTGGCCCAGTGCACACAGTGGTGGGTAGCAGAGCCAACCAACAGAACTCAAGGCTCCAAGCTCCTTCCTCTAAACCACACAGAGGTCATCTGCACACAGATATCTGAAGTTAGAATGCTGCTCTGTGACTTTCTGCATAGGGAAAAGTCCCTTGTCATCTGGACCCAGATGTTCTTGCAAAGACTCATGCATGCAGATGAGCAAATGTCAGAAAGGCTTCCTCCAGCGCTGGGGGTGCAGCTCAGTGCACACTCACCCAGTGTGTGCAAGGCCCTGGGTTTGAACCCCAGCACCACAAAAAAAAGAAAGAAAAAGAAGGGTTTCCCTGATGAGATGGCACTTGAGCTGGGGGTTAAAGAATCGAGTGGAATTGAGAGCGTTGAAATGGAGGGTTTCACAAGATATACGGACGAAATCACAGAACAGAGTCAGCTGAGAGAATAGGAAGTGTTAAAGAGGAGCAGAGGAGAAGAAACTGAAGGATGGAAGTGAGAGGCCCTTTGGCTTCATTCAGTAGACCATACGGATCCAATGAAGGTGATGGAGGGGGATAACAGATCACATCTGCACCACAGAGAGACAGAGCTGGCAGAGATGCAGGGTGGATTAGCAACAGGGAGGCCGGTGCAGAAGTCAAGGCCAAGCATCATAAGGAGCTCATCTGGGGAACTTGTGGAATGATGGAGGAGGAGGAGGATGGGAACATGGGAGTGGGAAATCCTGGAAACGGTAAGTGCGGCAATTGACTGGATGTAGGACCAAGGGCAGAGATTAAGTTTAAACCTGAGGAACCAACACTGGGTTCTCAAATGTCAATCACCCCTCTCATCAGCAAGACAGCTTGATAAAACACAGATTCCCACACCCCAAGCCCCCACCCAAGTCAGGGGCAGATCCACGTTAACAGATCCGGGCTGATTCATAAACTCTGATACATAGGAAATGGAAAGTGTTTTGATGGTTTTGATGACAATTTCACTAACGAATGTATACAAGTGGCAGCTAAGGTTAAGGTTTGATTTTGTGTGTGTTTGGCATTTTGTATGTCACTTTTCTCATAATCCATTTTTTTGTCAATTTTTCAAAAGTACAAGTCTATAGAAATTTAAAATTTTTTTTAAACAAAGCAGTTTTTGCAATGAGACAATTGCAAGCACTGCACCGCATGGTTCTGGTGCCGGACCACCCTTGGGCAATAGTCAGAAGAGGCAGGTCAGTATAAGAAAAGGGAATCGAATGTGTGAGCCGATGTTCCGGCTCTTTCCAAACATGCTGACCGCTAGTTCCATATAACTGCACTGACAGTCCCACCAGCCACCAGCCTCCATGCTGGGTCACCTAGGAGCCTGTAACTGCCCACCATCCTGCCTAATGACCACATCTCTTCACTCCTGTACCTAAGAGTGACCACCCCCTGCCCAGGTCCTCTCTGGCCCCCGTATGTAGGTTTCCTGCCACCTGCCCACACTTCTGAACCTCTCGCTGTGTCTCAGAAACTGTCCCCCCAAATAACAGGCTGGTCAGCAGGGGGAAAGGAACATCAGTGTGATGGAGGCTTGTGGGAGAGGAGGATAAGGACTTGGGACAGTCATGAGTTGCCTTTAATAGAGCCACTTCAGCAAAGTGAGGGGGACAGGAGTCAGGTGGTAAGAGACATGGAAAGGATGTAGGTACATCCCTGAATGACAGACAGGTGGGAGATGGTCACATGATTTTGAAACCTACTCTGCCACTGGGTGCTATCTGGAATATTCATTTCAAGGTACCTCAAATATTTGTTCTCTTCTAAGACTTCCAAATTCTCCCCTAACTTCCTAGCACTCACTGTATATTTGCAGCAAGAAAAGTGTTTGCTTTTCTGAGATAACAGGATGAGTGACATCAGTCATTCTCTAAGGCAAAAGGTCATAAAGGAATACAATACTGATGTTGTCTAAGGGAGGAAGCAATATCTACTTAAGCTCACAGAATATTTGGAGAATGGGGAGCATAGGGGAAAACTTGGGAATAGGTTGGGATTTATTTCCTTAAAGTTCTTGGACTGGTGCCCTACCAAAATTGCCCAGATTTAAAACAGAAACCTGTGAAAGCATCTTTGTGCTCTTCTCCAACAGAATCCAAGCTTCTCAACTTGAACATTTAGAAACAAGATGCCAACGGGGTCGTTTGGTTCAAAAAATAAATGTGCAGAGTGAGATACAGAGTCAGGGTCAATCACAATTGCAAAGAGCAGGCTTGACCCCATGAATACTTGACCTTATGGTTCTCTGATCCAAGAAAACCATTCACAAACATCTACAGCACATTCCATGCTCAAGACAGCCAGAGCCCTTAAAGATAAAAGCAAGAGAGCGATGACTCGACGAAAGCTGGGACTCCGTACAGCTCTTCTCTGTGTTTGGATGGAAGGTCTCATGCCCTCACACGCACAATTGCTTAGAATAGCTCAGGAGACGTTCACTCTCTTGATCGCTGAAATGGTTGCATTGATGCCTACCTGTGCAAAGTTCATAGAACTGTACGCTTTCAATAAGTAGCTTATTGTATGTTGATCATACCTCAATAGAGCTGTTAAAAAAGAAAGAAAGAAACAAACAAACAAACATTCAGAGAAACACAGAAAGGAACAACCCTAGAATTGAGTTCTGAGCATTATCTTGTCTGGGTTTCTCACCTGTGTTCCAGGCATTTAGGAGGCTAGAGTTTCAGAGTCTGCTATAGTTTATATCTAGAATATCCCCCCAAAGGCCCATGTGTGGAAGGCTTGGTCTCAGCTTGGCACTATTGGGAGGTGTGTCTAGTCGGAGGTTTTCAGGTTATTGAGAGTGTGCCCTTAAAGGGGATAGGCAGACCCCATCCCTTTTCTCTTCTTCTATTTTGTTTTTTAGCCATGAGCTGAGTGGCTTTGCTCTACCATGTGCTCCCTACCACGATACACTGCCTTGCCACAGGCCAAAAGCAAGAGGGTCAATCAGTCACGGATTGGGACCTCCAAAACTGTGAGCCAAAATAACCCTTTTCTCTTTAATAAGTGTGTTATGTCAGACATTTGTTAGAGTTATGGAAAAATGACTACCACAAGGTCCAAACAGGGGAAAGAAACCCCTGCAAGTGTTTCCAACACAGGGTATTTAACGCAGGGAGCTGGTGCCACAGTAGTGGGAGAAGCAGATCATGGAGTGGTAACCCATGAATTAGCAATAATCAGGAAGCCATGCTCCCCCTTAGGAAGGGAGGCAGAGGTCCCAGGGTTCACCAATGGAAGGTGAAACAGGTGACCCATCCAGAAAGAGCTGGAGCCACAGAAAGCAGTGGCATCTGGAAACGCAGACTGTCATACTCTGTAAGAATAACCAGAGTCAGAATGGGGGCAGAGAGGCCAGGTCTGACCCAAGAAGCTTCCAGCAATCAGGGGTTGTAAAGCTAAAGCAAGTTCAAAGAAAACTATTACAACAAGTTAGCAATTTCTCTCCTGCCAGTCTTTTCACAGCTCTAATATGCTGATAGACATGTAAATCTCAAAGACAAGAATAGAATATTAAGTGCTTCCGTGATCTTTTTATGCAGAACATTTTGGAAAAACACTGTTCATGAGACATTTTCTGGAAAATGCAGATCTATTGCACATATTCAAATTGTATAGATAAAGCAAGAGAACTAGAAACTTGGTTGAGTGTTTTGAACTAGATATTATAAAAAGGATGTTACAACCACTAGAGGTTCAATTTAAGCTTCCTGAATTGTAATCAAGTGCTCTTTCCTCCACTCTGTACTTAAGCACTTTCTAGAATCATCAAGAAATCTAACTACTTAACCATAATAGTGGAGGATGACTCATTCCTGTGGTATAGAACTCAATGAGAATGTGTATAATCTGCTCTGCTGGTGACAGAGACACCAAAACTATGGGTAAAGAACATATGAAAAAGGAAATGAATGTGTTGAGGTTGCCAAATTTGTTAAACAGAGAGGAAAAAAAGAGAGAAGGCAATGAAAGCCAAAGAAATAGAGCAACTCACATCCACTGGGTACCACCTACATCCCTGTCACCATGTTGGACTCCACATCTTATAACAATGACACACCTTCTAACAGTAGAATCAAACAACTTTGATTAAGCAAATGAAGTAACTAAGGGGCCATATGTGCTGGAGGTGTTCCCAAAGTTGGTGCTAGAGGGCTCTGCCCTAAATAGTCCTCCTAGAAATGCAAACTTGTTCCATGGCCCTCTGGGAGAAGTACAGGTAACCAAATATCTTCACCTCAAGGCCCCTATGACCATCTTACGATTCCCCCCATAAGCCTTTGCCCTGTCCTTAGGTATCATTTTTTTTTTTTTTTTTGCTTGATTAAACTTCCAACACTCAGATGTATTAAACCACAGCATATTCCAAGTCAGATGTAGGGGACAAGGTTGAATTTCTCAAGCTCACTAATACTGCCCTGGCCCCAAGCTACTCCATAAGAGATGGGCAAGTGAGAAAAGATCTCTCTATGATGGGTAATTAACAGAGAGGGGGAGAATTCACAAAATGTCTCACCTGTATGACATTCATCCAGGAACGCTCCCAAATCACCAACATATCTCACAGGAACCGACAGCTATGTGCTCAATAGCACTTTTTAGAGTTACCATGTTTCTTGTTTATGCTCTTGTATTTTCTTTTTTGGTTTACCATTAATCCTTGTCACCCTTTGACGTGGGAAACAGTTCAAAGGAAAATAAGCCTATTTTATATATTCTTTTACAAAGACCTCTGAATTTATGGAATCTCAATTAATTCAGTTTTACTCAGTTCTCGATAATCTCTCCAAGGAAGTATTTGAAAGTTCCCTGATCCTGCCTCTAGGATCAGTAAGTGATTTTTTATTTTTCTTTTTTGATAAGTTTCTCCATCCTAAAGGCACACCATTTCGATATGAGTTTTCCAAAAGGAAGGAAATATATTTAACTCTTCCCCTAACACCCACCCCTCTCAATTTCAATAATTTACAAGCACAAAATTCCAATAATTCTTGTTCCTTCTTCAGCCTTCTCTATTTTACTCCCTCCAATCCTGCCGAGCATGGATCAAACGGGCACAAGCCAGGGAGAAATTTAATCACTCATGTCTCTGCCTGAGGGATTGTCTAGGTACTATGGTGACAGACACTTCACTGGAAGTATGTAGGGAAAAAAAAAAAAAAAGATTTTTAACTCCTAGACTTTAAAAAAAGAAAGAAAGAAGGATTTCTGATGAATTTGTTGTCAACACGTAGAAGCACTATAAATAAGACCCTACATTTTCACAGGCGATCGAAATTACTTCTTTATATACCACTGGGGTAAAATTCCAGAAACAAAGTATGATTCAACAAAGGAATTTTATTATTCTTGCCCCCAAACTCTGCATATTTTCATGGATTTGGTTTTCCCTGTTAAATGGACAGCTTCTCCACTGTGGGTTTTTAGGGCAGTGAAACTACTCTGTTTGACACTATGAGGGCGGGTGCATTTGTCCAAACCCACGGAATGAACATCCAGAGTGAAACCTAATGTAAACGAGAGACTCCCAGTGATCACAATATATCAATGTAGGTTCACTGATTTTAACTGATGGGCCACTCTGGTGGCAGAGGTTGATAAGAGGAAAGGCTAAGCATATGTAAGGGTGGGGGAAATGAAAGGGGACCTCTGGATAGCAGAATGAATCGGACATGACTATCCTATGTGCATATATGATTGCACGACCAATGTAATTCTGCATCATATACAACCAGAATGAGAAGTTACACTCCATACATGTATGTCACATTTTATTGTCATGTGTAACTATGTAGAACAAAAAAAGAAACCTCTGTAAACTTCAGCCCAGTTTTGCTGTGAACCTAAAACTGCTCTCAAAAATAAACCTAATTTTTAAAAGCATACAGCTTCTCTGTTAACTCATTCTGCTCTGCGAGTAGGCAAATAAAATCTGTTTTAAAAAGAATCAAGTAAAAAATTTTAGTCCTTCGTTTCATGATTTACAAAAGTCAGACTTTGGACTATCTAAATATAACTCATGGATTTAAAAGAAGGGAGGGAAAATAACTTGTCTCAGAGAATTAGCGAAGTCAATTATTATTATTACTATTATTTTTAAATCTCCTGTTCGCGTGGACACGTGAGAGCTCACACCCACAGATGACATGGTCAGCTCATCCTCTGACTAGACACAAATTGGAATTTTTTTTCCCAGCCCATGTTCATGTACAGGAAACCCACAAGCCCGTAAACACAGGAACAACAATCAACAGACGCAGATGTTGCAGGGTGGAAGTCACTTTCAGGACAAGGTGAAAGGGTAAGTGGTAACAGAGTGATAATAAGGAACTTGGAGGATGACAAAGGTCAGCTTGGAGGGGCCCCTCCCCCCTCCCCCCCAGATCACTGTCCCTGCCTGCTGTCAATCTACACTCCTCCCCCTCCAGGGCAGAACTCTCCCGTGATGAGAAAAACAATCTGAACACAAAACCTACACTGGGGAGCAAGGACATTTCTTCGGGCCCAGGACAATCCCAGCCTCTCCAGCAGGATCAGCAATCAAGGGCGTATGCCCATGAACTTGAAAGTCAGGAAGCCTCTCTCACTCGGAACCAGGAACCAGAGCCTCATTCTGCAAAAATGTTTGAAGAGATTCTTGGACTCAGTCATCTGGGACTGCGTTTGAGATAACAAGACCGTGGGGAGCCATCAAGGAATTACCTGATGCAATTTAGATACCATCTCTATTATGGGCCCAATCTCTTAAATAATGGAGATGGGAAGGGCAGGAAGAGAATCGGTGCCTGTGGATATCAGTGGAACAATTGCCACTACAGAGCACAGTGGTTTGCAATTCAGTTTCCAAGCAGAAAACAATTCACTGGGGTCAACAGCACTTCAGCCTGCTGAACAAGAGGATGTTTATAGATATACATAGCATTTTCTTTTCTCAAAGCCACTGTGCTAGGAGAGAATGCTATCCACTAACAAAAACAACAAAATTTCAGAAGATTTAGATCTCCTCACCTCTTTTCCAGGACTATGCTCTTACTGTAATTACTCCTTAAGTATTCACTCCTGCCTGACTAAAGGCCCTACTGTCTTGATGCACGAGGACCTCTTGGCAGGTCTGTGAATGGTCCTTCAAGGGGAAAGTGACCTGAATAAATCTAACAAATTCAACTGAAAACACAAAAGATTAGATGATATGCAAAAACTTTTGAAGCTCAAAGTTCTATGTACAATATAAATTCACCAATAATCCCAAACTAGGTCAACCACTAAACCCAGAATGAGTTATCTGTTGCTGGACATGTTTCTCCAGAAAAAAAACAAACAAACAAAAACTACCTTGTGAATGTTAGCTGTTTTCCCAACCAGGCCCTGGAGTCTAACTTTATCCATAGGGTGCTGAATACTAATATTTATACTGAAAAAAGAAACTATAGAAAACAATACCTTCAAGATCCTGGTAGCTGAACCAAAAAAATTCCAGTAAGTTTCAGTGATTAGCAATCAATGGGTAGATTTCTAGTGCTTGTGATAAGCAGACAGAACTCAGATTCTGAGAATTCCTGGTGCTCTCAAAACTTGATAGCCCTGGTTCTTTAATAACTCTAAATTCTATTAACGTGATGATGGTTTTTCTTCTCCTCAATACAACTTTATCTTCACTTTCATATATTCCAAGGGAGACTGGGACCATTTTTTGGCTCACAAATTTCCAAAGGGCCAGAGATCAACAGAGATGGGTGTTGAACTGGAGGTTAAGGAGATGATGAAAAGAGATGTGTTTAAATAAAACTAACTCTGCTCTCATGACAAAAACCAAGAAAGAGGACAACAGAATGCACTGCTTCTGTGTAAGGAACACAAAAAAAGAGGGTGCTTGAAGTTCCCCATCCCAGACCCTGGGTGACAGTCTGAGGCCCAGGCAACGGGCTTCCTGGCAGGCACAGGGTCCTTAGACTGCAGCCTCTGAGGGTGGGACAGAAGAGTTAATATGTAACACCTATTTACAAGCATGAAGGCTGTAAATTGACTGCTCATATCTGTAGGAGGTTCTGTATTGATTTCTACTCCTTTTAACCAGATACACATGGAAGTTTCTAATAAAAAACACAATTATCTGATTTAAAAATATCTCCTCCTTTTCTTTCTACTGCTAGAAGCACCAATGATGGTGAATTGACTAAAATTCAGGAAGAAAAAAAAGAGAAAGAAAAGCAAGGTTGGGGAATCAGGCTCAATGTGGAAAAATTAAACCAAAATGACTTTATTCTAAGTATAAAAGTCAGCATTCTCGTGAAAAAGTTACAAAGAGCTGATTCATTATCCAAGAAACTGCATCCTCTTCGTTTTCCTTTTCTAACTCAGCTTCTTAGAGACAAAGAGTTTGGAGCAGTTATCTTAGAGTCTGCTAAACTACCTACAGCAGGTATTCACCTCTCCCACCCATATCCATATAAAATACTGGTTTGGGGCTGCAGGTGTAGCTCAGGGGTAGAGCTTGGGCCTCGTGTGCATGAGCTCTAGCACCAAAAAAATGAAATCTAACATATAAACAGAAAAACTCTGAAGACACAGGGATGTGACTTCGTTATCATATGCTAAATAAAGTGCTGAACTTTGTTTTTTCCACTTAGATTCTCTTATCCCTGGGGAGCCCTCCTCCAAGCTAATCAGAGATGAGCTCTTAAATAGAGGAACTAACCATGATTCAGCACATTTAAAAAAGGACTTGTACCCATTCTTAGAAGGACAACCAAAGGAAACACCATCTAAGGTCTAAACAATGGTATCTACTTGCCCTTTCATCTTAGTTTAAGAACACATTGTACGACTTTTTTTGTTGGAATAAAACTGAATTTCACATTTAAATTTCTTCAGCAGGATTTCTACCGCTTCTTTGAGCCGGGCTCTTGCAAATTCTCCAAACTCTTTTTTGCTGTGAGTAGCTTGCAGGCATGGATTTATTTTCTGCTAATAAAAATCTTCATTTGAGGACAGGCAGCTCAAATGAAAAATAGTACCTACTGATCCTATGTTGATGAGGGAAAGACAGTACTGTGGATCTGGCTAGAAATATGAGTAGGGAGTATTCAATTTTTCTTCTAATTTATGTTTCCCAGGAGTAATTTTGTCAAGAAGATTGCCAGTATTTTTAGTACAATAAGTTTCTTGTTACTTGTACTAACACATACTGATTCCCTTTTCTGAGTATGATTGGAGGTTTTATTATTATTATTATTATTATTATTATCATTTCATTTAATCCTAGCATCTGGAGATCAACACCTCATTAATTCAAAGTAAGTAAGTGAAGTCTAAAATACAGAGGTTTAAAGAAGCACTATTACATCTCTCTCATGTAATGCATAAAACAAATTAATACACACTTGGATATCTAATGAAAAAAGAGGCAAGTTAATAGAACATTATGATATTCATCAAATGCCATGAACCTCAATGTTCTAAATGTCTGAACTTCAGACTTTTTACTCAATAAAAATCAGACATGGCATTTCTAAAGAATCAGATCTTCTGTATTAAAAATATGGGGTATTGCCTACATTTTCATTAATTCAATCTTTTTAAGCACCTGCCACGTGGTCCGCATTATATTATGTGCGCAGGCTATAGTGGTGGATTGGTGAGACTTCAGCCTTTGAAGGATGACAACCTAGAGGTGACACAAACAAATGAGTAAGCAAATTCCAAAAGAAAAAAGAAAAACTCCTTGTGATCAGCAAAAGGAAGGAAATAAACAGGGTGCTGGGGTGGTAAAGTCCAGGATGGAGCAACCCTAGTTTATGTAGAGGGGCAGAAAAAGGTCTCTCTAAGAAGGTGAATTTTAAGCTAGGACCTCAAGGATATTTCAGGACACCTCTCCAAGGTCACCACATTGGCAGGCTTGCTTATTAGACTGCCAAGACATTTTTAGCAGAAAACAAACAGAAATGGCATCTGTGGCCCTGATTACATGCAAGTTCACGAGCTCACCCGGGCACTCTGTAGACCAGTCTCAGTGGCAGACGGACTGTACCTCACATCCCAGGCTATTCTCCCAGATGGAGTTTTAAGCAGGCAATATAAACAACAATGAACTGGTCAAATGACCAGCATTTGGACTAGGAGAGATTCATCCTGTTGATTCATACTTCCTGATAGTTCTGCTGATGACAAAGCTCAGGGTGTTTTAAACGTATTTCATGAGTAAATTATTCCTCCAGTCTCAGAGAAGAGGAATGTTTACAACTATGTAACACTTTCCCTTATACCTCCAGGGTTCAACTTTCTCAGCCCAGCAGATAAGAGTATTTCCAAATACAGTACTGTAGCGTTTGTCTTTCTGCAGGTTCTTTAATAGATGAGCCCTGTAATATAACAGTTAACATGACATTGACACCAATCAGGAAATCTGTGGAATTCTCCCCACATCCTTATTCAGAGAATCCATGCTACTAAGCAATTACTTTCTTCAAGTGAACTGTCCTTCTTTTGCTCAGAGTCATGGTATCAGATATTTTCACATTTTGTGAAATGTGATAATCTCCCCTTCTCACTACTAAATGGATTAAGATGAAATAGAACTGTTTGATTGGCAGGTGGCATGGCTTTTAGCTTGGATTCTACTTACTTAAAACAGGGTTTCTTCTTTAATTACCCACATGGGAGTCCAGGACTAGACCTATATTAGGTATTACTTATAGTCACACAGCCCAATGATGGGATATAAGGGACTCAGGTCAGAGTTCCATGACAGCCTGTCCCCTGGATCTGAAATTGCACTATTGGTGAGTTCTCCTGGAACTTACATATCTTTAAAAATCTTTCATGAAAAATGGAACTATCCTTAAGGAGATACTACGTTAAACCACCCCATTGGCAAGACTAGTTGTCAATCAGCTTCAAACAGTGTGACTCAGAAGGAGTGTGTACCCATAGACCACAAAAGGTCAGAAAAGCAAGGAACCAGAGGAATTTGGAAGTCACTAAGCACAATAAACATGACTGTACTTTACAAACTTGCCTCAAGTCCATTCTTGAAATTTCAAATACCACCCAAGGCAATGGTTCCTGAATCCTGGAAAGATTCGGGCTTTTACCCTCACACATTCTGAGTGAATTGAGATGGAATAAAACCTGGGCATTAGGATTTTTTAAAGCTCTCAGGTAAGTCTACAGTAGAGGTTTGGAAGTTTTGCTCTTCATCTCTGGGAATGATACATAGATTTTCCTCAGACATCAAGATCTTCTGTGCCAGAGATTCTTGACCCTGGTAGCACATTAGAAAAATCTATGGCACTTAGGGGAGAAAAAAGAAGGAGGAGGAGTAGGAAGAGGAGGAGGATGCCTGAACCCCACCCTCAAAGATTCTGAAGTAATCTAGGAAGCAGCCCCAGAACCCCAGAGTTCCTCAAGTGCCCTGGGGCAATGCTAATGGGTACACAAGGCTGAAAACCAGGGTCCCAGGTCAGGAACTGTTTTCTTGGAGACTGTAACATGATTCTCCATGAAGGAACCAGTCTTCCTCCACTTTTATCCAGGTTAGGACTCCCGCAAAAGGCAATAAAACATTTCCCCCAAAGTTGTCAGGAAACATGGGGGCGTGGGTGGGTGGGAGGGTGAGAGAATGGGGGTGGAATTTATTAGGTAAGAAGAAGCAGAAAAGTTAGAATAAGGAACAGCCCTAATCCTCAGCGGCCCCTCCCCATTCCATCCCAACCCCCATCACCACATTTTATTGACTGGCATGAGAGAGAGTTTCCTTAGACTGCTTCCCGGAGGTGGCTCAACCTTGGATTTGCTTCCAATAAATTGTGAAAATTTTTGTCCAATCAGATCTCCTGGCAGTGCAAGTAGCCAGATTGGCAGGCCCTGCGCTTCCACTCCCTGTGAGATTCTGTTTCATGAATTTCCCAGGAGGATTTTTGCACCACTTGGATGCCAATCTTCCAGCCTCTTCACCCTCCCCCTCCTCCTTCGCTCCCACCCCTCACTTTTTATCGCTCCACCCCCACCCACCAAAGCTCAGCTGAATTGAGAATCATAGATATGCTTGCAAAGAAATCGCCCAGATATTTTACACGGGAATCATTCAAGTAAATAAATGCAGTTAAACAGCGGACGTCTCAGACAGGGCTTGGAAACCTGTGTGCTACTTTACCAAGTGTCTGCTAACCCACTGTGGGGCCTTGGGCATCGCCACGCATCTCATGCGGGACAGGATGCTCATGCAGAACAGGATGCTCGTGGAGACTCACCCCACAAAGCTACTGCACCCACTTGGGGTGTGGTTGCTGCCTCCTCAGTTCTCCCTGAGAAGGATGCATCCCCTATGTCCCTCTGCCCACACTAAACTCAATCAGTTTTTGAATGAATAGCAAAAATCAGAAGCATTGATTGCAAAAGCGTCTTCCTCACAACCTTCACATTTACAGATGAGAAAACTTAAGGGGGAAACAAGGCGATATGACTCTGTCCGGGTTGCCACAGAACATTTGTGGCACAGCCCGATTTAGCCGCCCTTGAATTTCCATTCCGTTGCCTGGCAACGGGCTCAGACCAGCTCAGCGCCCAACCCCGACCCTACCCCCGCACCCTTTCTCGCCCGTGTAGATTTGGCAGCCTTGATTAAAGCTTTAGCCTCTGGGGGCAGGTGAGCAAGGGTACCAACTGGATGACCCCAGTTGGACTGGGATTCCGGATCGCCCTCCGCGGTCTTGCAGAACCTTCCTCTGGAACCAAAGCGCTACCTTCCCAAGTCTGTGGATTCCTCTTAAAACACTCATGTCAAGTTTTCAAAGTTCTCAACTCCTCTCGGATTCCCTAAAAGTCGCGGTGGGAAAACTGACACTCCAAGAGTCAAGGGGCCTAAGGCAGACAGTTCGGAGGGGAAAGTGCGCTAAACAAGAGCCTTCAGCTTCCCACGGAGGCCAGAGTCGGGTTAAAATGGTCCCAGCCAGGCAGCAGTGAGAAAAGCGCAGAAGGTGCCCGGGCCCTGGTGAAGACGAGCTATCCAGGGGTAACACTCCCGGAGCCCGGCACCCGTGCGAGCCTAGTCCCGCCCCCAGTCTCCCACTGCTGCAGATCGCAGCCTGACCCAGGACCAGCGCGGAGCGCACGTGCCTCCTACCGCCGCGCAGGTGGCAGGAGCGCAGCCCGCTAGTCCCCGCATCCCCTCAGTGCCAGGCGGGATCTGCATGCTCCTCCACCCCTTCGCACCCACCACCACCCTGGGCCTGGGAAACTGGAAAGGAGGGAGATGTTCTCGTCGTTACGTTACCCCAAATTCTTACCCAGGTTCACAAAGCTCATGACCATGTCCGCGTCGTTGAGGAAGGCGCTGTCCTGCGGGCTTGTCAGTGGGGACGCGCCGCCGCCTCCAGGTCCAGGGGCCAAGAGGCTCTTGTGGTTGAGAGTGTGTGCGGCGCTGGCAGATGGCTGCTGGAGCTCGGACAAGCTGGCCCCTCCGTGGGGCCCAGGGTGCCGCCTGTGCCCCTCCGACGCCCCGTCCTCATCGTCGTCTGCAGAAAGGGCGTTGTACAGATCCAGCATGAAGAGGGGCGCGGACTTTAGCCGTCCTGGAGGTGGCTCCCCGCGAGGCGTCTGCTGCTGTGGGAACGCTGGGGGCTGTGGCTGCTGAAGGCCATGCAGCGGCCTGGGGCGGTGTGGGAGCCCCAGCACCGACAGGATCTCCTTCTGCATCTCACGTTTCTCGTGCGTCTTGAGCCGCCGGTAGAGGAAGCCGGAGGAGGAGGACTGCGGTGGTGGCGGCTGCTGCTCTGCACGGATAGGGCTCCCGCTGTCCCCGGGCAGTTGACCCCCAGCAGCGGCCGCCGCGGCTGCGGACAAGGGCAACCGCAGTGGCGGGGGCCCGCAGCAGCTGCACAGCAGCCCCCACCACCAGCACAGCCACTGCGCCCTCCGTCCCAGCCCCGGCATCCCCGCCCGGCCGGGCTGCCTCCGCGGGCCCCGCGAGGCGTCGAGCGGCTGTGCGAGGCTGGAGAGCGGCCGCTGTGGCCCTTGGCGAGAACAGCCCCCGCCACCTCTCAGCGGACTCGCTTCCCCTTCCTGGCCTTCAGTCCTTATCTCTCATGGTCGTCCGGGGAGCCCCCAGTAACCCAGGCTGGAGGGAAGGCGAAGGGGCGATCACTAGAGCCCCGCACTCCGCGCGGGTCTCTGGAGACGCAAGTCTAAGCCAGGTGTGCCCAAGTCAGTATTGCACTGCAACCGGCGCCCCAGCCCCTGGGCGGGTCACGGCGCGGTCACTCCAGGGCCTCGCTGCCCGCACACGTGCGCTGCCCCGCGCCCTCCGGAGCTGCTGGCTGAATAGGACCCCGGGCGGCGGGGAAGCGGGGCCTCTCACGAGCTGGAGGCGACGTCCCGCATCATCCCCCGCGCACGCCCCTCTCCGGTTCGCAGGGCCACGATGAAGTTTCCCCCGTCGCAGGGCCCAGGCTGTGACGACAAGGCGTCCCGAAACGCCAGTCTTCTCCGCGAGGCTTAACTTCCTTCTTGTTCACAAACTCCGCGCCCCTCCGCCTGGGCACTGTCTCTCCCCCTCAAAATCGCGCCCCTCTCGCCTCCCCAAGCGGAGGCGGCGAGGATCTTGCTTTCCGTTCCGTGCTCTCCCAGCTGCCCAGAAAACCCCGCTGGCCGAGGGGACGGGAGGGAAGGGGACCCTTGCTGGGAGCGGCTGCTGCGACGTCGGCGCCCGAGATTCGCAGTCTCCCGCCTCTCGGAGCTGCGCTCCCCGCAGCGGCCAACGTGGGCTTTCTGCTGCGCGTCTAGCTCAGGTACCGCACTCCAGCTCCCGGGACTCCCCGCCCTCCTGGGTAACCGACAAGCTGGCAGCCAATGAAGAGACGAGTCTCTCGGGCTATTTAAATAGGCCCGCCCCTTCTTTCACCCTCCCCTCCCGAGAGGCGTCGCCTCCGCGGCGGGTAGGTTTCAAGTACAGAGAATTCTTGGAGGCGCCCGAGGAGCTGCGAGGTACCAAAGGCAAAGAGGTCATCGTTAGTAAGAGTGCTTTAACGAGCTCCCCAATCCGAACCTGTCTCTTTTACTGTCATGTCAAAGACCTAAGTTGTATTAAAAACAAGTAAACACAGCTATTAAATCAATTATTCCTGAAATAATTGAGGAAGAAAAGAAAAATGATCGTTTTCTCATTCCCTCCTTAGTTTCTCTTATTATTGATGTAATGTAGGCGTTTAGCGGACACGTGGCTTTCAAAGGCAGCTGCTGCAAGTTGGGACACACCCTCCAACGGAGCTGCTCACAAACTGGCCACAGAGAGGGCCAAATATAAGCCAGACCAGTGTCCTGAGGGTTTGGGGTCGAATATTTTGACTTATCTCTTCATTTGGGCTTTGGAAGAGGGTGTGATCTGCTAATACAATGGAAAAGCCACCCCTAACTTCTTGGAAATGTCTCTGTGCTTCTTCAGTTTGTCTGCTAATGTTGCATTTTAATTTATTGAAATACAACACAGTTTACATAGTGCAAAATAAAACTTGAGGAGTGGTGAATGAAGACGAGCCCAGTAAAGAAAAGGGCTTGGCATGCATCCTGTAGGGGGGAGTGGTAGAAGGTCCTGAAGCACAGGGTGCTATGAACTTGACAAGACAACATCAACACTTACCAAAAAGGCTGCAAATTCACTTGCCTGCCCACTGTCCAAGAATACCCAGTCATCTGTGGATGCTAGAGGTAAATTCCCTTTAAATGATGTTCTTTTACCTGGTAAAAAGTGTGTGGATTAGAAACAAAAACTGCAATTTGCTGATTTGGCAGCCTCCGCTCACATGATCCAAGGTATTTGGGAGTGAGACCAAATATAGACTATGAGATTCATGGACTTATGAGGTCATGGGGTTTCTGCTGGTCCAAATCTTACAAACATTCCTATCTTATTTCAAAGAATCTGTTTTGAGTGAGCAAGGGTCTTAACCTCTAACAATCCACTGGATTCGTCTTTCTAGTTTTATGTTGGCACAGGCATAGTGGTCATTTAGGACAGTCTATAATTTTACAAATGTCCAACAGTTGTTGATATGAGGCCACACAACTTCAGCAATGCTGAAAGTCAGTCTTTAAACATCTACAAGAATTCTTTTCATCCTGAAAGAGAAAACATCACTGCCTGGTCTGGATGCCAGGACTCTTAGAATTCAAGAGACTGCATCATTGCTTTCTTCTATCCAGGACATATTACAAACATAAAATCATAGCCATGCTAGCCACAGCAGACACAAACTCCATCCAAAAGATCTGAGATCCCAACAGGTATATATAGGAAGAGGAACCCCCTCCAGGGCAGCCTCCTTTTACAAAACTTAGTTGCACTCTTTTCATAAGACTTCTGGTGAAATACAAGCAAGTAAAAAAAGCTCCAAGCTATAAATGCAGTGAGGGAAGCTATGAAAAATTTAAAAAATTCTTGAGCATAAATGGGGACACTTTAGTAGGGCTATGCCATTAGAAACACAAAATCAGGTTGTGACCCTCCTGTTACATATGCATCTATGGAGATAAATCTAGTGCAGAATACATACAAATACACACCCCTTTATTTAGACACTTAATTATAAGGAGATGGACCAAGGTGACATGTACCTATGATGCCATTTAGTGATACATTATCAATTAAGCTCTGATGAGGAGCTCTGATTCAGGTCTGGTATGGGCTGCCACCCTCACCAAGGTGGACTTTCAGTTCTTGTTGAACAGAGCTAGAGTAAAGAGGAGTGCTACAATAAGGCGGGGGGGGGGTGGCTTTAAATGATGAACACAAGAGCCCACATCCCCCTTAAGAACCCTAAAGACTGAAAAGTAGGTTAATTGGGACAGGACAATGATCATGAGGACAGTGACATGCAACTAAGAGATGTCTTCTGATATCCTCACTATGTGCTCCCAACCTGTACACATCACGTTTGTCAGCAAACATCCAGGCAAACCTTTGTAGGCATCGGGGACCAAGGGGATGAGTAAAGAGGTACAGTTCTAAGATTATAATAAGTTCAAAATTGGACCACTGCTTCTCCAAATCAACTGGAACATGGGGTGGGAAAGGAACCCCTAATCCCCCTTCTCACTCACTCCCTATTGACATCCCAGTGCTCCCCAGAGTTTTTAGAAGAGGGAACTAGAGAAAAGATACATGTGATTGGGCAGGATGGGATGTGACAGATTTGAAGGGAGAGGAGAGATCTGGCTTTGGAGTTAGCTAGAATGTGTGAACCACCTTAAGAAAATCAGAGGTAACTTCGCCCCCTGCAGGACACCAAAATATTACCGCCCCTTCCTCTGTGAGCTCTGGACAAGCTTCATTAAGTTCTCTGTATGTGTCTCTAAAACATCTGGGGGGGAAAGAAGAGGAATTTGTTCAAGGAGCCAGATGTGGGAGCCAATCCATAGCAAACATCTGGTTGCTTGGCTGACATTTCATGCAGATGGCCTCCAGTTTCTGGAAATAGGTCGTCTGTCCCACCCCTGCCCTACCTCTTGAAGAAGTAAGGAATCCTCATGTAGAGGCACAGGCCACCCCAGGCCTACAGTGGTGCTGGGATCAGGGTGGGAATCCTGTACCCATATGTTATTAAGGCCCAGTAGAATTCACATATCAAATTCTTTAGAATACAGTTGTCCTTGCTCCTTATATCTTATGGAGGTTTACGTTATACATTTATAGCACACTTGACCAAATAATTTCTATTTTGAAAAGATAACTACTTATTAGCTTGATATGATGAATACGCTATACCCTATACTTTCCTGTGAATTATATCATTAGCAGTAAGCTACAACTGCAGTTTGACTTGATATTAAGTTACACATTGGTCTCATTCAACTGACTTTCCTAAAGCTATTAAGTTGCTGCTTTTAGAATTAATTTAACATAAAAATGTATAAACTATGTGGCCATAAAAAGTCTGGGGTTGGGGCAGGGGACGGTCTGGCCTCCTTGAATCCTCAGGAAGCTCCATTCGAAAATGAAATTTTCGGTATCACAATTAGCATAAGGAGTGGAATATATTGAACATTAATTTCAAAATATAAAAATTGGCTCAACTTTGAAAAATATCAGTTCAGAGTTAAGTGAAAAGGAAATATGTTAAGTAAATGTTTGCAGAGTTTGAGAAATAAAAATTTGGAAGTTAAATAAATAGTGCTTCTGAAAGCTACACCTATAAGGCAGTCTCCAAAATACGTGTCTTATTCAAAAGTCTGAGGTACATTTACATTCACTACCACTCTCCCTTCACTCTCTATTCAAAAATGCTGGGCATTCACACTTCAAAATAGCCAAGCCATCATATTTTCCTACTCGTGAAGGACATCTGGTGGCAGAGTGAAAAAGTAATACATAAATCTGTTTCCAGAGATTTTTTTTTTTTCCACACTGTAACCCAAATAGCAAATCTGTTACTTGTATAGGTTTCAAACTCTTCACACAAGCTCAGATCTCATGGATTTAGGCTGTCTACATAATATTAAGCAGTAAAGTATTTCAAGATCCAAATGACTAGATCATTTTTGAAACTTTCATTGGATAATTAACATATGCAATCTGTCTTCAATCTTTTTTTCCTTTTCTTTTTCTTTCTTCCTTACTTTTTTAACTGAGCAAAACAATACTTAACACATTCCCATGTCTAGTTTTACTATCCCTAAAGACCTTTGTTCCAAGAAAGCATTGGACACTTGGTTGGGCTGGGTAAGACATGAGGCTGCCTGGGCTTTGCTGGCCTCTAAGTTTTACTCCATTCTGTGACCAGCCCTGCACCCATGTCCCAGATATGTCTTTATGTCAACCAGGAGGTCACATAAAAATATGACATATTGTGCTACCAATCCCTTTAACTAGCAGATCCATAAACAGTGGCACGTGGGGCCAGGGAAACCCACACTGAATAAGAGCCAGTTAGGATGAAAGTCATGGGCTTTCAACTTCCAAAGAAGAAAAAGACTAATTGCTCAGTCTGTGTGCATGCATGCATCCATCCATCCATCCAACAAGGAATCTGAATGCCTACCATGTAGTGTTCTGAGTTCTGAAGACTTGAACAGTCAGAGACCTTGCCCTCCTAGATTCTAGACAGGGTAATGGACAACACGCAAAATAAGCAAATACATTGTGGTGTTAGAGTCTGTAAACAAGTCTGGATGGCGCCTGGCATTTTGCCAGAGGGAGTGGTTTGTGAAGTAAGGCCAGCGAGCCATTAAGTGTGGAGGTTCCTTATTGGTTGACTGCTGTATGGAGTTTATGTTAATTAAGATAAGCTGTGTGGAATGTATAAATACTGCTCCTGTCCTACAATAAATGGCTCCTACTCCTGCTGTATCAATGTACACAAGTTGCTCGTCACTCCCCGGTTATTTTGCTGCAGCCAGACTGCGGCATTGTGGTAGGCAGGATATTGGCCCCCATGATTTTTGCCCCAGGTGGTTTCACCTATGAAACTGGGATCTTGTGTTACAAAGGGGACTTTACAAATGGAATTAAAATCGCTTAACAGGTGATCTCAAAATAGGAAGATTATCCCAATTATCCAAGAGAACCCAACATAACCACAAGTAAAGTAAAGAGGAAGTCGGGAGAAATGCTTAGCCCAAGAGAGACTTGATTCAACTTGCTGGCTTTGAAGATGAAGAGGCCACAAGCCAGGGAATGCAGGTGGCCCTAAAAGCTGAGAACAAACCCCCAATGACAACATCAAAAGAACACCAATCTTGGTCATCCTTGCAAATTCTGGCAACAACCAGAATGAGTCTGGAAGGGGATTCTTACCCAGAGCCTCTGGAGGAGAGTCCAAGGCAACAGACCCTCAGACTTTGGCCTGCCCGAGACAGAGAAAGGAGCCTCGTCTACCAGACTTCCCACCCTCAGAACCATGAGAAGAGCAGTTTGTGTCATTTTATGACTCTAAATTTATATTTTGTTTCAGCAGCAAGATGAAACTAATACATATTTAGTGCAATGGCAAGTACATGGAGAAATTTCAAACAGGAAAGGGATTATGGAGCTTCTGGATGGTCAGGAAAGTCTTCATGAAGAAGGAAGAATTTGAGCAAAGACCCAGCAGAATAAATAGGACCAGCCATGAGGATATCTGGGGAAAGAGCTTTTAGGCAGGGGAAATGGTCAGTGCAAAGGCCCTGCATCAGTGGTTGCCTGTTTAATATGAGAAAGGGCAAGAAGGCCAATGAGATCAGAGTTAGGAAATGGGAGGAAATAACAGTAGGAAATTCTATTGGAATACTAACAGGGCCAGGATTTAGTGCCCTGTAGGAAAATCACAGAAACATAGCCTTGGGTAAAAGAAGCCAGACGAGAAAATATATACCCATAATTCCATTTATATAAAATTCAAAAATAGTCCAAATGAATCTAAAGGTCAGGTTAGTGGTTCCTTTTGGAGAGAAGAGTGGGGATAACACCAAATGAAACTAAGTGGGGGCTTCCTGAGAGTTGGTCTGCTTCCTTGTCATGGGGCTGGAAATACGAGTGAGGACAGTTTTGACAATTCAGTGAGTGGTGTTCATGGGGTCCACATGCTTTTCTGTATTCTGTACTGCGATTGACATGTCGATTGAAAAGCAATTAAACAAAGGAAAAAACAGTAGCCGCAAAGAACTAGGAAACGGGAGGATTACTGGACGGTTTCGAGCAGAGGATGGTCAGGGTGGGACTTCAATTTTAACAGCATCTCTCAGGCCACTGGGTGGAGAGTAGACGATAGAGCTGCCAGGGCTGAATCCGGAAGACCAGTTAGGAAAGTCTTGTTCACGGTCAGACAGGAGATGATGATGGTTCAGAGTGAAGCAGAGGAGGCAGAGAAAAGTGGTTGAATTCTGGACACATTTTGGAGGCACAGCCCCATGCCCAGAGAATGTGCTAACTGCACGTAAGAACAAGCCGGGCTGACAACCTCTCCCCCCCCAAAAAAAAGGACCAGCAAAGCATGGCTCCCCCCATTGCACGGAGTCCTGAGTGGTAGTATGAATCTACTAAAGGCTGAGGAAGGCGTGTTCATGACCTGATGATTATGGGCTAATACACTGATCATGCCAAGGAACAGCGGAGGGCCTTTAGCTGTAATCTCTATCAGGGCCCAGATCTCAAAAGCTACTCAAAGTAAACAATCAGAGGTTAGCTATGCAAGAATAGCTTCACGATGAATTCCTCAAGGCATTAAGAGAAATGCAAATCAAAATTACCCGGAGACTTCATCTCACTCCAGTCAGAATGGCAGTCTTCAAGAATACAAATAATAATAAATGCAGGAAAGGGTGTGGAAGAAAGAGGACCATTTTCACACTGTGAGTGGGATTGCAAATGAGTGCAGCCACTATGGAGATCACCGTGGAGGTTCCTAAAAAGACTAGGCGTGGAACCACCCTATGACCCAGCTACACCACTTTTTGGTATTTAGGCTGAAGAATTAAACATCATCATACTACAGTGACCCACGCATACCTATGTTTATGGCCCCACAATTCATAATAGCCAAACTGTGAAACCAACCTAGGTGTCCATCAACGGATGAATGGATAAAGAAAACGTGGTATATATACACAGCAGAGCTTTATTCAGTCATAAAGAAAATGGGTAGAACTTGAGACCATTATTTTAAACAAAATAAGCCAAGCTCAGAAGGGCAAGGGTCATATGTGTTCTCTTTAATGTGAAAGGTAGAGAGGAAAAAGAAAAAGAAGGTGAGGGGTTGGATCTCATGATAATTGAAGGGACATCAGTAAGTAGAGGAAGAGGAGCAGGGTTAGAGAGGAGGAAACGCAAAGGGGCTAAATTATATTGTTGTATTGTGTGCACATACAAATATTGAACAGCAAATGCCACCATTATGTACAACTATTATACACGGATTAAAAATAATGGATAGAAGGTATGTTTCTTAATAGCCTATGTGTGTGTGAGTGTATGTGAGTGTGTATGTGTGTGTGAGTGAGTGTGTGGGTGTGTGTGTGTCTGAGCTGGGAATTGAACCTAGGTCCTCATGCATGCTGCATAAATGCCCTCCCACTGGCTAAATCTCCAGTCCCTTTAAGAGCCTTCCCACAAGATTTCCTAGGTGGTAATATCTTAGTTCTGTTTCTGAATATATAATCTCCTCCATGAAATTTGGCCATTAAGAATTAGTTTTAAGAGGACTCTTATAAGCCGGCTCCCTGGTGCTCACCTGTAGTTCCAGTACTCAGCAGGCTGCAACAGGGGCATCACTGGTCTCCATGAACTGGAGGCCACCCTGGTGAGATTCCATGTCAAAAAAATAAAACCAAATAAGACTCCTATAAATGTGGTATCCTAGAGGGGATATTGGAGCAGGCAAGGGTGGGGGGGAGAATATTAAGGAAAAGGATATTGTATTCATGGAATTTAAATTGAGTTCAGTTTTAAAATAATGTATTAATATTGTTTCACTGATTGTGACAGAAGTACCATAATAATGTAAGGCAGTATAATTATAGGAGACACAGGCTTTAGATATCTAGAACTCTCTGCACTAGCTTCACAACTTTTATGTAAGCCTCATATTGTTTTGTTATTATTGTTGTTTTAGTATCAGGGATTGAACTCAGGGGCACTTGACCCTGAGCCACATCCCCAGCCTTTATTTTGTATTTTATTTAGAGACAGAGTCTCACTGAATTGCTTAGCACCTCGCATTTGCAAGGCTGGCTTTGAACTCGCAATCCTCTTGCCTCAGCCTCCAGAGCTGCTGGGATTACACTGCGCCCAGCTGTTTTGTTGTTGTTGTTGTTGTTGTTGTTTGTTTGTTTGTTTTTAAAGAAAAAGCATACCGTGGGCTGTGTGGCGGCACTGAGATCCATTCCAATCCAGGCAGTGACCCAGGTTCCCGCCTCTGGCCCCCTGAGAAGAGGGAACATCAGGCCTCCCTCAGAGCAGTTAGGACTGTGGCTCCAAAATCTCATTCTACAGGCAGCAGGTGGACATGCCACCCAGAAACCTGTTCAGCCCAAGCAGGACCAAGACCCACTCCCTTCCATGACGCCTCCCAAAGACTACCAGCCCATCCCAGAAACTGAGAAGGCTGATGACTCTGTGAAAGGAGTCTGGCCTTTGAAAGTGACCTCCCTGCACCGCCCCCCCAGACAGAGGAGCTGAAAATCAAGCAAAAATTTTTTTATTAACAAACTTGTGGCAAACACCCAGAACACCAGATCCCAGGAAGCTCCAATGGTGATCTTGACCATCCAAGATCCACAGTTATGAAGAACACATGCAGAATAGAGGATAGAGACCACTAATGCTGTGTGCGGATGAGCATTGACCAGAAGGAAAAGATGCTCACCAACCTGCTCAGGGCAGCTATGATGGCTTTGAGAAGATGGGTGGGGAGCTAGGGACCACCTACACCTTTACTGCTCTGAATTACCTGGCTGCTCTGCTGCTTTGTGACCACAAGGTCTCTGTGCACAAGGTTTTTCCAGGAGTTGCAAAAGCTGGGCAAGCCACAACAGCCCAAAGCAAGGCTTGGGAGAACCCAGAGAGCCCTCCCGAGGCCTGACCAGAGGCCCTCAAAGAAAATCAGTAGAATCTGTTTAAAATGTTACAAAGAAAAAGCACTCCCTTGGCTTTAATCTTAGGATGTAACAATTAAAATTCCGCCTTTGCACAGAAAGTAATATATGCCTTTATTCTGATTAGATTAATAATGGCTAAATTGTATCACTAAGCTTTTATTCAGTGTTTCATTTACTTACTTATATTTAATTATTTGTTATTAACCCAAAGCCAAGCTTCTTGACTCTCCAATCTACTGTTCCTAACCCAAGTTTCAGGTCAGTCTCTGTTCAGAGTTCTTACAGAACTCATTTCTAACTCTACATTATGGGATTTCCTGGGAATGTCGAGTTTAGCATCCACTTTTCCTGCCTTCCTGTGTGCTTCATGAACTTCTTTAGGATTCCATTGTGATCAGTTTGTTCGTGACATCTTTGAGCAATCTTTTTGTATAGTATTCAAGGCGGTTGCTCTGGTGACTGACAAACATGTGACTTATCAGTTCATTAGCATCATCATTTTTCCACTTTAAGTGAGGTGTGAAGACCTTGCTCCTATTCGGTCCCCTCTGCTTTCCAAGTTTTCTCTTTATTTCTTTGTCCTGACTTTTCATTCCCATAATCCAATACAATTTCTAGAACTCATAAGGAGAAGGACAACTTTCGGCTCCTATTGTTATTCTTTCTTCCTTCCTGATGCTACATGATCTTTTATCATTTCCTTTCTGTTTGAAGAACTTCCTCTGGCCATTCTTTAAGGGTAGGTCTGCTAACAACAACTTCTTTTAGTTTTTCTTTGAGAATTAGTCATCCCTCCCTATCTACAGTTTCTGCATGCTCACATTCAACCAACCAGTGATCAAAAATAATTTTGAAAACTCATGTCTGTAGTGAACATGCAGAGATGTTTTTCTTGTCATTATTCCCTAAACAATACAGTGCAACAACTAGTAATGAAGCATTGACGTTGTATCAGGTATTGTAAGTACACTAGAGACAATTTAAAGTATACAGTAGGATGTGTATAGTTTTTGTGCAAATATTACTCCATTTTGAACCAGAGACTCAAACATCCAAGGATTAAAGTGTGCGGGGGCTGGAATTAACAACTAATCCCTCTCAGATGCTAAGAGATAGTGTGTTTTTATTTTCCCTTTATTCCTAAAGGATAGTTTCAGTGGATGTAGAATTTGCAACTGGCAATTTTTTTCTTTCAGTCACTTGTGTGACTTCCCGCTGGCCTCTTGGTTTCAGATGAGAACCTGCTGTCATTCAACTAGTTTCCCCCTGTAGGCAACAGGCTGCTTCTCGCTAACTGCATTCCATTTTTCTCTTTTTGTTCACTTTTAGGTGTTTAATTATGATGAAACTTGAAGTGGATTTCTTTCGGTTGACTTCATCTGGGATTTGCTTGGTTTCTGAAATAGGAAGGTGTGGGTCTTCCAAGCCATATGGAGAGTTTTTTACCCATTACTTATTCATAATCATCTTTCAGTCTGACTCTTGCCTCTCTCTTTCTGGGACTCTGATGATACAATGTTACATCTTTCACACATTGCTGAGGTTCTATTGATTTATTTTTCACCCAGTCTATTTTCTCTGTTTTTCAGATCAATGCTATTGGCGTGTCCTGAAGTTCATTGACGTTATCCTTGTTGAGCCTATGTAGCAAGATTTTTTATGTCTGTGATTGAATTTTTTTCAGTTTTAAAATTTCCATTTGGGGTGTGTTGTGTACTTATTTAAAAAAAAAAATTATTCTTAAGTTTAGGCGGACACAATACCTTTATTTTACATTCACGTGGTGCTGAGGATCGAACCCTGTTCCTCGTGCATGCTAGGTGAGCACTCTACCACTGAGCCACAACCCCACTGTGTGTGTGCTTATATCTTCTATTCTTTGCAAAGATTTTCTACTTTTTAATTTGTGTTTGGAGAATGTGTAATTGACAGTGGAAGCGATAGCTGCTTTAAAATCCTTGATGATTTGGATAATGTGGGATGATTCCCACATCTGATTGATCTCTGTGTTGGTGTTAGTTGATTATCCTTTTTATAACTTTGTTTTAAGGAAGTTTTAGATTTCTATTAAAATTAGAAGAAAGGTATGGAAATTTCCCATATACCCTCCACATATGCATACCCTTCCCCAACCAGAACAGTACTTTTGTTACTACCCTGATACATCAGGACCACCCAAAGAACATAGTTTGCCTTACGGTTCCATCTTTCATATATATATATTTCATTATAAATACGTGTGCCAGGCAAGCGCTCTACCACTGAGCTACAACCCCAGCCCAGGGTTCACTCTTGGTGTTATGTATCCTGTGGGTCTGGAACAATGTATAATGACACACATTCACCATTGCATTATCATGCAGAGTGGTTTCTCTGCCTCCAAAATCCCCTGTAATCCACCTTCTCATTCCTCACTCTCTCACCCCACCAATTCCAAAAAACCTCATATCTTTTTGCTTTTTTTAAAAAAATAGTTTTTCCTTTTCCGCATGGCATGTAGTTGGAATCGGGTATTTTTGTGGGCTTTGTAGACTGGCTTCTTTTATTTAGTAATAGGCACTTAAATTTGCTCCACGACTTTCCATGGTTTGATAGCTCATTTCTTTCTGGCACTGAATAATATTTCACTGTTTGGGTGAAGCATTCAGCTCCTGAAGGTGGGTTGCATCCAGGGTTAGGCAGTTATGAACAGAGCCACTGTAAACACCGGTGTGCAGATTTTTGGGAGAATATATTTTCAACTCTTTGGGGTAAGTCATTCTCAGATACAGGGAAGGAAACTAAGAGAGGTTTTTACGAGCGGCCTACCCTTAAAGAATAGCTAAAGGAAATTTCTCCAACAGAGAGGAAATGGTAAGAGAAAGGATCTTGGAGCATCAGAGGAGTGGGAATATCAGCACATGCCTCAGCCTGTCCTTTTCATTATGAGTTTTAGGAATTGTTTTTAATGATTGAAACCAAAATTGCAGCAGCATCTTATATGCAGGACAATGAGATGATGATATTGCAAAGCGGGAAGGTAGAGGAGACTAAGTGGAAGTGAGTTTTTCACCCTTCAGTGGAAGGGGCATGGAGTCAGACCCTCAGGGGTGAAGAGGCTTCTCTGGAGCCTACATGTAGATACCCGGATGTTTGACTCTCCAGAGTGAAATGTAGACGTCATGATGATGATCTACAGTAAATTTTAGCTTCAGGACGAACACAGCCACATGATGAGAGTGATTGTCCTTTCTCCCCCTCGATGAGTACAAGCTAATTTTGTTTTTCTTTCGATTTAATAAAATATATTAAATAGCCCTGATCTCCTCCAATAAGATCCGTAAGGTATATTCCAGAAGTAAATAGAAACTGCTGTTTGGCTTTTATGTGGCATTATTGTCCCAATTTTATTTTATGGAAGCTCGTAAAATTGACTCTATAAACAAGTGAGCTGGGGCAGAACAAGTGTCAAGCAGCTAGTCTGCTCAGCGCAGGTGAGCACCCACCCACCCCACTCCCACCTAGCCAAAAACCCAGACTGCAGGCATTGTTGTATCCCCGCTCTCAGCACAAGGCCTGGCACACAGAAAGGTGCTGAATAAATATTTGTTTAATGATGGAGTTTTCTTGGAGGGCCTGCGGGTGGGGAAAGAGAATGTGTGGGGGACCTTCTCGGTCACATACTTTCTCTATCAGAAGAAGCCAAAACATCGAAAAGCATGCACCTTTACAAGAGTTAAACTAAATCATAGCCAGTGAAAATAAATACTAAGCTATTCATTAAACATAACAAAACGTCAGGATTTCTAAATTATATTATCCTCTTCCTATACAGACATTAGCATAGGTCGACAGAAACTAATTTTAGCAGTCACCTCTGTTACCAAAATGTGTATAAATCACACTTCTAAAAATGAGACTTTCATACAGAAATAAAACTAAAATTTGCCAATACACCTCAGAGTAAAATGTTATTTAAGGATTAGTAAAACATTTATTTTCCTAGCATGTGAATAGGACACTTGTTCTCATAATTTTCCTTCACGTCCCTCACCAGAACTGAATCTTCTGGCATGTAGAACAGATTCGTTCAAATGCACACACATACACCTGTCTCAAATTCAGGCTCCCCAGCACCAGCCTTCCAGAGGACACCAGCAGGTTGGGGCTGCTGTCCCCAGACACACTCTACTAAGGAAGGAATGAAATCTGTCCATGTCATTGGATGTTAACTGAAGGGAAAGAAAAAGCCACTTGACTTAAACTACTCAAATGGCGGTGTTGTCACTTAAAAGTTCAGGGACCTGTGTGCCCCATGCTAAGCGTTTTTAGCACAATTACCTTTGCCCCATGTCAATTTCTCTTCCCTTTTAGGAAGGGAACTTGTTTTTAGGACTGCTGTGTTCTTTCTTCCTGCAAGTATGTTTCCCAAAGCAAAATCCCAGGGCCTCAAAGGGCACTTCCCAGAGAGGTTCCCACTTGGCTTCAGATTGCTGCTTCAAGTTCCAGGAGGAGGCACCCAGCAGAAGAGTCAGGGGACTGGGTTTTGTTCCTGAGCCAGAAAAAAAAAAAGAGCTTCTTTCTTCCCACCTGAGGGCCAGGGAGGGCTGCGAACACAGACCTTCTCTCTCACATCATTAGGCAAGCACACGTCGAGCAGAGACTGTGTCCACTGGGCACTTTATAGCAGGCTTGGGGTTTCAGGGATGAGGAGGCAAAGTCCCTGCCCTCAATAGGTATATGGCTATTGTGGAGATGGGAGTGCAAAGATTTTTCAAATCATCAAGGTAAGTGTACAGGGTAAGTGTGCAACATTTACAAATTATGTATAGAAGGAGTCCCTAGGTCGTTAAGGCTTCTGGGCTGGAAAGGTTATTAAGGAAGCAGATTCGAGTTGAGACTTGGAATGTTGACTCTGAGATTGCTCGTTTACTCAGCTATGAAGTGCTTGGTGCTTGGGTGTACAACTGTGAACAAAGCAGGCTTGGTCTCTGTCTTCATGGGCCTACTGTATAATGAGGTAGGCAATAAGTAAACAAAATGAATAAACCTGTAATTAGTAGTTTGGATAAATGCAGGAAGTAGCTAGGGAGGAGGGGGAAATGAAGGAATAGCTTGTGAAAATCCAGGCAGACTTGCCTTTCAGAACTTGGTTCACTTAAGAAATGTTGAAAGCTAATACAGCTGATGCACAATAAGTGCAGGGTGAGTGGAATGACCATGATGTTGTAAAGGACAAGACATATCACACATGGCTGAGAAATTCCGATTTTCAAAGGATAATGGGAGGACACCAGAAAGTTTCAACAAAGGGAAATTAGCTCAATACCTTGTTTAAAACCATTTAATAGGTGGCTTTGCAGAGCAGAAAAGCAGGAAGACCAGTAGAGGGGCAGACATAGTGGATAAATGGACAGATTGGAACTATATTTAGAAAATAGAACTTGGTCTAGATTGGAATGGGGGATTGAGGAACAGGAAGAACCAAAGACTCATGTTTGAGCAAAAGAAATAGTTGATGGTTCCATTCACTGAGTTGGGGAATTCCAGAGAAAAACAAGTTATGCAGGTAGAAGTTGGGAAGCAGAAGTTCTATCATAGGCATTTGGTTTGTGGTCCCTTTGAGATATCCAAATAGAATAATCAAGTAAACAATTAAATAAATCATTCTACAGTTAGGAGAAAGTATTGACTGAATAATTCCATGTTCATCTACATGTAAGTGCACAGTAGTTCACTCAATCTGCAGTTTTGCTTTCTGCCACTTCAGTTACCTTTGATCAACCAAGATATAAAAGTATTAAATTGAAAATTTTAGAAGTAAATAATTCATGAGTTTTAAATTGTACACCAGTCTTAGTAGTGTGATGAACTCTTGCACTATCCTGTTCCATCCTGCCCAGGACAGGAATCATCCCTTTGACCAGTGTATCCATGCTGTATATGCTACCTACCCTTTAATGATTCAGTTTCCAGATTAACTGGAGCAATATCTTAGTACTTGTGTGCAGGTAACTTTTTTTTTACTTAATAATGTCTCTAAAGTATAGAGTAGTGATGTTTGCAGTTCAGATATAGCAATGAGAAGTCCTGAAGAGCTTCCTTTAATTAAAAAAGTGAAAGTTCTTGACTCAATAAGGAAAAAAAAATCATATGCTGTGATTGCTAAGATCAATGGTAAGAACAAATCTTCTATCTGTGAATTTGTGGAGAAGGAAAAAGAAATTCATGCCAATTTTGCTGCCACACCTCAGGCTACAAAAGTTATGGCCATAACACTTAGTTAAGATGGAAAATAATTAAGTTTATAAATGTACATATACAGTACTGCCTACAGTTTCCAACACCCACTGGGGGATCCTAGGATATATTCCCCACGGATAAAAGGAACTATTGTATTTAGAGCTCTGGGGATGGATGAGATCATTTATGGAAAGAGGGAGAAAATGAAGACACAAACTAGGCATCATCAGCATTTTGAGCCTAGATAGAAAAGAAGCCTACCAAAGAGAGTAGAAGGGAGTAACTAGAATGATCAGGAAAAAAAAATATAGAACTGGGAAACCAAGAGAGAAGACAGGAATGGCCCGCCGTGTTGAATCTAGTCAAGGACATGCTCCTTGGAGGTAGCAACAGGGAAACGTTCGGTGACCTTGACAAACACAATTTCCATAAAGTGGTGGGAGCAGAAGAGGTGGAGCGAGGGAATGGGAATTGTGTGGAGAGGACAGTAAAAGGCAATTGGTTCAAGGCCTTTTGTAAAAGGCAGCAGAGTCCTGAGGTGATGGCTGGAGAAGGACTAGCAGGCATTTCTCTTTGTATCAGGGGAGGACAAGAAGAGCAATTGGTCAGTGATGACCAGAGAAAATAAGGGGAAACTGGCTGAAATGAAGAAGGTGTGAGAATTATATTATCATCTGTTTTCTTGAAGAATTGGAGTCCCAGTATCAGGTAGGACTTGGGAGCACTGGGTAGAGGGAGGGTGGGGACTAGGAGAGGTGAACTGGTAAGAAGTTATGAAGATGTCCTTTAGGGATCCCTGCTCTGGCATTTTTGAACTGTGTATTCACCTCGATTTGAGTGTGGGCTGAACCGCTAACTTGCCTCTAATGGGGGGGAAAATGGTAAAAGTGATGGGATATACCTTCTGAGATTAGGTTATGAAAATAAAAATGGCTTCCCTCGTGGGATCTCTCCTTCCCACCCTATCTCAGCTGCCATGGGGAGAAACACACCTGCCAAGGAACAGAGGGAGGACTCTGGCCAGCAGCCAACATGGGACTGAGGCCCTCGGTTCAATAGCCCATGAGGAACTGAAAACTTCCAACAACCACAGGAGGGAACTTGGAAAAGATCCTACTTCAATTAAGCTTTCAGATGAGACCACAGCCCAAGTGGCAGCTTGAGAACAAACTCATGAGAGAGACCTGGAGTCCAAGACTCCCAGCTAAGCTGCACCCAAATTCCTGACCCACCAACACTGAGAGATAATCAGTGTTTGTATTTTAAGCTGCTAAATTTAGGAGTGTTTGCTGCACAGCGAGAGAAAACCAAGACAGGGGAGATAGTAAGGAACGTAAATCAAGTTGTTTGGACTAGTGTGGTTAGGACTGGCAAATCGTGTTAAATATTTTAACACTTTATTAAGAAGTCCTAATTCAGAAGCAGTCAAAATGCAAAACATTGTAGAATTTTCTCTAATCTATGTATTCAACCATGTATTCTCAAATCCCCATTGCTCAATAAGTTGCCACTCACATTCAATTCAAAAGCTCATAAGTGTGCCTTTTCCCCCACATCCTTGCCAACATTTACTGTTATCTGTATTCTTGATAACTGCTATTCTGATTGGAGTGAGATGAAATCTTAGAGTAGCTTTGATTTGCATTTCTTGAAATGTTGAACATTTTTTCATATATTTGTTGATTGATTGTATATCTTCTTCTGAGAAGTGTCTGTTCAGCTCCTTATTCCATTTATTGATTGGGTTGTTTGCTTTTTTGGTGTTTAGTTTTTTTGAGTTCTTTAAATATCCTGGAGATCAGTGCTCTATCTGATGTTCATGCGGCAAAAACTTGCTCCCAAAATATAGGCTCTCTTTCACCTCATTGATTGTGGAGGCAGGAAAGATGATAGAATGGGACGGAGATCATTACCCTAGCTACATGTATAACTGCACAGATGGTGCAGTGCTACATGGTGTACAGCCAGAGAAATGAAAAGTTGTGCTGCAATTGTGCACAATGAATCAAAATGCATTCTTCTGTCATATATACCTAATTAAAATAAATTAAGTAATGAAAAATAAATAAAATAAAACCTCACAATTGTAACCCTGCAGTGTCTTCTATTAAATGTCTGACTAATATTTTGAAGGGGGTACCCCCAACACATTATTTTGTCTATAGCATGGGTTAGTGGTAGTTTAAACCTTACAATAGTGTTTCATAAACTATATCCGACAGAACACTACTGCTTCTGAGCATGTTCTTCCAAATTCTGCCAAAACAAAACAAGAAGCATATGCTATTTTTATCTTCTCTAGAAGGCATTTAAAGTATAAGAAAAAATATGTAACTGCATTATAAAGTTGCATGTTTCTTAATTCTTGATAAATCTGCCTTTTAAAAAAAATATTAAAATGCTGGGAATCAATGAGTGTGGTTGCCACATGCATGAATACATGGTGTCCAATCTGCTTACTAGTGGAGATGAGCACTTCTTAATTCATTACAGCTTTGATACACATCTTGATTTGATGATCATTGATTTATATTATATATCTTGCTTAAAATTTTAACATTTGGTATTTTGTTGTTTATCCTTGTATTTTTAATGTTTAAATGCATATGATTACATTTGGAATAACTTCTTAAAGGGACTAATTCATTGGTGCCACAATATTTCACTATATTTCATGTTCCTCTGCTAGTGTTGTATTCATTGTGTAATTTAGGTGTAGTTTGCACTTGAGCAAGTCTATAATAGGCTCCTTTATAGAAACTCTTTAACACCAAGCTGGGCATGATGGTATACATCTGTTATCCCAGCAACTCAGGAGGCTGAGGCAGTAGCATTGCAAGTTTGAGGTCAGACCCAGCAACTTAGTGAGACCCTCAATAACTTAATGAGACTCTACCTCAAAAGAAAAAGGCCTGAGGCTGTGGCTCAGGGGAAAAGTGCCCCTGGTTCAAATCTCAGTTAAAAAAAAAAAAAGACAAGCAAGCAAGAAAGGACTCTCACACACTAAAATTATTTTATTTTTTTCTTCCAAATGTAAATTACACACATAAGAGGTCAACAACAATAGCTAATAATAAAGTAGAACAAATATAACAATACACTATAATAAAAGTTACGTGATAGAACATGATCTTTCTCCCTCAAAATATCTTATTTTTCTTTTACCTTTTCATTTAAAGGAAGTACTGTATGGTTTCTGTTTGGCATATTTGAATTAGCAGTGGCATTGCTACTTTTGTATTTTAGAGACATTATTAAGTAAAATAAGGGTAACTTGAACACAAGCTCTGCAATCCCACACCCATCAATCAGATAACTCAGATAGCTACTAAGTGACTAGCATATACAGGTGGGTAGCATATATAATACAGGTGGGTAGCATATACAATATGGATACACTGGGAAAAAGGACAATTCATGTCTGATACAGGACAGAATGAAACAGTGCAAGATTTCATCATCCTACTCAGAACAGGGCATAATTTTAAACTTATGAGTTGTTTATTTCAGGAATTTTTATTTAATATTTTCAGATCATGCATAACTATAGGTAACTGAACTTGCAGAAAGTAAGACCATTGTTAAGATGGGACTACTATACTTATTGCTACTCTGATCTCCATTTTGGATCCTCAAGTAGTAAGCCAAGAAAACAATAAAGGTTCCACTTAGTGTGATAAATAATCTCTGGAGGATACTCCAGGAAAAGGGAACAACATATGCAAAGGCAAAGAAACACAAGAGACCGGGGTTGCTGATAAGTGGACCCATTTGCTTAATGAGAAAGAGCTCTGAGACCTGAGTCAAAAGTAATGGCTGCATTGTGAACAGACTTCTATCCCTCTTTTCTTTTCCTTTTCCTTTTTTTTTTTTTTTCACAGTACTGGGGAGCAAACCCAGGCCTCATTTGTGCTAGACACTTTCTCTATCACTGAGCTATACCTCCAGTCTTCTGTGCCTTTTGAAAGAGTAAAAATTATATGCCCCTAGGTGATGCAGAGCGATTGAAGGATTTCTTGAAAAGGACCCACAAGACCTACTTTGCACACTGTGATAGCAGGTAGGTTCTGGAGACGCATCTAGGGGCAGGAGGAAATGAAAGGTGGGTGTTGCCACATCTCAGATGAGAGGGAGAAGAGCCTGAACTGGAGTAAAGCCCCCTGGGTTGTGAGAAGAGAACAGAGGTGAGGGACGTCCAGGACCTGGACCAGATGGGACTTGGTGATTAGTACAATGTAGAGGAAGAGGAAGAAAGAGAAATTCACAATGATCGTTTGGTTCTGACTTGAGGGACCTTGTGGAGAGTGTGACATTTACAAAGACAGAGGGCTCGGGCTGGGGATGTGGCTCAAGCTGGGGATGTGGCTCAAGCGGTAACGCGCTCGCATGGCATGCGCGTGGCCTGGGTTCGATCCTCAGCGCCACATACAAACAAAGATGTTGTGTCTGCTGAAAACTAAAAAAATATTAAATAAATATTAAAATTTAAAAAAAAAGACAGAGGGCTCAGGAGCAGAAGAGGATGAAGTCTAGTTCTGCCCCCTCCGATG
The DNA here is from genome assembly GCF_001458135.2 of Marmota marmota marmota. NCBI lineage: Eukaryota > Metazoa > Chordata > Mammalia > Rodentia > Sciuridae > Marmota > Marmota marmota. Next base: position 4,532,627 of record NW_025999913.1, on the reverse strand, counting down.
ACCATGAAGTCTAACTCATCATAGGACTTACTATGCTCCCCTGACAGTCTCACAGAGTGTGGGACACTTCAGGGAAACTCAGTAGCCAGGAACGAAATTTCTGACGACCATATTCCACCTCTTTGCTTAAATCTGTGCCTTGGTTCCCCATAAAAGAACCAGAGAGCCGGGCATGATGGCGCACACCTGTGATCCCAGTGGATTGGGAGGCTGAGGCAGGGCGACCGAGAGTTCAAAGCCAGCCTCAGCAATGGCGAGGCCCTCAGCAACTCAGTGAGACCTGTCTCTAGATAAAATACAAAATAGGGCTGGGGGTGTGGCTCAGTGGTCAAATGCCCCCAAGTTCAATCCCTGATACTAAAAAAAAAGAACGAGAGAAGTCAGAAATTCAATGTTGGTGCAGCTAAAGTCCTGTGAGTTCAGCTGTATCATATCCACTTCCAGGATGTATCCACTTCCCATACGCATCTCCAAAAGGACGCCTAACGTATTCATCACCTAAATCAATCTACAACTCTTCCAATATACGCCCAAACCTAGGTGAATCCAAATATGGCATGGCTGAACACTGCAGGAGAAAAGCACCCAGAGTGCGGACTCATATGAAGGTCATCTCCACTGTTTCCAAAGGACCTTGCCTCTTGAGCTCTCTCTCCATTTCTACACAATGGGGATTTCGTATGTCCTCAATCTGCTCCAACTCTCTTGTTGCCCTTCACTATGACCTTGTTCTGTGCTGCATGAAGGAAAGGAAAGAAATGTCTACCTACTGGGAAGAAATGTGTCCATCCTCCTACACCAAATCTATAAACTCATCTTCTCTTCCTTCCTCTCTTATCACAATAATGGGAGTGTCTCTCACTCCATCCCAGAAGCAGGATAAAGTTATATAAAATGTTCCACACACACACACACACTGTGGTCACATCCTCTTGTGACTTCTCAAGGACTTTAGTCCTCTGGTTAACCAACCACGTGTGTCTTCATGACATTGACTCCACACATCACCACCACCACCGTGTCCTCAATGGTAGATGACTTTCATCATTGAGGTGAATGCCAAAGTGGGTTCCACTATCAAGATCTTCCCTTTAATCTCCTAATTCTCACCTGGTCTTGGTTTGCTTGGGCTGCGATTTACAAATACCATAGACTATGGGTTTATAAACAGCAGACATTTAATTTCTAATGTTTCAGGAGGCTGGAAAAGCCAACATACCTACACCAGAAGATTCCCTGTCTGGAGAGGGCTCCGACTCACGATGGTGCTTTCTTGCTGTGTCATATGATCTATTCTATAAGGGCACCAATCCCTCTCACGGGGCTCCCAACAAGGATCCACCTCAGAACACTGTCCCCTTGGGGTTAGGATTTCAACATATGAGGGGCACCAACATTCAGACCATCTCACACTCCCTCCAGTTTCTTCCCCAACATTCCCCTTCCCTTGAAGTCTAACTTTCCCTGAAGTGTGGTCTGCGTATCTGCCTCCACTCAGCTCATCCCAATCTGGCTTCCACCCCTACCCTGTGGGCCCCTGTGTTGTGAAGTCCCAGAGCTTCCTTGGAAAATTCTCATGGCTCCTATCACACTTGACCTCTGCCTCATTCCCAAATGCTCTCATCTCTTGGCTTTAATGAAACCCTTCTTTTCTGGCTTTATCTTATCCCTTCTTCCAGTCCCTCTCCCTCCGCCCCCCCCCCTCTAATCCATTCTTCTTGCAGCAGCCATGATGGTCTTAAGACCATATCCCTGTTCAAAATTTCCAAAAACCCTCTGACCTCTGCAGCCTCCAAACAGTGTCTCTCTCCACCACTCTCCATGCTGTTGTTACACCTGAACTCCTTCTGTCACTCAGGTGCCCAAGCTCTCTGGCTTAGGGACTTGGCACACTTGTTCCCTCTCCTCATCTCAACTCTTCACCTGGCTAAGTCCTGCTTTAATTCTTAAATGCCACTTTCTCCAAGAGGCCTTCCCTGTCTACATTAAATTACCTGGTAATAATCTCTCATAGCACCCTCCATGGTTTCTTGGTAGCATCTATCACAATTTTAACTAGTTTGCCATCAGTGACCATGGGTTCTGCATCTGCAGATTCAAACAATGGCAGATCAAAAATATTACAAGAAAAAAAAAATTGCCATCTGTACTGAACGTGTACAGACTTTTTTCCTTGACACTCTTCTCTAAACAAGACAGTCTAACAATATTGCCATTGTGTTAGATATTAAGATGACTTAAAATACATGGGAGGATTGTGGGGTTGACATTGCTAACTCTGGGCCATCTAGTATAGGGACAAGTGACTTGAACATCCAAGGATTTTGGTATCCAAGAGGGTCCTGGAACCAAATCCCTATGGATGTGAAGGGGTGACTGTATTTATTCATTTGTGCAGGACTGTTTAATTATGTCTTGCTGGTGACTTTGTAACCTTTAAGAGGACAGGGACCATGTATATTCCTCCCCACCCTCTACCCATGCTGAACCTAGCATCCTTTGTGAATCCCAGGAGATGCTTGACAAATATCTGTTAAATTTTTTTTTAAGGGAGCTGAACTGTGATAGAAAATTTAGAAAAAAAAATTGGTAGCTCAGTGATAGAGCATTTACCTAACATGCACAAGACCTTGAGTTCTTTTGCCAGCATAGCAAAATGCTTGTGCTCGTGTGCGTGCATGCGCGCACATGTATGCATTTTGGAAATAAATTCAATTTATTGAATCCAATGAATTATTATTTTGGAGAAACTTTGTGTAATTCAAAAACAATATTCTCATTTTATCGGTTATAGTCCATTATATCTTTGCAAACATTTGTTTTTCAGAAAAATATTCTCCTTTCTGGTCACAAGACTGTATAATATGGAAATCTAGGGACACAGAGAGACACCTCCACTTCTGCCCTCTGAGTCAGGGTTACCTCATTTCTAAAATAAAAACAATAATCATACCTAAGTAATACTAATAGAATTGTTGTAAGGATCAAATAAGGGGAAAAAATAGTATTCTTTTTTTTTGGTGCACGGTAAAATGCTAAGTAAACATAGTTATTATTATTTTTCATGGTACTGGGGATTGAATCCAGGGGAGCTCTACCGCTGAGCCACACCCCAGCCCTTTTTATTTTTTATTTTGAGACTGGATCTCACTAAGTTGCCCAGGTTGGCCTAGAATCCCAATTGCTGTGGCTCAGAGTCCCGCATTGCTGGGAATGTAGGTGTGCACCACCGTCCCGGCTAAATGTAGCTATTAATATGTTGATGGTACCAGGTTTAATTCTTTGGAGGCTTTTTTTCCTCTCCTTAGCTTTCCTTAAAAAGAAATAGGCCAATTAATTGTTTAAATACTACAAAAATATACACCAGCCACCTGGGTCTAGTTTGCATCCAGTTTTTAATTCCCTTTGAAATACACACGGCACATTCCATCGAGGAGAAATTGTGGCCAGACTCTATTTAAAAGGAGCTTTTTTTTTTATGTAATAATTGAATTAACTCATTGAGGCCATCATGGTGGAATGTGAGTTCACCTACATCTTAACTTCAGTAGACAAGAAGCTCAGCTATCAAAAGTTGAATGAACCAATCTCTTGAAGGAAAGGATTCCTTTGTTCTGACTAGACTAAAAAGGTACCCTGCTCCAAAGTGCAGTGTATTTGGAGAAACCGATAGGGCCTGTTTCCCTGCAGGAGATTTTTGAAACTGTACGCTTCTTAAATCCTAAGAGATAGCTACATAAATATACATGGGCTTCACTTGGAGAAGAGCTTAGATAGGAAACTGATAAAAACTTCACTGAAAGGAATTTTTTTGTCTAAGCTGCTGATAATTTAGTCAAGTCTTTCTCAGGAACATCATCCACACCTATTTCACCCACGATCTCTGTTTCCCTTTTCTTCAATGGTTTGTAGAATATTCCTGCTTTAACCCAAAGGGGTGGGGGAGGGCATTTGAAAATCAGACTGTCATTGCTCATCTTAAGTAAGCTTTAAAGCCTATCAACTATTTCTCAAACTGTGTTCTATACACATTAATGTGCCTAACATTGTCCTCTTTCTAAAAAGGGTACTTATTTAGATGTGATTTTTCCAAAACTAATTTACTAATTTAGAAAGATTTTCTATCAACCTTATGCATTTAGTGAATTAGGCAAAAAAAAAAAAAAACATTGCTAGCAAAGTAATCCAATTGACGAGCATCCCAGTTTGTGTTTTTCTAAACTTCTTCAGCTTACAAAACTTTTTCAGCTTCTATGGTTATATAAACCCTCTGACATAGCCCCGTGTCATCTCAAGCACTAAAACCTGCTTTGTAACCATCAGATATGTGATAAAGCTGTCTAGAGGTAGCTGAAAAATTTAGGAAACCAAAGACAAAGTTCTACTTATTCTATGACAGTATGTGAGTGTTGCGAACTTTACCGCATTTTGGAAAGTCAACGCCCCACCCCACATCTTCTTTTAAAATTTATGCTATAGGAATTTCTTCCAAGAGCTCAGTATTTATTTAACTATTTTGTTCCTATGATGAAATGCTATACATATTTTTTAATTTTTTTATTGCAGTAAAATATGTATTTATAACTCAGTTTTTACAACTGAAAACACATGTATAACTAACACCCAGATCAAGAAACAACATGACAAACCCCGCAGATTCCCTCCCAGCAATTTCCAGAAGCTTCCAGCAGCTTCCAGCAACTGATTCCAACAATGACTACCATCCTGACTTCTGAAAGTTTAATTTTGTCTGTTTTTGTGCTTCATGTAAAAGGAATCACACAGTGAGCAAATTTGTGCAAATTTTCTCAACATTATGTTTTATGCACTTTATTAATATGTCGATAATCAACTTCTAACTTCTCTGGCACTGTGATTTTTATTCAATCATTCAACAAATATTTACAGAGTTCCCCTGCATTCGAGGAACAAATGGATCTTCATTTCCATGCATAACATTTCAGTGTATATTAGTTTATAGAAAATCAGGAAGACTTTGGCTTCATTAGCAAGTCTTTTCAAGCTAATTGCTTTGCCAAACTGGATTTCAGCAATTTAGAAAATAATCTAAGCCTCGTTGTACACATTGGGATAGAGGCAATATTTTATTTTTCCTTGAATAAGCACAATTTCCTTTTATGCTAATATTCTCAATGTGTGTTCGATAGTCCCAGAGTTTTCTCTCTTGACATTATGCAACCTAAATAATTTGTCTTAGGATTTAAGAATCCAAATTCTTTGGGGCAGTCATCTATGGACCCATTTGCTCCAATGCAGGTCACAGTGTAGTTCAAAGGACATACCAAACTCAGATGTGGATCCCAATTTTGCCACAGATTACCTGCATAACTTCAGGCAAGTTCTATAACCTCTCTGTACTATTTTCTGCATCTGTAAATAAGAAGGTAAACCTACATGGTTTCTGCAGTCTCTCCTTTAAAAAGTCTAGTTCAAATTTCTTACAAATAGAAGGGAAAGCCAACAGAGTAGAGGAAGGAGACTGAGAGAGAAGGTGGAGGGGAGGAGAGGGGGTACATGGGGGACAAAATCTACCAAATTATGCTCTGTCCACATACAAATGGGAAAAAAATGAATCCTACTTATATATGATTATAATTCATTAATAATAATAATAATGGGGGCTGGGGTTGTGGCTCAGCTGTAGAGCACTCGCCTAGCACGTGTGAGGCCCTGGATTCGATCCTCAGCACCACATAAAAATAAATAAAATGAAGGTATTGTGTCCAAACAACTACAACTAAAAAAATCAGTATTAAAATAATAATAATGATGATGATGATGATGATAATAATAATAATAATAGGACATCAGTAGAGTAGAGAAAATAGATCAGGGGGAAAGTACTAGGGAAGAAGATAGAGGAAATTACATTATGTGCCTATACAAATACGGCATACTGAATCCCACTATTAATATAAAATTATAATGCACCAATAAAAATTGTTTTCAAATGAAAACTTGCTAAAAACAAGAGGATCGGGCAAAAGGAAGCAGAAGTGCCATCGGTTTAAGTTAAATTGCTCCATAGGTGGAAAACCAGTTTCTGGACCAATCCATGATGAGACAGTATAGCGTCCCACATTTTCCTTTACAGGAAGCATTTGAACAGAGCTCCTGAAGGTGTATACACTGACCTTATGGAGGTAGCTCCCTACTACATCCTCAGAAATATTTTCTCTTTCAGGTCAACGATTTGCTATTAGGTGTTTCAGTCAGCTTTCTATCACTGTAACAAAATACCTCAGATAATCAACTTATAAGAAGAAAAGGTTTATTTTGGCTCGTGGCTTCAGAGGCTTCTGTCCATGGTTGGTTGGCCCTGTTGCTTTGGGCCTGTGTACATCATGACAGGGGCTCCTGGTGGAGGAGAGCTGCTCCCCTCAGAGCAGCCAAAACAAATAGAGGAACAGGAAGAAACTGCAGCCCCAGTATCCCCTTCGAAGGCACACCTCCAATAAACTAACTTCCTCCAACTTGCCCCTGGGGATTTTGAGGTTTCCACCACCCCCAGTAGCACCACAAGCCGGGGACCAAGCCTTGAACACATGGACCTTGAGGGGACATTGCAGATCTAAACTGTAGCAGAAGGAAAGCTCCAGAATGGTGTTTTCACCTTTCAAACTTGTCCTTAAGTTCTCACATGAGGAGCCAAGTTTAGTCTTAGTGGCAGCTCTTCGTATGGTCTCTGTTCTCTAAGTGGCAAGGCTAACCAATGAGCAGGGTATGAAAGCTGGACCTATTTTCTCAAAGAGGAATGCACCAGATGTGCCACCTTTTTCTTTTGTCTTGTAACCCATTTCATGAATGATCGAACTGAGCAAATAACAACGAAATCGACCCCTTCCTACTTGAGTACTTAGAATCCTTGAGTCTAACCTCCAAGCTTGAAAAGCAGCCCTGGGGGTGCAGGTAAGCAGCTGAGTGTTCGCCCAGCACACATCTGGGCCTGGGTATGATTCCCAGCACTGCAAAAATAGAAAATAAAATTAAATTAAAGACAGTACTTAGTAGATAAGCGAGGTCGCTTTTCCTCAATCCCCCTTTCCCGGGCTTCCCCACTTGGGAGAACGGGGGCATTCTTCAAGTTAAAGCAATAATTAATAAAATGAAGGAGGGCGGGGAATGGAACTTGATAAGCGCTAGCTTTGCATGCACACTCAATTCCCAGCAAAGAAAAAAAAAAAGAAAGAAAGGCAAACATCTACAGGATGTTGATAAATATATTAATAGGTTAATTTCTGAACTCCATGCCTGTTTTCCACTTGGTGGGGTCTAACCCTGTGATTTCATTTTTATTCCTATAGGTTGGGGGAAAGTAAGAACAGACAGAACCAGGTGATCCGGGACCCCCTCCCCAATCCTATTTTTGGTTCATTTGAGGGAGAAGATATCAACACAGATTTTTTTTTTTTAACCTCTGAAAAGTCAGTCACTACTTACGTAAAACAAACACCCCAGAAAGGAAAGCTTCATCATCCTCGACCTGGAAGTGGGATTTGGGGGAGGATTCTGACGCAACTCAGAAATCTCCTTTGCCAAACAACAAACTGAGCTCATCTGTGTGGAGCTGGTGAATCTGTGAAGGTAAACTACAAGATGCGTTGCGTAATGACACCATCGGGGAGAAAAAAGAAAAAAAAAAAAGCCATTTCTGAGTTTGCTGTTCTTTCAACTCTTTGAATTCTTGCTTCAGTGGTTCTGTTGAGTCACAGCTGTGATCTGTGTTGGCATAAACCAAAAATAACATGACTAACTGCAAAAGGTTACAGGGTTTTGGCCAGCTTTTCACGGCCACACAGCAGCACCTTTCTGTTGAGTGGAAATGTAACATTTAGCTTGTCAGGGAAATCTTTTTCAAGCAGGTTTTTTTTATTCAAAGTCGTCTTGGGGTTTGCTGAGAGCGGCGATTCTGCCCTGCTGGAAGGGGAAGGGTCCTAAGGTATGAAGATGTCGTTTGTATCTTGGGGCCCTCTCAGAGGGATGACTTACTGAACATCCCATTCTGGGACAGGAACACTGATGGAGAAAATGAAGCACGTTACTTAAGCAACATCAAATGAGTCCTACATCTGACTTCCATTAGAAAACATAAACGCTTTTCAGAATCTTTTTTTTTCCCCTTCTTCCCCCTCCTTCCCCCAAAATGGCACTACACACTGCTTCACTTTTTCCAATCCTACAGTGATATTTGGAAAGTTCCATTTGCTTCCATTAAGAAAAATACAGGGAAAGGAAAAAAATACATAATGGCCATCTATCATGTCCGTGGGTGAGGCTTGCTCATTTATGGGATTCTCCCTCTCCCCCATCAAATACAAACAAAACAAAACAAGATCCTGTGCGTTATAGGAATGATTTCAGATTCATCATGATAAGCCTATTTCACTCTAAAGAAGTGCTTCCTCTATTAAAGTGATATTTAGTTTGGGATCTGATGGCAAGGGTTTGGCCCTGATCTTCCTTTCACTCAACTTTGTCCTTTATCCTTTTTGCTAGTCAACAAAGATGACAAGTTAACTCTCTGTCATCTTATAGGCACTCAAGAGCCAGTAACAAGGCATGAGATACTGTCCCTGCCCTTGTGGCCAGAAATTCAGGGGGAAAGACTGACATGAATCAAAGAACCACAGAACAAGTCTGACAACAATTTGAGCTTCTACACATGGGTAGAAATATGCAGTATTTGTCTTTCTATGTCTGGCTTACTTGACTTAACAGAGTGTCCTCCAACTCCATTCATCTTGCCACGAATGACAGGATTTCACTCTTTTTTATGGGCAAATAATATTCCAGGTATATGTATGCACATTTTCTTTATTCATCTGTTGACGGACACCTCGATTGATTCCATTTGGGGCTGTTATAAAGAAATGCTACTCTGATTTGATCACCACAAATGCTATACTTGCATCAAGTTACGACACTACACCCCATGCCGTGTGATATAATAATTCTACAATTATTGTGCATCAATTAAATTTTCTTTTAACGTTGACAAAGTAACTGAGATGAGGTCTTCACAGGGGGAGTATCTCACTTTCTAGAGAATAATGACAGAGGGCAGGACCTAATCAAGAAAGACTTTAGTAAGTAGTATTTGAGCAGAGATCTGGAGGCTAAGGCAGAGCTCACTGGGAGTGAGAGTAGGAAGAGCCATCAAGGAGGAGGAGAGCTCTATTCTGATTGGAATACCTTGCATAGGAGAGCATCAGAAGAACCAGAAGGAGAATGGGCAGCCCAAGGCCAGAGAGAGATGGTATGTATCCTGTGGGGAACTGGGGAGGAGCCTGGCACACAATAAGGAATCAGTACATTTTAGGTGTTGTTTTCATTTATCAAGAATCTCTTCATCTGCATATTAGAGACGAATCTGTATTATTGTATCGTTAGGAAAACAGAATAAGAGAATCAAGGCTGACATGCTTCCCTATGGCGTGGTGAGAAAGTATTAAGACAGCATAATGCAATAGAAAACCTGAGTCTATATTCCATCTCCAAAACCCACTGGACAGGTGTTGTAGTTTGTCTCTTGGGTGCTTCCCAAAGGGCTATGTGTTAAGGCTTGGTCCCCAGCCCAAGGCGCTATTGGGAGGTGGTAGAACCTGTAAGAGGTGGAGCCTAGTGGGAGGAGGTTAGGTCATTGGGGGCGTGCCCTCGAAAGGGATGTTGGGAGCCCAACCCGTCCTCTTCCTCTCAGTTGCCTCCTGGCTGCCGTGAGGTGGGTAGGCCTCCTTGTCACATGCTTCTGCCTTGATGTACAGAGCCAGGCAGGCCAGAGCAGCTGGGCCAACCAACCGTGGACTGACACCTCTGAAACTAAGAGCCAAAACAAAACCTTTCCTTCTTGTAAGTTGAGTATTCCCGGTGTTTTTTCAGTGATGGAGAACTTACTAATGCACCAGGAGACACGGGACAAAACTACCTTATTGATCCTCACTTGATCCATCCCCAAAATGAGGATAACACACGCTTCAGAATGTGGCTCTGAAGGTGAAACAACATGAATGTGAACAAAAAGAGCTTTGTAAGGTCCAAGATACTATTAAAAAAAAAAAGTCGCTGCACAGCTGTTGCTCCCAGTAACAAGCATCTGAATCAAGAAGCTGGCAGTTTAGGTGTGACCCTGTCAGTCACTGATCCCATCTTCTTCGGGTCTCCCAACTTTTGCCTCAGCTCCTGTCGAGCTGCCTTGAGTTCCGTCGTTGCTTTCTTACCAAGGTCTACCTTGGAGTCTAATCCCGGTCTTCACCCTTTCAACTCTGGCTAACCTGAACCCATTCCCCATACACCCTTGGCCAGCCTCCATGTACCCTTCATTAGCCTTCGCCCTCTATACCTCCTGCTGGCCTGAGGCCTCTCAAAATCATCTTGCTCCTATGAGGAGTTTGAAGTCACCTGGGGATGAGACCCTCTTGAAAATTCCCGCTTCTCAAACTGACTGGGCCCAGCCTACCTGAAATAAGATGTCCTAAAAGGCCCGGCCACTCTATTCCTCCTGCTCCCCTGCAGCCCACACAGTGGATCTCCTGCCTGTTTATAAAGCTATGTTCTAAGTTGAGGAGGAGCTTATAAAACAGTAAATCAGAAAGAAAAAAAAAAAACACTCTATGGATTTATCCACAAAGGTAAGGTTGAAACAACCCGACCCCTCCGTGCCCCCAAGAGAGTCATCCCTGACTTTGCTCTCAGACCTCAGACACTGCCACCCCAACGCGGTGACTCACGCTCCCGGAGGAAAGGGTGGGGCTGCTGAGAGTAAACAGAGAGCAGGGCACCTGAGTCGGAGGACCTTGGGAATGTGCTGTCCTGAGAAGGAGGCTCCCTGGCTCCTCTGAAGGTCACCGGTGCGGAGATTGAGAGATTCAGGTTTGAAAGAGATCATTGTGGATGGCTTCTCCTTAACGTCGCCAAGGCTTAGCTTCAAATGCTACCAGAGTTGGCCTGTGGTTCGGCAAATAGCTCCTTTCAGTTTTATGGCTGTAAAGGAGGATTTCCTCAAGTTTCCATTGGTGCTGTTTAGAGGTGAGCATTCTCTTCTTACCCAGGCCACCGGCTTCCTCCCCTCCAAACACCTCTTCTGGGGAGGTGAGCAGGGGATCAGCTGGCAGAAGAAGACGTCTTCCTCCTGGAGACATCTCCCCCATCGACTATACTCCCTTGAACACCTTGGGGGACCACCCCCACCCAGACTTCAGAGTCCCTCTTCTGGGGTGCCTTCGGGGTGCTGACTTACCCTCACTTCTCTACGAACCACCAGCCACGAGGTCCCCTGTGTCACCCCACAACCCCACACAGGTGAATCTAGCAACCTTACTGTACTAGGATACTCTGCAGATCTCAGGGGGGACAACAGACCCAGGGTGACCAGATTCTCCTGGGAATGAAGAATTAGGCACTAGAGACTGCTAGTCAGTAGGGGAAGGAGGGAGGAGGGAGGGGACACACAAGGGGAGGAGGAGGAGAGGGGGAGGGAGAAGGAACCATGGAGAAGGGAGAAGAGGAGAAGAGGGGAGAAGAGGAGAGGAGGTCTTGGTTCCTGGTGGCTCTCTGGTTCTTGACTCTGGCCCCTTGCCCCACCCCCTGCAGCTCCCAGGGGACCAGCCTGTGTCTGTGTGACAAGTCCCCACCCTTTGTTTAAGCTAATCCAGGTTGACTTCTGTTTTCAACTCTAGCAGACACTGAGTCACTCCTATGTGTGTTTCCCCTTCCAGCAACACCTGGGTTTTCCTTCTGCCAACCACCCTTCCTCAGAGTCCCACACATGCTCTAGGGGAATGTGACTTCTGAGCACACACGTGACTCAGGCTTAGCTTCATCTGTGTAACCCGATCCCCCCCATCCGTCGCTGAGTGGTGAAGATTCCGGGAACCGTCAGCCATTGAAGCCAATGAGATGGGAGGAAGGACTCCTTGATGACGTCTTCTGGAAGCTTCCAAAATGACCCCCTCAACTCACTTCATAGGTCCTGATGAAAAAGCTTGATTACACTATGGAAGGCCAAAACGAAAAGATAGAAATGCAGCCTAGTCTTGGAAGATACCACTGACCTGCCAGTCAAACCATTCCTGAAGTCCACTCTCCCTCAGACTATCAATAAGTGTCTTTAGCATGATCCAATAAGTCCCTTTCACTAAATATCTTAACTGAAATGCCTGAAACTCTACTCCACATACATGCTTCCAACTGCAACAATCCCAACCTTCCTCCGAATGTGCTAGAGAATGAAAAGTAATACAGGAGAAGAGGGCTCAACAGGAAAACTGGAGACTTCCAAGATATTAATCTTTCCCTGATACTAATTGTCTGTGAAACCTCAGGTCAGTCATGTGCTTTCATTGAGTTCATGATTCATTTGCAGAATGAAAAAAATTTGAATTCCGACACTAACATTCTATGATTTTAATTGTAGACCCTAAGTGCCACCTTTTATCAGGTTCATGGGGGGTAGTTTATAATTATAGATGTGAATTGTACCAAGTTCTAAAATTAGAAACTAGTAATAATAATAGCAACACCAAAAAAACTCTAACTGTGGGGCAAGAAATTGACTTGGGAGTCTAACACAGAAAGATGGAGAGAGGCAATGGAGGAAGATAGTTGAAGAACCTTCTACCTGAGCCCTGTTTGCAAAAGCCAGTTCTCTGAACATTTCTGAGCTGTAATAACCAAGGAATTCTAGGGTGGCACTGCTGGTCACACCCAGCAGGGAGACATCCTTCATTTGAACTGTGTGATTGTGGTGGATCCCACCAATGGAATGAGCAACCTGTCCATCAGGCTTTCTAAAAAGGATCTAAGGGCGTAATATTGAATTTGGGATTTCCATTAGTTGGAAAATAGGCTGAACTCTTAAAAGTTTGCATTTGTTTTTGATACTATTTTTCAAGACATTTTTGAATTGTCAGGGATTGTTTTTTTTTTCACTTTTGTGCTATGGTTACTGCTAGGAAAATAAAACCTGTCCCAACCCTGAAACTCAGAACTGATACTCCAGTTTCTCTCACTGGAAAGAATAACAAAAACAAAAGCCAGTATAATTGACTTCCACCACAAAGAGCACATACAAAATTGTGTGTGTGCACACACACACGTGCTCACACAGATTCGTGAGGGATCTTGGACCAAATCATAGAGAAGTCAAGCTGAGACTAGACCTGCCATATGGATTTATTTTTACTGGAGATTTCCAAATATTCAAGTTTAGAGCAGGCTTCAGTACCATATTTTTCAAAAAGTCTCTTCTCCCCACAGTTTTAAATATCACTGAGCAAAAGTCAAGTGTGATCTCAAAAGAACAAAGCAGGAAAAGTTCATAGATCATCATTTGGTGAAGTACCAAGGATTATCATATGACAGGATCAGTATATCAGGCCAAGTTTAAGACTGATGTCTACCCATGCGAGGGAAAATAATACTGGAGAAAAATATAGATCATAAAGAAACAGTGGGGTGTGCATTTCCCAAATGCCTTTAGATTAACTTTGAGAAAAAAAAATATGGTTAGTTTGGTTAGCCAAAGATGTATTTCAAACAAAAAGTGTGTCACAATTCTCTCAACTTTTAGACTCCAAATTTGAGACCCAGGAAAAACAAAATCATAGTGATTGTCTAGTCCAGGCTCCTCATTGGTACTTGGCTATCTATGCTTAGTTGTATAGAAAACTAATTTGAAATAGAACTTTACCTACTAAGAGTCCTGCCCCAACATTCCACCCTTGACAACCGCTGATCTGTTCCTATGATTTTGACGTTTCCAGAATGTCACATAAATGGAATTGTGACCTTTGAGTTTGGCTTCTTTCCCTTATCATGATGAATTTAAAATTAACACATGTTGTTACATGCATTGATACTTTGGCCCTTTTATTCCTGAATGGTAGTGCATTACTAGGGTTTGTGTATGCATTCACCAGTTCAGGGACATTGAGGTGGTTTCCAGTTTGGAATGATTGTGAATGAATGTGTTTATCAACATTCGTGAATAATTTTTGTGGGAATAAAATGTCCTATTCTCTTGGGTAAAAGCCTAGGAAAGGGTTTGCTGGATTGTTAGGCAAACTTGTGTTTAAAAAACTATCCAAGTGTCTTTTCAAAGTAGATGTACCATTTACATCCCTACCAGCATGGATGCCAGTTGCTCAACATGTTTTCTAACACATACCATATTTTTAAAAGCCATTTTAATTGGCGAAGAGGTCACTTAAATTCTTCTGAAAGTGTGTATGGTAAATTTAAAATTCAGGAAAAAGATTATAGGTCTATATATAATACAGATAATTATCAAATTACATATAATATAAACTAAACATAAATTACAAAATAGATAATGTATATAATTCTGCAAGCCAATTCAAAGTATTATGCTTCCTTAAAAATAATGACCTGCCTTTGCAAAAGTGAAGATTCAATGTGAATTTTTCTGATAATTGGTATTGTATCTTATATTCTTGTTCGTTTGCATTTCTTTCCATGTGAATTGCCTATTTAGACACTTTTCCCATTTTCTACTCATATTTTAAAAATTAATCGAAAAGATGTCCCTGTGTATTTTGTATAAATCAAACTATTAAATGTAATTATGTTGTAAATAAAAGTGTGGCTTTAAAAAGTCTTCTGCTCTAAAGAGATTTTAAGTTTTTAATTGAATAGATGATCATTTTTTTCTTTATGGTTCCTGGGTTTAGGATCATGATAAGAAGCACCATTCTATTAAAAGATTATTAAAAAGTTCATGCCAATGTGTCCTATTATTTTATGATAATAAAATATTATAAGGGTTTTCTCTGTGTAAACACTAGTTCAACTAGAATTAATTTGGGGGGGTCATAATTAAAGTAAAATTAAGAGAAATTAAAATCCGCAGGTAAAACTGGAAAAGTTCTTTAGGATTAATAAAGTTGTTTCTTAAAGTGGTATTTTAAAGTTAGGTTTCTTTAGTCACTTTCACTTGAGGCCACACTCCAGTTTTATAACCTTTTGAAATTTAAAATCTTTTTCATCTTTAATTAAAACTGAAGGTAATAGAGACTTCTTAGTAAAGTGCTATATCACTGCCTATTCTTAGCTTAAATATTTGGAATGCAAATGCAAATTTAAATGGCATAGTTTGATCTTGAATAGATAAACTGTATCCCAACACTCAATATAAATTCAAATGGCAGTAGTTTGATCCCAATTAATGCAATTTCAAATGTATGGTGCTGTCCTAAACAGAGAATAACCCCATTGCTGGTTAAGTGAATGGAATCCCCCCAATCTGCAAATCCACCCCCCCACACACACACACTGAATTGAAATGCCACCTTTTAAAATTATCTCCATGATCTTTCTGTAAGCAGTTTATGAAATGGACATTATTAATTTCATCACATCAAGCTTCTAAAATTGAAAGGTATTAAACTTTTTTAAGAATTTTATTGTAATGTATTGACATATACAGAAAAAGTATGTGTGTAAGAGCATTTAGAAAAATAGTTACAAAGCAAACAAATGGGTAGATAACACCCCCACACCCTAGGTCAAGATGCAGAACTAAAATGAACTTTTTAAAACTATCTCCTACAAACTTCCTATTTAAAATAAGCTTTATCACCCAGTTCTGAGTTAGCTGACCACATGGTCACTCATTTAGTAAAAACTTGGATATACATTGATAATGGAACTTCCAAAGTTCCAGTAAATATAATTTTGTTATTTTTATAAATAAGTGGGGGTTTAAATTTCTTTATTATCCTTTGTTATACAAATACAATACAATAATTATTCCTTATATAAAATATTTTTCTGAGTAAGTTAACCATGTAAAGAATATTTAAACTTAAGGAGAAATCCTTTTGGCTGTCAAAGAGCATTTGTTATTTATAAATGGTGTAGGTGCCCACCACAATGGTGCAAGCCTGTAATCCCAGCAGCTCTGGAGACTGAGGCAGGAGGATCACAAGTTCAAAGCCAGCCTCAGCAAAAGCGAGGTGCTAAGCAACTCAGTGAGACCCTGTCTCTTATAAAATACAAAATAGGGCTGGGGATGTGGCTCAATGGTCAAGTGCCCATGAGTTCAATCCCTTGTATCCCAAATAAATAAACAAATGTGGTGTGGGTCTGCCTTGTCCACTATGGCAGCAACCAGCAATCACAGGTGATATTTAAACTTAACGTGAATTCAATTAAAATTAAATGAAATTTAAAATTCAGCTTCTTGGTTGTACCAGATGCATTTCAAATGTTCACAAGCCACATGTGGCTAATGGCTAGCATTTTGGACAGCACATTTATAGAACATTTCACATACAGAAAGTTCTGTTGGACAGTGTTGGCTTCCACAATTTGGGTGTTTTAAACCCCACAAATTTGAGGTATCTTGAAAATGGACAATCTGTGCAGTTAAAACAAATACAGTGAAGAGACATCTGGAATTATGAGAAAAAAAGAAATGTACTAGGAACTTCTGATATACAACTGAACACTAAATCTTATTCTAACCTTGTTTAGGGGAAACAATGAACATTCAACAAATCGTATAGTTCTTGTTAAGCAGAAGGAAGCCCACACCATCTGGCAAGACATGCTGTTTTCTGGCAATGATATTTGGCAATCTAATACTATGGGAAGCTTATACAGGTTGAATGTCACTAATCAAAAAAATCCAAAATCTGAAACACTCTAACATCCTGGACCACACAGTAAAGTCTATGCAAATACCTGAAATTAAAAACTCTGAGCCAGGCACTGTGGTGCATGCCTGTAATCCCAGCAGTTTAGGAGGTTGAGGCAGGAGGATCATGAGTTCAAAGCCACCCTCAGTAATTTAGCAAGTGAGACCCTGTCTCCAAATAAAATACAAAAAAAAGGGCTGGGGATGTGGCTCAGTGATTAAGTACCCCTGAGTTCAATCCCTGCAAAGAAAGAAAGAAAGAGAGAAAGAAAGAAAGAAAGAAAGAAAGAAAGAAAGAAAGAAAGAAAGAAAGAAAGAAAGAAAGAAAGAAAGAAAGAAAGAGAGAGAGAAAGAAAATCTCTGAGACCTGAAACAATCTGGTACCAAGCATTTCAGATAAGGAACACTCAACATGTGTCAGCATAACCCATTTAGATGGCCTCAGCTCACCCTGGGCACACATTGAAGGTGGTTCATCATTTGGTTACATCAAAAAATCCACAAAACATCATTGGCACGTGGTGTCGATGTTTCAGAAGGTTTTATAAAGGATGAGGTGAGGGATTATTTCACATAGCACATGGGAAAACCTCATCCAACTTCGTGCAAGGTATCTTTCTGGCAATGATATTTGGCAATCTAAATTTAAATCTAATCAATCTAAATCTAAATTTCTGATTTATTTATCTTGGGGATCCCAAGGCTTCTTCTCCAGTCTCCCTTCAACTAGGATCTTTTCTCTTATAGCCTCCAAAACTCCCCTTTATCAATCCAAGCAATTCAGCTGTGGCCCTGCCATGCCTGTGCCACTCAGCAGAGCAAAGATCTCAGTGGGAAGCCACATACACCCAACAATAACTCCTCCAGCCAGAGTCTTACCGGAAGTTCCAGGTTAACTTACATGAGAAGCACTGAGCAACCATTCTGAACAATGCCTTTAATGACAATTCTGAAAACAATTTTTTAAAAAGCTAAAGTAATGGCATTAAATTATAATCTCATCAAAACAATTCTTGGATAGAATTAACCCAACTATGTCCAGATATTTTTCTTTCTAGTGAACTTCCCAGAAGTTGAGGCAAAAATAAAAATAGACATAGGTTTCTCCTCTGGAAAGAGAAGAATTCAAGAGTTTATGGGAAGACATTTTCTTTACTAGTGACATCTGGAGCTCAGGGGAATGATGTGCCCAGCCACACAGAGCATTCGCTCATAGATCCAGGATAATAGTATGCTGTCTGAACAGTTCCATACCCTGTTTTCCTTGTCGATTGCAGGTGGGGGAGAGAGTGAGAGAAAGACACGTTCTTCGTGGTGGCTCCAAACCCGGTCCCATCATAGAGCCCAGTTAGGTCAACATTAGTCACCATAATGAATTCTTCCAGAGTGACAGTCCTCTGGTGACCCTACCCATTTCAACGAAAGGAGCATAAAAGGATAACCTCATATTTCTTGGCAAAAGGAAATTAATTAGAAGTTTCTTCCGAATTCTATACTGAAATAATAAAATTGTGGAACAGGGAAAGACTGGGGCTCACATTCTACAGATTATAGTTCCATTTGATAGAGAGGATCATCAGGGTCCAGAGAAGTTAGGCAATGTGTCTAAGATCAGCTGCATGTCAGGGACCAGGCCAGAACAAGAACCCAAGACTGCCTGCAGCTCCCATCATGTCAGTCAGAAGCCACCAACCACTGGCCCATACCGTTTTTAATCTTTGCAGTTGTTTACTAAAAAATCTTAAAATTGGGGAATTTCACCCCAGAAGTTCTGATTTATTTATCTACTTTTAATTAGAAGACTTGCCGACACAGAATAATGGCTGCCTCCTTTAGGTGAACTAGAAGCTCTCTGTTTCCTCACGGCTGTCAGACATTTCCTAAGCATTCTACCTGCTGGGTGCATTCTCTCCATGACCATCGATGGCCCTCATAGTCCTGGACGTTTGCAAGCTCTTGTTGAGGTGACTGCTACAGGCTCTCACCTTCCCCATCAGACAGAAACTCTAGAAGCATGTCCAATTTGTTTCTGTGACTCCCACAACTAAGAATGTGTGCCGCGTGATTGGCACTTAATGCACATTAGTGAACGAGTGTTGAATGGAGGATTGGCTTAGTCCATTTCATGTTGCTAGAACAAAAAAAACACAGACTGGGTATTTTATAACCATAGAAGTTGACTAAGCTTGCGGTTCTGGAGGCTGGGAAGTCCCATATGGAGGCAGCAGCCTCTGCGAGGGTCCTTCTTGCTAAGTCTTGACGTGCATCACAGGGCAACAGAGTGCAAGGCACACCAACTCAGGTCTCTTCCTTTTCCTACAAAGCCACTGATGCCATCATAAGGGCTCCATCCTCACGACCTCATCTAACCCTAATTATCTCCCAAAGTCCAGGCAGACCTCAAAATACCATCGCCCTATACACTTGGAAATTATGTTTCCAAAGCTTGAAATCTGGGGACACCTTCAAACCATAACAATGACGGGCTGACGTTTCTCTATGGGAAGAGGGACAGTCTTTCTTTGGCTCACAGTTTTTGCTCTCAGTTGCAAGCCTGGTTTGTGACATTGGCAGCATCCACGTGGGACACCGAGAAGCCTGCCCAACCCATCAGTCCCAGTAACCTCCATCCACTCTCCACCCATGCTCCCTAAGGTCACACCAGAACCTCGGGGTCCACTAAATGGCCAGCATCTCCTCTCTGAGCACAGCAGCAAATTATTAGCTGTGTCACTGGCCTGCTTCTGCTGCGCCAGTCTCTGAACGCACAGGGACAGGGCTTCAGCCCTCTGACCAGCTGTGTCCTCTTAGCCTGTCCATGCCCCGAAAGCTCCTGGCTGTACTTCATTCTCCAGCCTGCCCACCCTCCACACCATGTCAGAGAATCTCTACATAATTTTTTAAACTAAAAAAGAGGACAGTGGTCTGATCATTTCAGAACACTTTTCACAGGCACTTTCGGGGTCCAAAATGTGTAATTTGGCAACTTTCAACAAATACCCTACTGTGAGGAGGTTACTGCTCCTCTTGTGGATGTGGATGTGTGTGCATGTGTGTACATGTGTGTGCATGTGTGTACACGTGTGTGCACGCACGCATCCCACCACATAAAGTAATACATTAACCTTACTGAAAACTTATTTTATTTCTAGGGCAACTGTTCAGGAGACTATAACTAAAGTAAAGTGAGTTTTCCTATCCACTGGAGAAGTATCACACTCAAGCACGCTGAGGACTTAGAAAGTCAGTTTTGGAGGCAAAGCTATCAACCACAAGGGAAAAACATACAATTCTACTATGTAGTGAATATTATATTTCCAAATAAGTAAAATGCCACAAGTGGGAAATTCTGAGAGTTTAAAAAAAAAAAGATTCCAAATTTCATTAAAATAGCAGTTGCAAACAAAACGGAATTAACTTTGACAGTCAACTTGCATGAAAACATCTGTTCTTGCATGTGTGTCAAGATATCCAAACATCTAAACTGGAGTATGAATGATCCATTGTTTAATCTGTAAAAGGGCAGCCTCAGGTAAATGGAAATAGACTATTAAAAAGGCAAAAAAAAAAAAAAGTAAATAAACCTGATAAAAACTCACATGCATATACGGAGACTTTACCAAATATAGACAAGAAAAAACAAAAATCAGAAATAAGAAAGCAGCAAAATGGATTTTTTTAAAGGCCATTCAGTGGGTCAATTGCCTGAAAACAAAAATAGAAAAGGATTAGTTAAGCAGATGGAGCTGGCAGGGAGCCCTGCTCAGGAGTGAACAAGATTTTAACCTTCCAAAATAATCTCCCTGAGTTTCCTACCAGTCTCTCCCTAAAACACCCAGTGTGACACCATGCAAGTCCCCCAGCCCCTGTATCCAAGATTATTATCCTTGTGACCTGGCTGTATGAAATTGAGGGATTGCTATGTCAAGGAGGCATTCAAAAGGCTAGGGATTGCTTGATGGGGGGAGGGGGAGAAGCATTTAAAGTGGCAGGTAGACTAAAAAGAAGTAAAGAAAACAAAGATGGGAATTTTTGAAACATTACCTTCCCCTGGTCTAATAACAATGACCATTGGAGAATCACCATTAGGATAAATTGCAAAGAATAGATAGTGACCCCATTTGCTCCACCAGCTAGACTAGCCAAAAATATATTTTTAAAGCAATTAAGTCAACAACTAAAGTCAGAGGGGGTCCTGGCTTCCTCATTTCCAGCTCTGCTTTATGCTGTGGTATCTCCTGGTGGGAAGAAGGAAAAATAAAAAAAAAGGAAACTCAGCAGCAAGTCTTTTCAAAACTGTTGCACCCAGACATGTACCAAATTGCTGCTAGATAACTACCTCCACCCCAAAAAAATTGGCAATGGGAGATGGGTCAGGAGGGAAGCCAAATGTCCCCACCATGGGCTGCATCAATGAGAGGCTTGGAAAACAAAATGATTTCCAGGATACAGGGTAGACCCTTACAAAACAAGCAGACACCTTCAGAAGCATGGAGTCCTAGCACCAATGACCTCCCTTCACCACACATTTATTTCCCAAGTGCCATTTTTACAGCATGATCTAGTGGCTGAATCAGGCCAAGAGTTAGGAAGCCGTCCTACCCTCAGCTCTCCCCAAGGTCTGCCTCACTCAATGGATGTGTCCTCTGACCTCTGGCTCCCTCTGTTTTCTGATTGATCTGTTATGCAACATCCTCTCGTGTCCATCCCAGAAATGCTTAGAATCAGTTAAGGACAGTCTCTGCGTTCTGTATTCAAGAACATCTACAGACTGCCTACACTTAGCCATTTCCATCTTATCTTCCTTCTCCCTCTCTACGTACCTTGCAATCTGACTTGTCTTAGTCCATTCTGTATTGCTATGATGAAATACCTGAGGCTGAATAATTTATAAAGAAAAAGGGGTTATTTTAACTCACAGCTCTGGAGTCAAAAATCAGGTGACTGCATCTGGTGAGGGTCTCATGTTGCATCATAAAATGGCAGATAACATCACACAGAGGGAACATGTGTGAGAACAAGATCAAAGCAAGGTTCCAGTTCCTATAATGACTTGCTTTTACAGTAACTAATTCAGTACCTCAAAACCAGTGCACTCCCAAGAGATGGGCATTAATCCATTCATGGGAGCAAATACCTCCATGACCAATTATCTACCCCAGGTTAAAGTTTCTACCATGTCAACACCACCACACTGGGGACCAAGCTTCTAGCGCATGAACCTTTGGTGGACAAACTAAATCCAGAACCTCACGTGACTCAAGAGGGACACTGCTCTTTCTCAACACACTCTGGGTTTCCTTTCTTGGTGAAGCTCTCCACCGGTTCTGGAAAGACTCAAATCCAACCCTTTGGGCCTCTGTCTCACTTTCCTTTTTTTAACATTCAGCTCCTGCCTCAGATCTGAGAACAACACCATCCCCACAGGAAGAGCATGGTGCTTCCCTTGAGGGGTTCTAGAACCTTCTGGTACTAACTTCCTCTCCTGCTTCCCACCCTTGCTGAGCTTAGGCTCCTTGAGGACAGGGCAGACAACAGCTTCAAACTCACATACCTCAGGCAACTTATGGAAGTCTTACACACCCTAGGCATTTTTAAAATATGTTTTTTAATATTTAGGGTTGAACTGGTCTGAACAATAAAGTAGGGTTTATGTGATTTAAGCTCTGGGTCCCCTGAAGCTAGTTTCACAGGATCACAGAATGCTAGAGAGAGGTTTTTAAAAACATCCCAAGGACACTCTTCATTGTGCAGATGAGGAAACTGAGCCCTGGCCAGGTCACTGATTTACTCAAGGACAGGAACCAGAAACAAAACCTAGGACTGATAATTCAGTTCCCTAGTCCTGCGGAGTGGTAAGGCTTTGCAAGAAAAAAAAAAAAAAAGAATTCATGTCTACTGAAGAAGTTAAAATGAAACAAAAATAAGAAGCCATGAAGAATGGCCTATGGCAGAGGTCAGTTTAAAGATGTGTGATCTAGGATGCACTTTAAGGTGCACCTCATTCTTTAGTTTGTTAGAAGATGGAAAATTAGAAAAGATTAAAAGGAAAGGGTGAAAGGGCCAGGTTAGGAGTTAAAATCATTCTTTTGTTCTTCCTTTTCTCCCCCTTTGTTTGGAAGCTGGGATGGCAGTGTTAGGTACCCTAGATGTAGATGCCCTTTCGTAAACCTCATAGTGTTGGCAGCTTGATTTCTATTCATCACCCACATTAAAGGCCAAAGCCGCATCTGTCCCTAGGATCAGTGTTGGGGAAGTTAAAAGTGAAAGCAGAGAGAACTTAGGCGTTGGTTTAAAGCTGAGACTTCTACTTCAAGAGGTGTAGACGAGAACAAGTAGGAGAATGAGAATGACATTTGCATGAGCAGAGGAAATACCGTTAGTTAGCAACCAGGCGTAGGGAATGATGGTCTCTTTGGTCCAAGGCAGGCTTGCTGGGTGGTTCTTTGTGGAATGTTTTCTGCTTTTCTAAAGACAATAATAACTCTTTTAATTTTCGTACTTGGGCTGGGGATTTAGTTCAGTGGTAGAGAGCTTGCCTAGCTTGCCCAAGGCTGTGGGTTCTGCGCCTACTACCTAAAACAAAAAAAAAAGAATTACAATCTTAAAGGGCATGGGATACCCAGGAGCTGTAGGTGATCCCCCACCTCCCAAACATTTAGCACACTGCCAGGACCTCGTAGTCTCTCCATGTATTGTTGAGAGATCCAACAATTTTCTCAATAGATATTCTAAAATTAGCATATTGATATCATACCTTAATATGCAATAGGACTGTCAGAATGTAGCCTCTCACAATACAAATCACCTCCATAAGCCCACATTCCCTCCTTTGTGCAGCCCAACTTGTTCCAATAGCTGATCATACTCCAAGCACGGAATATCACATGGAGCGTCAGAACTCCGGCCAAGCCTGGGTGGAGAGGGGTGGGCCCGAGACTGTCTCAGACATATTTAAAATTTTCATTTCTTCCATTAGCTGGTGTCTGAATGCTATTTAATATCAGTTAGTGCCAATTTGGTAACTGATGTATCTAATGTGTACCTAACATGAATCTCATTCTCTATCATAGGTGACATACGAGTTCAGAGGCAGTAAGAATAATCCTGTCCAGAGACTGCAGGGCAAACCGACCTGTTTTTATTGCTTGGTTATGGGTTCCCCTACCCGGAAGTGTTTGGGCTGCTTTGCCCTCAAACAGAGAGTACAGAAGTGGGAGAGACTTTGTAAAGGATTTATTTAAAAAAATAGGAGAAGCCTGATGATGTTCAAAGGTAAATAAATAGGAAACATCAGATTCCTTGATGGATGGGTGTTGCTCAAAGAACATTTTGTAGGGATATAATTTTAAACCTTTTAGATGGAAATTAACAAATATTGCCTGTTTTCCTTAGCTCATAAAAATGTCTTTATTAACCAGGATTCCCCAGAGAAACAACAGAATGCAGATAGATGATAGACAGATAGAGATAGACAGATAGATAAATAGATAGACAGATAGATGACACATAGATACATAGGTTTTAAGGAATTGGTTCAAGTGATTGTGGGGGCGGGCATGTCTGAACTGTACAGGGCAGTCTGGAAAACTTCACACCCAAGAAAGAGCTGACATTGCAGTTTGAGCTTGGAGGCTAAAATTCTTCTTCCTCAGAAGACCTCAGTTTTTGCTCTCAAGGTCTTCAACCTATTAATCAAGGACCCACCTATCCTCTGCTTTACTCAAAGTCTACTGATTCAGATGTTAATCTCATCTAAAAAGCACCTTCACAGCCACACATAGATTGGTGTTTGACCAAATAGCCTGGTATCATGGTCTAGCTACATCAACACATAAAATTATCATATGCACAATCTGAGGTTCTCTACAAAAATTAAAGCATTATTATCTTTCGTGTGATATTTTAGAGTTTTGTCAAAGCACGTCACAGCATTGTTTGGACCTTCAAGACATATGGCATGAAAACTTGCAACTGAAACCTCTTAGACACTGAAAAGAAGAGACCCATTTTCAAAAGCATAAGTCCTTTGCTTTGAATTTCTAGTACAACAATCATGACAGTTAGTGCAATGGTTAAATTTTATTTGCTTAATCCATCCTATGCCTGGGAAGTGTAAGACTCCTGCTTCTTTTCTGGATACACCTCATCATTGCTTGTATCACTGGGTCTACAGGGAAGTCTATTCTTTTAGAGGGGAGGAGGGAATGGGTTCCTGGAATTGAACTCAGGGGTACTCAACCCCTGAGCCACATCCCCAGTCCTTTTTTTTTTTTTTTGTATTTTATTTAGAGACAGGGTCTCGCTGAGTTGCTTAGTGCCTCGTTGTTGCTAAGGCTGGCTTTGAACTCTTAATCCTCCTGCACCACTGGGATTATGGGGACTTCTATTCTAAACCACAAATTGAAACACCAACCCCATGGCTGATAGGGGGAGGGAGGGATGGGGAAAATTTGATCAATGGATACTAAATTGAAGTTAGGTAGGAATAAGGATCTCTGCTGTCTTATTGCACAGTAGGGTGACTACAGATACCAATTACAGAATGTCTCAAAAAGCTAGAAGAAAAGATATTGAATGTTTTCATCACAAAGAAATGATAGCTGGCTGAGGAAATACATAGGTTTAACCTGATTTAAACATGACATGATTGTGCATGCATTGAAACATCACAGGAAACTCCATTATTATGTTTTCATGTTTTTATGCATGTGTTAGATTTCTGTCACTGTAACAAATACTCAAGAAAAATCAACTTAAAAGGAGAGAATTTGTTGTTGCTTTTCACAGTTTCAGAGATGTCAGAGATGGCTGTGGGTTGCTTGGCCCAGTTGCTTTTAAGCCTAGGGAGAGGTAGGACATTATGGCAGAAGCACAAGGTGAAGAAAAGTTGCTTACCTCATGGTGCCCAGGAAGCAGAGAGATCGATTTTATAATAAAGACCTCAAAACCCATTAAG
The DNA here is from genome assembly GCF_001458135.2 of Marmota marmota marmota. NCBI lineage: Eukaryota > Metazoa > Chordata > Mammalia > Rodentia > Sciuridae > Marmota > Marmota marmota. The sequence goes on along the minus strand of NW_025999913.1, from coordinate 4,506,996 downwards.
CTATGAGTCCACCAATGGATCAACCCATTGATAAGGTCAGATCCCTCATGATTCAATCACCCCCCCCAAAGCCCCACGACCAAACACTGATGCACCAGGAACAAGCCTTCAACTCATGAGCATTTGGGGGACGTTCCAGATCCAAACCATAATAATATATTAGTTTAAGATAAAAATAAAATAGCAGACAAGAAACACCAGGAATAGCCCATCCGTGCCTCCCTGTAAACTAGTTGTGAAATCTGAGGACTCAAGATGACCAGAAATGGGAAGTGATTAGGCTCTTGAAAACAGGTGCCTTGTTTGCTCTCCACATTGGCATAATTATAAAAATAACCCCTTGACTTTTTGATTACTTGATATTCTCTAACCTCAGCAATCCTGCAGCCAGGTCTTCTTTCTGAAGGGACACCTGTCTCTCTACCAGTTTCCATATTGCTTATTAAGCTCAGCCAATCTGTCTAGACAAAAGTAAAGGAGTTCAGACAGCCCCAAATTCAGATGGTTCAATTTTATGATTTTTTTGACTTTATGATGGTGTGAAATCAATACACGTTCAGTGGGAGCCACACTTTGAATTCTGCACTTGGAACTCTGCCCAGGCTAGCAGCATGTGGACCAGTGCTCTCCAGAGATGCTGGGCAGCAGAAGGAGCCTCAGCTCCCAAGCAGTGCCGGGATCACAAGGGAGACACGGGGCAGCGTGCTGAGCTGCTGAGCTGCTGAGCTAGGGTGCTCTGTGGACTGGATGTATTAGATGCCTTTTTGACCTGGGATTTTTCAACTCATAATGGGTTCATCAGAACACAACCCCACGGTAACTCAAGGAGCATCTGGGTTTTACCATGTTAGACTAAAAATATTTGGTTGTGATGTGAAAATTGGAGTTCTCACATTTTTTACTTTGAATCATAAAAGCATGGAAATAAGAATAGAAGATTAAAAGAAAGAAAGATAGATTAGAAGGTCTAACACCATGCAATGGGATAGAAGACCACCATCTCGGCTCTGCATGAGCACAGTTACTGTGTGGCTGGGATGGAGCCATAAAGGGCTCCAAGCTGAGAAGGTGGCGAATTCAATGTTCTATATCCACCAAATCCCAGTTACTTTTCCTTTTCTGGGTGCACATTTCCCAGCCTCCTGGCAGTCAGGGAAACCTAACTGGGTGCTACTCATGGGGCACTGGTGGAGGTCATATAATGCATTTTCAGGCCTGGCCAATGACCCACCCTACCCTGCTTGGCAGGACCATCCACCATCAGGTTCCCTTTCTTTACATCCTCTTAGACCACACAGTGGAGATGACAGTGTCATGAGAGAAGAAGACACTGGAGTCCTGAGACCAGCCTGATAGAGAGCCACTAATCAGCAGAGTAGAGCAGAGGGATTGAGGGGCAGGGAGGTGGGGAAGGAAAGGGGATGAACTGCAGAATGAAACCGACCGACTTATGCTAAATGCACAGAAGGATGCATCACAATGAATCCCACTTTTACCTATCAGTATAATGCACCAATTAAAAATAAGTAAATAAAAGGAAGACCAGTGGGGCAGAGGAAAGGGATCAGGGGAGGGGGAGGGGAAGGAAAGGGGAAGTCCTGGAGAATGAAATGGAGCAAATTATGCCATGTACATCTATGAATACGTCACAATGGACCCCACTGTTCTGGATAATTATAATGTACGATTTTTAAAAAGAATAAAAAGAGCCACTGAAGGTAATCTTCTCACCAGCATGACAGAAGCAAGAAAAAACCCCATATCTCAGGAAGCCACTGAAATCTGTGTTTTATTTATTAGACAGCATTTCTATCCTGTCCCAACTGGGCCTCATAGGCATGTGCCACATAATGATGCTTTGGTCAATGACATAGTATATAACAGTGGTCCCATTAGGTTACAATGGGGACGGAAAATTTCTGTTCCCTGGGGACATCACAGCCACTGTAGTGTCACAGGGCAACACTCACCTCCAGTGTCTGTGGGGATGCTGGTGTAAACAAACCTACTGTACTGCCAAGTTGTAAAAGCAGGGCACACACAGTTATGTGTAGCACGTAACACAGTAATCAACAATGTGACTGGTTTGACTGCTCGGTTCTTACTGGTGTTTTAGAGTGCTTTCCTACTTACAAAAAATAAGCCTACTGTAACAGTCTGCTGTGTGAGGCCTGCAGTAGCCTCACAGGTCGCATGCTTATTGCATCTCTTGGTCGCCTCCAGAGCCCGTGTCACGTGATCCACCAAGACCATCCAGGTTTGTGAGCACGTACCCTGGGATGTTTGCACAGCATTGGAATTTCCCAAACAATGCATTTCTCAGAACCATGGCTTCATTGTTAAGTGAAGCAAGACAGTTCATCACCAAATTCTTGTTATAAGACCACAGGAAACTACGTTTCTTTACAAAAGTACCATATTAAAAAAAAGAGAGAGAGAGGTTCATCACGTGGAACGCTATGCAGAAGCTTGGTGTTCCTCGTGTGTAGAAGCTTCCTTCACTCAGCTTGTTTCTTGTAGTGATAGCATAATATTTCATTCACTTTGGGCCTTGCCCTTCCCTCCCTCACTCCCTCTCCAACCTCCTCTTCCTCTCCCTACTTTTAGTTGTAGAAATACCACGTTGTTGGTGGTTCCTCCCGTGTACTCACCATTTCAGGACTATTCACCTGCATGGACCATTTTGTCCCACCTGTCTTTAACTGGCCTGCCCATCAAGGTTCAACCGGAGAATAGAATCATTCAAAAAGAATGATATCCAGTAAGGGATTTATTAGACAATTTGACCCTGTGCAATTGTAGAAACTGGCTACACAGCTTGTGTGTGGCTGCTATCTCTGCATCTGGGGCCAGGCCTGCAGTCAGCAGGCTGGGCAGCTGGTAAGGAAAGATGAACATAAGTTTGGGAAAGAAGGACAAAGTAGAACTCATGTGGACACCCCGGGAGCCCAGGAGCCAGAGGGATGAATGGGGACGTGAGTTGGGTACTTATACCTCTAATGACAGGGACGGTGCAGGGAGGGGATGCTGGCAGCTTCCATCACTGAGCTAAGCACACACCTGGCCAGGAGACAGAGGTGGAGGGAGTCCAAAAGGAGCTGGGGGAGCTGCAGACCAGCCTCACCCCAACATGGGAAGTCAGCAGCTCTGCAGCAAGGAGCGTGAGCTACCAAGATGTCAGGTTCTACATTCACATAATGAGCATCAATTTGCTGCTTCCCTTCACCTTCCAGACCTCAAACAGATTTCTCTGGGGGTCAATTGAACCCAGAACCATACAGCAGAGGGAATTCTGGGAAATGCAGTTCCAGCTTCCATTAAGCAGACAAGTCCAAGGTTAGCATTTGGTGCACGCCATTTTCATAGCATTTAACATACAGTATTTAAATTGCTTATTTGTGTGCATAGTTCTTCAACTGGAATGTAATGAGGGGAGAGCCACCTCAAGTGCAGTGTCTGGCACATAGTAGGTCTTCAGTGTGAGCCTTCAAAGATTTACTACTTACAACTCCTCCTCAAATTAGGATCCTATTTAGAAACAAATGAAAGAGGGTACCAAAAGTTACTATTATCCTCTCTCAACTGAGGTGTACCCTGCAGCGTTTCTAACGCTGACCCAAGAGGGTCACAGCAGGGAACAATCACCCTAACTGCAGGGCTGAGGACTAGGGAGTTTGGAATAAAAACGATCCTTTGAAATTTTCCTAGGCACCAGGCATGGTTTTAAATATTGCATGTGCCCACACTCCTCTTCCTTCTCACAAGAATCGGCCAGGAAGCATACAGAGGTGCTGAGCCATCTGCCCACAGCTGTTTCGAATCACAGCTGGACTCCAAAACCTAGGCTTATTCTGCTGCGCTGCATCTTCTCCCCAGAGCCACTCTGGGGGCTGCAGGTGGCTGGAAAGGCCCTGTGACTCAGAGGGCATTTAAACTGGCCGAGAGGGAAGTGGCGCCATCCGCTGGTGCTTATAAACAATCCTGCCTGAGCGGCCCCACCCTCCTCCCACGGAGGCTCCACCAGGGCAGGGCTGGGGCTGCTGGTCCAAACCCCTGTCCCCGCTGCTCCACACCCGGGCCTTCTCCTCCCCGTAGTCTCTTCCTCCCTCCCACGTTTTGGATACAGCAGAGCCCTCTGGGGAGTCAGGGAGGGGGATCAGGCGCTGAGATCCCTAACCTCTCCGCCTGGCCTGATTTTCTACCCCAACTTTTCTGCGGGGACTTTCTATAGGACACTTAAGATTGATTGACTTAGCAAAGAAGCTCGATCCCTTGGGGAAGAGCAGGAGGGTACGAAGATGAGGTGGTCTTTGAACAAGGATGGGCATGAGTGTGAGTCCTTGTCACGCCACTTGGGCTGTGATCTAGGGCCAGCTGCTCACCCTCTCTGGGCCACTCATATCAATCATCTCCCAAAGGAAGACCACATCCAGTCCTTGGTTGGGTAAATAAAAAGGAGGCCGGGAAAATAGCACATGGACAATCCCCAGCACTAACAACAAGGGAGACACTGGCAGGATACAAGTTGACAGTTCCTGCAGTGTCCAATGGCACAGGACACTCGGGACAATGCGGCTAAAAGAAAACCGCTCCTCTTTCTCAAAGTGTAAACAAGCAAACCCGAGCCTCTCTCCAGGATCGAGTGCAATTCCTGAGCTCATTTGAGCACCTACTATGTGTGGAACACTGTGGCTCCCCTGAAGGTGGGGAGGTGCCTAAAGAGATTTCGGTGGTTCTCGACTAGAAGGAGTTCTCAGAGGGAGCTTGTCTTAAGAGGAAGGCATTTGGATTGTGTCAACAAGGGGTTAACAGCAGCTTTTTCTGCCTTTATGCAGTGGCTGATCAACGGCAGTAAATTCTCCTCTGAACTGCACTTGACCCTGTGCACACAATCATGTTATTCATATTCTTATAAACAGCGGGTACAGTATGTATAATTTCCTAGATTTCTGGGAGGGGATGGATCATAACTAAACTCCAACTTTTCCTTTGGAGAAACAGTCCCATTTGTTTGTGGTTAGCTTCAAAGCAAAAACTAATTTTTTCCTTTTATGTGTCAGTAACTTGAGTGAAATTTGTCACTTGTTTTTATGAAAAATGCTTTGCTATTGCCTTCATTGCTTGAAAGAAAAAAAAAAAAGAAAAAAAGAACCACCACCCACCCACAACAACTAACACTCCCTACGTGGTAGAAGGCACTTGAAACTCAGTGACAGAATGGTGGTGTCATTTCTAGTCATGGAAACTAACAGAGAGTCCCTCGGAACAACCCGAAACTCATCCGTCTGACAAGAATCTATTTTCATGTGCCTACTAGGGGGACAAGACCACTGGTGACATCTTGTTCCAATTTAAGCAAGGTTGAGCTGTGGCTCAGCTCCTTCAAATCATAACCGGCCCAGAAATTACCTCCTACCAAAAAACCACAAGGGTTAGTCTCTGTAAGAATGAGTCCCAGAAAACTTGGAAGGCGCAAGGCCAAGCAGATTTCTGAGGCAATCCCGTCAAGAACAGCGTTTTCATTTTCTTTAGTTGGGGGGATGTCTTGTTTGTCCTGGGCTGCAGTTTTCAGGGTGGTTGGGGATGATGAAAAACAGCTTTATTTTGCCTAAAAAAGAACTAACTCCTCCTTCATCACTTTACCTTGAGCCAGAGCTATTTAGAAAATGCTCAGCCTATTTTTACCTTCCTATGCACGCACTCAGAGAGACGGATTCGTTAGCAAATTTCCAGAAGGCTTGAGCTGATACACACCCTTAGGAGTGACTCAGGAAACAGGACGTCTCTCTAGGAGCACAGTTTTCCAGGGGGCAGCTTCTTCGGGGACCGGGGGGGGGGGGATAGTTTCTAGCCTTAGTTCACCTGTAGGATGGGGAAGGCCGTGAAACTTTGGGGAAGTTCATTCATTGTCTCCAACTCTGAACGTGAGGGTACGTGCAGTGACTTTGAACCCTCTGTGTGACCTCTTTCAGTGCAAGGGATCAATGAGCAAGGGCAGAATTAGGAGTGGTCCTGAGATGATTCCAATATGTCGGGTACACCCAGGATGGATGAGGAACATTCGGTTCACATTTAGGATCCAGGAGAGTAATGTGTGTGTCACTGTGGGGAATGACATAAGGGGCAGAGGAGGGAGGGGCGCTCAAGGCAGTGGTCAGTGGTGGTCACTTCCACCAGGGCTACCTGCTGTGGCTCTTACAGTGGCCATGGGGCTGTTGGTTGTAGGGAAACACAAGGCTCCACAGTTCCTCTGAGGTGGTCACTAGTGCTTTGGGCTGCATTGTGTCACCCCTGAGGTACTGACCACCAGTACCTGAGAATATGACCACCTTTGGAGATAGGACCTTACAGAGGGGAGGCAATTAAGTTAAAATGAGACCACTAGGGGCCCTAATCCAATCTGACTGGTGTCCTCAGAGATGACACAGGCACATACACGGGAAGACCCCAGGAGGACATGGGGTGAAGACAACCATCTACAAGCCCATGAGACAGGCCTCGGGAGAAGCCAGCCCTGCCCAAGCCTTGATCTCAGACGTCCAACATTCAGAATTGAGGACATAAATTCCTGTCATTTAAGTGCCCCCATCTGTGGCCCTAGCAGATGAACATGGACAGCTACTAGGACTTGCTGCCCAACTTGGGTTATTTTCAAAACGTCCCCCCCGTGGGCAAATCAAGAAAAGCCTTTGGGGTTTTAAAATTAGGAAAAGTGGATGGCCTTTGGAAAGCTTTTATGACCTCAGTCACTAATTTATTTCTATTTTTCTCACCCCTCTCCTGGTCAAATTCTGGGCCTCTGCCACTTTGACTTCCTCTCAGGCCCTTTTGAGCCCCTGATCACCTGGTTTCATCTTCTCAGCACAACTCTGAACATGCCCATGGGTCACCAACAGTCCCTGTGAGCCACTTGTCAATGCTTTCTCAATGTCCTTCCTCTAAGTGGCATTCGATAGTCAGTACCCCAATTCTCCCCGCTTTTTTTTTTTTTTAAGCAGAGGAAATATTTGCTTTCTGTGAAAATTTTGCATGGAGATAAAAACAGAGACCAGCCTTTATTTCCAAACCTCAGCCTCCTGAAATCAATGGCTTTCAAACAGTGCCCCTCCTCCAGGGGATTTTTGGTAACGTCTGAAGACATCTTGGCTATTTGTCTCTGGAGTGAGGTGGGGCCTGCTACTGCATCTCTGTGTAAAGACCAGAGAAGCTGCTAACCACCTACACCACACAGGGCAGCCCCTGCCACAAAGAATCATCAACCCCAATGTCAATCATGCCGTGGTTGAGAATCCCTGACTCAGGGGTAGCATCAAAATATGGCACACTGATAAATTCTGATGTTTCCCTTCTCTGTTTTTTGCTGATGGCACGTTCGTTCATTCAAAAAAAAAAAAACATTTATTGAGCACTTACTATGTACAGGCACTATGCTAGGCATTGGGAACACAGTGGTAATTTTTTTTTTTTTAAATACACAGTTCCCGTCTTGGAGGTGACAACTCAGTGGAGAAGACTGACAATTTCATACTCAAATAAATATGTAAAAACATGCTACGTAAAGACATGAAGGAAAAGGGGAGAATTTCATGACAAAATAACCAAAAAGTCTTAAAGGAGGCTGGAGGAGTCAGGGTAGGCCCTGCTAGAGATGCAGCTTGAGGGATGAACAGGTGTGATGCGGGCACAGGGGGAGAAACAGCATGCAGAAGGCCCCGGATCAGGAGCTTGAAGAAAAAGGCCGCTGTGGATGGATCCTGAGAAACAAGGATCCCCAGGAAATGGGGGCAGACCTGCTTGAGGTCTTGAATTTTAACCTAAGAAAAAAGGAAACCTTCCAGGAGCCCTGGTGCACACCTTGATCCCAGCGGCTCAGGAAACTGAGGCAGTAGGATCGCAAGTTCAAAGCCAGCCTCAGCAAAAGCAAGGTGCTAAGCTAAGCAACTCAGTGAGGCCCTGTCTCTAAATAAAATACAAAATAGGGCTGGGGATGTGGCTCAGTGGTCGAGTGCCCCTGAGTTCAATCCCTGGTACCCTCCCCCCCGCAAAAGGAATCCTATGTAACCATTAGGAATGAACAGGACTCTCATAAAAGCTTTTTTTTTTTTTTTTTTTNAAAAAAAACATTTATTGAGCACTTACTATGTACAGGCACTATGCTAGGCATTGGGAACACAGTGGTAATTTTTTTTTTTTTAATCTTCTGCTAACCATTCTATGATTTTAGTTTTCTCCTGTTCCCTTGGATGAAATCTAGGACTGGCCCCATGAGTTTACTGATCATTCCCACATAATAAAATGTCCTAACATCAACTCACAGAATAGACCCATTTTAGTATTGAGAGGCCCAATGCCACATAAAACTCTGAACTTCATTGAAGCTAACACTTTCCTCCCCAGCCTGGTTTGTTGCGGCCTGGCCCCTTACACTATCCAAGGGCTTATTCACTGTGTCCCCACTCTGCCTCCACTGATGTCTTGCTGGTAATCAGATTGCAAGTTGGTCCAGAATCATCTTGGGTTTGACAGATGTGTGATCTCTCCCTTTCTTATAGAATGCAATTGAGGGCTCTTCAGACAGCTCACCTCATTCCTTCTCATTTCTGAACACCCCAAGCGCATGTTCTTCTCCCCTGGTCCCTTATACCTCCTTCTCCAGCCCTAAATATACCTCCAACTTCTACCAGACTTCCTCATTCTTCCAGGTGGCCTTTTTATACAGTGTATCAGTTAGCTCAGGCTGCTATAACAAATGTCACACTGAGTGACTTAGCAGAAATTTCTCCCCTTACAGTTCTGGAACCTGGAAGTTTGAGATCAAGGGTTGGTTTCTTCTGAGGCCTCTTTCCTTGTGCCATGGACTAAATTTTGCTGCTCATCCAACCCTTGCCCCTGATCCCCACAAATTCATAGTCAATGTCCCAAACCCCAGTGTAACTATATTTGGAAATAGGGCCTATGAGGAGGTAATTAAGGTTGAATAAGGTCATAAAGGTGGGGCCCTAATCCAATAGGATTGGTGTCCTTATAAGAAGAGGGAGAGACATCAGAGTATTCTCTCTCTCTCTCTCTCTCTTTCTCTCGTCACATGAGCAGAAAAGAAAGGCCATGTGAGGACACAACTAGAAGGTGGTTGTCTACAGGCCAGGAAGACAGGCCTCAGAAGAAACCAACTCTTCTGGAGCCTCAATCTTGGACTTCCAGCCTCCATAACTGTGAGGTAATAAATGTCTGTTGGTAAAAACCTCCCAGTCTGTGGTATTTTGTCATGGCGCCCTAGCATACTAATACATTCTGGTTTAGAGATGCTGTCTTTTCCCCATGTCTTCACATGGCCTTCCCTCTGCGTATGCACACCTCCATGTCCTATTGCCTCTTCTTGTAGGACACTGATTCTTTTGGATTAGGGCCCACCCTAATGACTTCATTTTAACTTAATCACCTCTCTTAAAATCCAGTCTGAAAATATGGGCACTCTCTGGGGTATTAGGGTTTAGGGATTCAACAAATGAATTTGGAGAGACCCAGTTCATCCCATATGAGGCAGTATTTAGGAACCATGTAGGCATGATTGCAAGGCAAGACACACAAATGCTCTTGTGGATCTCTTTTTCCATGAGAGTTCAGGCCATGGTCTCACATGCTGGGGATGACCTGGACTTTCATGGAAAAAGCATTCCACCCTCACCCTGACTTGGTACAACTCTGACATTTCCTCCCAGTTCCAGCCATCCTACGGGACCACTGAGGACAGAATCAGCTTGGCATCGCCTTCCCAATCCCAACTCCCTCCTTCGTGGATGTTGAAGCCAAGAGCATCCTTAGATGGCTTCCCCCACGCTAATCTCCATCTCAGAAGCTGCCTCACAAGGAATCCAACTTGGGACAAGCCAAGCCAAGGCCTCATCTTCTCCTACACCTAATACCAATGTTATATTCATAATTCCCCTCTAAAAGATTTCTCCCAAGAAACCCCAGGAATCTGTGCACCACCAAAACCAGAAAAGGAGAGACCTGGGCTCCCAGAAGCAGAAATCCAGCCAAGGAAAGACCTAAAAGGAAGCCCCACCTCGGTGATATCTGTGAGGTGGACCTAGGCATGACAGGATCATTCTGAAGCTGGAGGAGAGAAATTATCTGGGAGGGATATCTCCAGCAGAGAGGAGATGGAAGCAGGAATCACCTGATGTGCCTGAGCATTCTGAGAACACTCTGGATTTTCCCAGCTCCAGTGGTGAATCTGAAGCCATAAGCCACCTAGGAAATTAAGGAGATGAACCAATGAGCAGAGGATACAATTATGAGCATCTGAGAAACCAAATATCACACAAGAAACAAAGCAGAGTCTGAGTTCACTACTTGGCTGAGCTGTGAACAGATTGCACCTGGTTCTCAGAGTGCAAACGCTAAATATTGATTTAACAAAAATATGAAGCTATTGGGAAGACACCAAGAGGAGCAAATCTGTATGTGTGGAGAGGAACAAGCAAAATCCTACTTTCTGTAATTGAAGGCCAATGAATCATAGCTAAAACTGAAAAATAAAAGCGAAAATAGGACAAATTGGCTCTTCTGACATATGGAAATAAATAAGAAAGAACGAGGGGTGTTGTCACAAATGTAGTGAGAGGAAATACAGGTCAGGACGGAGTGGGCAGGGAGCTGCTCTTTTTGTTGTGAATTATGTAGAACTATTTGACTTTTTAAAACTACATGCATGGGGCTGCAGTTTTGGCTGAGTGGTAATGTGCTTGTCTGGCATGTGTGAGGCACTGGGTTCAGTCCTCAGCACCACATAAAAATAAGTAAATAAAATAAAGGTATTATGTCCATCTACATCTAAAATAATTTTTTAAAAAACCCCACATGCATCTGATGTGTGAGAGGTAAAAGTTTACCCCTCACCCATCAGATAGAGCACTAATCTCAAGGGTATATAGAACTCAAAAAGCTAAGCACCAAAAAACCAAATAACTCAATCAATAAAAGGCCAAGGACCTGAACAGACACTTCTCAGAAGAGGACATACAATCAATCAACAAATATATGAAAAAATGTTCATCATCTCTAGCAATTAGAGAAATGCAAATCAAAACTACTCTATCGTCTCACTCCAGTCAGAATGGCAGCTATTATGAAGAAAAACAACCATAAGTGTTGGCGAGGATGTGGGGGAAAAGGCACACTCATACACTGATGATAGGACTGAAAATTGGTACAGCCAATATGGAAAATAGTATGGAGTTTCCTTAGAAATCTGGGAATGGAACAACCATTTAACCCAGCTATCCCTCTCCTCAGTCTATACCCAAAGGACTTAAAGACAGCATACTACAAGGACACAGCCATATCAATATTTATAGCAGCACAATTCACAATAGCTAAACCGGGGAGCCAACCTAGATGCCCTTCAGTAGATGAATGGATAAAGAAAATGTGGCATATATACACAATGGAATATTACTCGGCATTAAAAGAGAATAAAATCACAGTATCTGCAAGTAAATGGATGGCGTTGGAGAAGATAATGCAAAGTGAAGTTAGCCTATCCCCCAAAAAGCAAATGCTGAATGTTTTCTCTGATATAAGGAGGTGGATTCATAGTGGGGTAGGGAGGGGGAGCATGGGAGGAATAGATGAACTCTAGGTAGGGCAGAGGAATGGGAGGGAATGTGGTGGAATGATGGTGGAATGTGATAGACATCATTATCCAAAGTACATGTGTGAAGACACAAATTGGTGTCAACTTACTTTATATATAGCCAGAGATATGAGAAAATGTGCTATATGTGTATAATAAGAATTGTAATGCATTACACTGTCATTCATTTTTTCAAAAAATCAATTTAAAAAAAACCCTACATGCTATGTGACTTTAAGATAGTGAACACTAATTTCTAAAAGTACAAGAGCTTCATAAATGATTGATTTGTCTAAAGCAGTTCCTAATTACAAAAATTAGTTCTACTTAGGATTTTTTTGACTTTATAAATGGTGCAAAAGGAACATGTGTTCAGTAGCAACCATATTTGATTTTTTTTTTTCATTTTGATATTTTTCCTGGGCTAGTGACATGCCATACAATCCCTTTGTGATGATAGGCAGATGCGGTGACCTCGGTTACCAGTCAGCCCTGTCATCACAAGGGATAACCCCCGTCACTCTTCAGTATGCTGGGTTGCTCAGCTGTGATAGCCCATGGGCTACAGCAGACAGTGCATTTTCAACAATGAAATTTTTAACTTATGGGTCCACTGTGATGGAACCCCATAGCAAATTGAGGAGCATCTGTATAAACCAATAGATTCTTTCATTGTCAATAAAAATTGCCCAGGAATAAGGAATGAATCCTAGGTAAACTCAGCTCTTCTCCTGCTGATGTTGCCACAATCCACCACCTACCCGGCTGAGAATTAGGAAGCAAGCCACATCCAGGACCCTGAGTCCCCCACAGGAGCTAGCAAAGGCACTAAAGCTGGCATGTCAATTATCTACTTAGAAGAGTTTCAAGTCCAGCCCTTTCATTCAGAAACTATTTTCTTTTTAAAAACAAATTATCATGGACATGTTCAAACTTTCACAGAGGGAGGAGATAACCTCCATTTAATAGTTTCTCAATTTTAACAATCACCATATTTTAACTATTTGTTTTATTTACCTTCGTACCCTTACCCTGTCTCATTTATTTTGTTTGGAAAATTTTGGAGTCACCCCCAGGCATTATGATACCTTACCTATATGTAACTTAGTATGTATCCCCCACTGATAGTCTTTTTCCTTTTTTTTTTTTTTTTTGGTACCAGGGGTTGAACTCAGAGACACTCGACCCCTGAGCCACATCCCCAGCCCTATTTTGTATTTTATTTAGAGACAGGGTCTTACTGAGTTGCTTAGTACCTCACTAAGTTGCTGAGGCTGGCTTTGAATTCACAATCCTCCTCCCTGGGCCTCCCTATCTTTTTATCCCATTCCATAAAAAAATAACAATAATCTTTAATATCATCAAGTACCCTATTATTAAAATTTGCTGATTGTCTCAAAGGGGTGATTTTTGCAGCTTCTTCTGTTTGAATCAGGATTCGAATAAGGTCCACACATTGGATTTCATTGTTATGCCTCTTCGTTTTCTTGTATTCTCTGACAGCCTCTCTGTTGAGGGAGCTAGGTCATTTACCCTTGTAAGATGTCCCACATTCTGGACCTGGCTAATTGCCTCCTCGTGCCATGTAACTTGTCCTCTGGCTCTTGTGTTTCCTGTAGATTAGTCATCAGGTCTGGATGTTTGAGTAGGTCAAGATCAGTCTTTAGGTCAGAATCTTTGCTAGGTAATGCTATGTACTTTCTGTTGTCCTGAAGCACGTGCGGTTCATAATTCTGGTCGTCCCATTGTGAGTATTGCTGAGACTGGACCAAAGGCTGGTGTCACATCAACCTAACCTCTCCAGATTGTTCTCCAACCAACTTTTCACCTAAAGACTTCAACATTCATGATACAACCACCAGCAGTTCCCCCATACCTCTGGCTCCAGAGTCATGGGACATGGTAGGTGACATGTGTCTATCTGGATTCAGAGTGGCTATGGAAGAGTGACTGTCACATGCTTCCCTGTCTTCCTTCTCTGGGACAGGAGTTACTGCCGCAGTCTCTACACTGTACATTGTGTACGTGAAGGGAGACAACTTGTCTTCTTAGTTCAGAGGCCTCCGATCAATAGGAGCTGCACTTAAGGACCTGATTCAGATAACAAAATTCTAGACTTCAAGCTGATATCAAAATGGAGACAACCAGAGGAGTCGTAATTGTATTTTGCATGTGGAAGGTATGTGCCTCACTGTGGCCAGAGGACAGGTGGTAGTAGATTTTTCCCAAGGAGAGCCATTCCTCCCATTGAGAGCCGGACTTGATTTCTTCTCCCCTTGAATCTGGATCAAGTTGGGAAACTTATAGGTTTAGCCATTAAGAGGCCTGACAGCATGCAGAGTATCTGCCACTTCCTCATGAAAGCCAGTCACCATATAAAACAGTTTGGGATAGACCATTGAAAGTTAAGAGGCCACCTGGAAAAGAGCCAAGACTTCCTGTTGACAGCTGGCCCCGAGGCCCCGTAGAAGAACGGGGCCATCTTGGACATCTCAGCCCCGATTAAATTCCCAGAAGAATGTAGCTGCTTGAGTGACCCCAGCCGACCACATACGATGGTGGCTTGGCATACAGCCATAGCCAAGAATGGTCTAGTGCTGATTGTCCCTAGACTCATTAGGGGTTGCAAAACGTGATTTTAAAATTTCTTCTTCAAGTATTAACTAAAAGTCTGCTTTAAAAACAAGAAGAACTGTCCCCAACAGCTATGTACCCTGATAAGGTAAATAGAAGAAAGGGAGAGAAAATAGTTGATGTTTCCCTTTATTTATGAATTTGCATAAAATGAATCAGTGCCCTGATAATTCCAATTCAACATTGAGGTTTGGGTGTTTTGGGTTTTATTGTTTTGTTTTGCTTTTTTGTCATTATAAAACATGGAACATTCATCTATTTAATGTATTTAAATCCATTGCATTTATCATCCTTGTTGATACTCCAGTTGTCCCCACGTTGGTCATTGGGACTCTTCTCCAGTTGGCATTTGTACCCCATTAGTCTTTGATGGTGTCCTTGCTCTCTTGCATGATACCCTAAGTTCACTGTAGAACCTAGTTATTCTTAATTTATATTCAATTCCAACAAACTTAGAAATTAAGTTTTCTAACCCCAGATTTCTTAGAAAGTGGGTTACTACAGATATACACTCACAACTATGAGAAAAATAGCTAATAGCCTATGAATAGAAGAGAGAACTGGGGAAAAAAATCTTGGAAGGTAGACATAAGAACTCAAAATTTTAGCCATTTGGACCAGCTTCAAATCTGTATTCTCCAAAAAGAACTCTTCAGTGTTCCCATTTGGAATCTATCTCCTCTTCTAACCTTTCTTTATATTTTATTTATGCAGGTTAAATATCTGAAATGTTTGTGGTTGGAAGTGTTTCAGACTTTAGATTTTTTTTTTAATTTTTGAAATATTTACACTTACGTTCTTGAGGATGTGATCTAAGTCTAAACATGAAATTCATTTGTTTCATACACACCTTATACATGTAGCCTGAAGGTGATTTTATATATTATTTTTAGTGCACCTGAATTTTTACTGTGACCCATTATATGAGGTCAGCTGTGGAATTTTCCACCTGTGGCATCATGTTGACACTCAAATCTTTTCAGATTTGGAAGTGTTTCAGATTTTAGATTTGGGGATTAAGGATGCTCAAAATGTACATCCATTATTATATTTATCAGTTTGTTATTATTGTGCTATTGTGGTTTGGGTCTGTTTGCCTGGATCAGCGCTCCAGAAGCCCATTACAATCACCTAAGGAGTTGTTGGTTGGTTGGTTGGTTGGTTGATTGGTTCATTAGTTTTAAGAGATATTTAGGTTGGGAGTGTAGCTCAGTGGTAGAGTGTTTGCCTGGTACACAGGAGAACCTAGGTTTGATCCTCAGCATGGCTAAAAACAAAAAGTGATACCTGGGTTCCAGTCCCAGAGATTTATATTCAACCTGTCCAGAATGAGGCCTAGGCATCTACCTATTTTTAAAACTTGCCAGACATTTTGATAATTTGCCAGAGTAGAGAATCGCTAATCTATCCCGTGATACCAGGAAAGTAAAAACTTAGTAAGTAGTTCTGGTAACGCTGACGCACGGTTATCCAGAACTGCCATTTAATAAATGTCTGCTGAACTGCAGTGCCTAGAAATTCTGAATCAAAAGTGATTAACTGGGGGCTGAGGTTGTGGATCAGCAGTAGAGCACTTGCCTAGCATGTGGGCCCTGGTTTCGATCCTCAGCACCACATAAAAATAAATAAACAGAATTTTTAAAAAAGTGATTAATCTGGGCTAGAAATGTAGCTCCGTAACAGAGTGCTTGCCTAGCATGTGTGAGTCCGTGAGTTCAATTCCTCTGCATCTCAAAAAAAAAAAAAAAAAGACTAATTATACTCAAGGTAACAAAGTGTTCCACCCTAACACCACAAAAGACTGCACCCCAAAATTAATCTAGGAAACTTGACCCTACAGAACAATATATTCCCAAAGGTGTTCATATAACTCAAGTTTTCATTTATTTGGGGAAAAAATATGATAATATAATGTAATATAAAAAGTATAATAATATGCAGTTAGAAGAAAACGTGGGAATGATTCCACTGAAATCCACACATCAACAATACTAATGTGGCGTGTCTAGTAATACAGCTTGAAGATAAAGCTAATATGATGGATTTGTCAGATTCTGTGAGGCGGTGACCAGCAACCTGACAAGAACCATGTACAGGAGGGAAAGTTTATTTGGGCTCACAGATGAAGAGTGTTTGTGGTCAGCTCACCCCAGAGCTGTGGGCCCAAGGTAAGCAGATCATCATGGCGGAAAGGCAGGCAAAGGAAAGCATCTCAGAACATGGCAACAGGAGTGGGGTGGGGGTTGTTCTGCTATTCAGGTAAAAAATGTAAACCCCAAAGGTACACCCCCAGTGACCTACTTCTTCCCGCCTCACCCCACCTGCCTACTATTACTGCCCCGTTCATCCATATCAGTGGATTAATCCACCAATCAGATTAAGGCTCTCATAACCTAATTACTTCACCTCTGAACATTCTTGCATTTTCTCACATGTGAGCTTTTGGGAGACACCTGGCATCTACACCCAAGCATATGATGTGGCCAGTGTCAACAGAATGCTCTCTAAACACCAGCACACTGACCATCGCTGTGGTTTGGAGGTGGCTTGGGGGGGGGGGGTGCCCAAGAAGTTCATTTGCTGGAACCTTGTTTCCCAGTGTGGAGGTGTTGGGAGGTGGTGGGATTTTTTAAAAGGTGGGACCTAACAGGAAGTAGCTAGGCCACGGGCACCACCCTCATGAATGGATTAATAGTGCTTCACAGGAGTTCTGCCTCTAGTGGGGCTAGATTAGTGCCACAAGTTTGGATATGAAGTGTTCCCCCAAATCTGTGTTACGAAGGAAGTCTGGCTGTCACCACTTGCTCTTACTTCCTATCTCACCGTGTGACCAATCCCTCTTGCACACGCTTCCATCATGATGCCATCCACCACAATGCAATGTCAACAGAAGGGCCTCGCAAGAGTCGAGCAGATGCCAGCACCATGCTCCTGAACCTCCAGAATGGTGAGAGAAATAAACCTTTTTTTTTTTTTTACAAAGTCTCCAGCCTCAGGTATTTTGTTATAGCAAAATAGGCTAAGACAATTAGTCTGTCAACTTAAACTGCCTTACATTGCTTCTTAGCTGCCCTTTGTATGCATGTGGCTCATTGGAACTCTTGACTGGGAGGGAACAAATATATCTTATTGACCATGATTTTTTGTATTCGCTCAGCACTTAGCAATCTGTTACCCATAATGCATAGTCAACAAGAGAATGTTAAACTTTTTCAGAAAGAGCTATATACATGTACCCACCACCTGCCCTCTTATATGAATACCATATCTAACCACAGTTGGGGCCATGCATTTGAATGATATCCATTAACATGATACAGCCACAAAGGCATAGGGAATATGATCCATTCTATTTTAGAAGAAATAAAGAACTACAATCTTCTCTAAAAATAACCTAGATTGGAATTTACTTCCACCCATGAAAGCACCATGATTATGAGCATTCAGTTCCAAGACCCATGTCAACAACATTCTGAAACAATGCTTCACTTTGATAGTCACATATAATAAGCATTTTTTTGTTGTTGTTGTTCCTTAAGTTTTCATTAGTTTTGGAAATTTTGTCTCCTAACCAAGCCAAGAGCTCTTCACCACCCACCACCGCCATATAACTCAGGCCATATGGTCAGTAGCCACCTTATACTAGAGAACCTAAAAAGTGTATTGTGAATAACAGTGCCTGCACAAGAACAACTTAGAGGAAGGAGAGTTTATTTGGGGTTCACAGTTGCAGAGGATTAGTCCATAATAGACCATGTCAATTGAGTTGGGCCCAAGATGAGGCAGAAGATCATGGCAGAAGGGTGTTGGGGGCAGAGGAGTGGTGCTCAGCGCCTCCTGTCAGCCAGGAAGCAGAGATGGAGTGGGGAGTAGCTGCAGGAAAGACAAACCCTTGCAGGGCATACCTCCCGAGACTCCCCTCCTCCAGCCATGCCTCACCTGCCTACAGGCATCACCCCGTCCATTACACTAGGGTGGGCTGATTGAGATTACAGCTTGCACGGTCTAATCATCTCACCTCTGAATATTTCTGCCTTAACACGGATTTGAGGAACACTTCATATCCAAACCATAACCGTCCCCCACCTCCTAAAATTAGTACAGGCCCAGGGAATCCAGAGTCTCAACACAACCTCAGACCTGATCTTGGGGGAAGCCCATTTTTAGTCTATATGTCTATGTTTAATCCCCATAAGGAGAATAGGATAAACTTTAGAGGCTAAGTCAAGCCTTGAAGTGAAATTAGGCATATGGAGTCCCAGAGGAGATTTTTTTCTGGAGCCATTGTGGGCCTGAACTAAGGTTTTTACTCTCAAGAGCACAAATCACATTCTGTAGAATAAGCAGCTTCTATTCAGTTCCTTACTCCATTTATTGATTGGGTTATTTGGGTTTTTTTTTGGGGGGGGTGTTAAGATTTTTGAGTTCTTTGTATATCTTAGAGATTAGTGCTCTATCTGATGTGTGTGTGATAAAAATTTGCTCCAAGGATGTAGGCTCTCTATTCACCTCACTGGTTGTTTCTTTTGCTGAGAAGAAGCTTCTTGGTTTGAATCCAACCCATTATTGATTCTTGATTTTAATTCTTATGCTATAGGAGTCTTATTAAGGAAGTCGAGGCCTAATCCGACATGATGGAGATTTGGGCCTCCTTTTTCTTCTATTAGGTACAGAGTCTCTGGTTTAATTCCTGGGTCCTTGATCCACTTTGAGTTGAGTTTTGTACATGGTGAGAGATAGGGGTCTAATTTCATTTTGCTGCATATGGATTTCCAGTTTTCCCAGCACCATTTGTTGAAGAGGCTATCTTTTCTTTAATATATGTTCTCAGTACCTTTGTCTAATATAAGATAACTGTAATTATGTGGGTTTCTCTCTGTGTCCTCTATTCTGTACCATTGGTCATTGGTCTACAAGTCTATTTTGGTGTCAATACCATGCTGTTTTTGATACTATTGCTCTGTAGTATGATGATATATAATCAATCAATAAATATATGAAAAATTGTTCAACATCTCTAGCAATTAGAGAAATGCAAATCAAAACTACTCTAAGATTTCGTCTCACTCCACTCAGAATGGCAGCTATTAAGAATACAAACAACAAAAAGTGTTGGTAAGGATGTGGGGAGAAAGTCACACTCATACACTGCTGGAGGGACTGAAAATTGGTGCAACCAATGGGGAAAGCAGTATGGAGATTCCTTGGAAAACTGGAAATGGAACCAACATTTGACCCAGTTATCCCACTCCTTGAACTATACCCAAAAGACTTAAAAACAACATACTGTAGTGATGTAGCCACATCAATGTTTATAGCAGCACAATTCACAATAGCTAAACTGTGGAACCAACCTAGATGCCCTTCAGTAGAAGAATGGATAAAGAAAATGTGGCCTATATACACAATGGAATATTACTCAGCAATAAAAGAGAATAAAATCATGGCATTTGCAGGTAGATGGATGGAGTTAGAGAAGATAATGCTAAGTGAAGTTAGCCAATCCCCAAAAAACAAATGCCGAAATGTTTTCTCTGCCAGAAGGATGCTGATTCATAATGGGGATGGGGGGAACATGGGAGGAATATATGAACTCTAGATGGGGCAAAGGAGAGGGAGGGGAGGGGGTACGGGGGTAGGAAACAGTGTAATGGGATGGTCATCATTACTCTGAATACATGTATGAAGACATGAATGGTGTGACTCTATTTTGTGTGCAGCCAGATATGAAAAATTGTGCTCTATATATGTAATATGAGCTGAAATGCATTCTTCTGTCATATATAACATATTAGAATGAATTTAAAAAGAGAGAAAAATTATAAAAAGAACAAGCAGCTTCTAGTGGAGAATGGGCATTACTTATCTGTTGTCTGCCCCCAGGATTCTTTAAGAAGGCGTATGCAGATTTTCAAGGTACAATAAATCCTTGTTCCTTTAGTGCACCAGTGAGGTGTTTGGGAGGTGTGGGAGCAGTTTGGGCTGTTGTGATAAATGGCAGGTGAGACAGACATCTGTGTAGAAGCCAAGGATGTGATGTATCCTGCACTGTGCAAGACAATCCCCACCCTGAAGAACTGTCTTGCCCAAACACTGGGAGCACTTCTTAGCCTAATAAAGAAACTGATTCACTACCAATTTAGAAATGAAGACGTTAAGACCTAGACTGTTTATTTGACTCTTCTGCTACAGACAGGTTGGGATCACCTCTATGGCATATCATTGAAAACAACAGACAAACCCACCTGAAAAAAGGAGACGGCGTACTTCTCTCTCCCACACAGAAGATCATCCATTTTTAGGGTGCACATACATCATCATCTTAGCTGATGCCACAGATAAGGATTCAGAGACACTCAGGGAATGTAACAGGAATTTCACATTCCGCCCATACTCTGAATTTGAAGATGGTAATAGGAAAAATCTAGAAATCATATTCAGCAAAATTATGCCAACAAAAAGAAAATTAAAACCAAAAGAATAATCCAACACTAGGCAAATATAATGGAGACAGTATTAATTAAATGACTGCACAAAATGACTCTTTACATAAGAGATGTTTCTGTAATGAAGGAGACTAGTCTAATTTGTCTTTTTTTTTTTTGCTCATGAGGCAGACCCACTTGGTTCTCTTTTGTATGTTTAGTTTTCATTTCTTGTATCTAAAATAAGAATGAGTACATATAAATTTGAATGCAGTTGCTTTCAAGCAGTTACAATCTAAAGTGCAAGTTCTGAGACCCGGTGCTTTTGAGAGACCTGGCCTTAGGTCAGGTCATGCACAAACAAGGAGATGAGTACTCAAAACAGCCTTGGAGCGGGAAATAGAACCAGAATCCCAGATAAATTCTGTGTTTTAAAGTCGTGCTCCCAATTAAAGAAGTGAGACCCATTTTATCTAATGTACTAGATGACTAAGAATATTCTAAATACCTACTAAAAATATGTAAATCAACACGTCTCCATTTATCAAATTTTGCTAAGCCCTACAATACAACATTGCCATGGTTTCACTAGGACTAGAGCTTTTATTCCAGTATGGATTCTGGTTCCATAGAATTGAATAGAAGGGTGAGAGGAGGGTGGGGTAGAGACTGAGAAGACACAGAAAACAGGAGAAAGTGGATAAAGCCAGATGCAGTGGTGTCAAGTGCACCATAACTCAAGTCATCCTTGCAAACAGGGCTCTGGTTTTCAGCAAAGGCAAGTGGTACAGGCTTAACAGTGAGAAAGCTAGTAACATCTCCTGTTTAAGTGACCTCTCCTGTTTTCTGGAACCTTGTGCTTTGAAAAGCTTCTTGGTGCCCTGTTTAAGATTGGCCTGCAAGATTCTCTGTTACTGAGATTCTGTCTGATTTTGTGTCTGTTATTAATACAGCTATTGAAGTGCTCCCTGGGATGTATCTGAGGATGTGGTGGAAATTTCAATAACACTTTCCAGAACTAGGACATACTCTAGAAGCCACATTTGGATGGCTAAGATGCTCTGTAAAGCAAAATCTCACATTTATTTACAGCTGACTATGGCTGGAATGGAGACCCAGCACAGGGCATGGTATAAGCCATCCTGAAAGGTTGGGGGCCCAGGAAGTAGCACAAAGTTTATGTGTATGTTTCTCAAGAGAATTCAGGGATCAGGAATGAGGCTAACACCTTGGGTCTTCCATTGTTCTAAGTGAAAAGATTACAGTTATTGTAACAAAGAGCACCAGCTCAAATGCAGAGCTTCCAGAAATTTCTGCAAGCAATGATCAATGTTTCTCAGAGTAGGATTATGGCACAAATGCACCCCTGAAGCCTGGATTCTCCTTTTCTTGGATATATTTTGTCAGAACCATCCCTTCCTGAATTTCAGGACCCTTGAAGAACATAGAAAAGTATTTATTATCAGCATTTGAAATAGGGACATAAATGCCTGAAATGGGGTGGAAGAAGACAGGGAATCTTAAGAATCTCTTGGACTGAGAGGTCTCTGCTCCCCACTACTTCCGGTTTAGAAGGGTCAGAGAAGGGGAGTCATTTAATCCTATGGGTGATACCATTTGCTTTTTTCACAAGACACTTTTGATTAAAGACAAAACAACTTTTATGGCAGAATGCAATTGCTTTCACTTTCACTGAGGTCATTTAAAAGCAAAAACTTTCAAACAATTAAGCAAAGAACAAGGGCAGAAAGAAGACACAGCTCGGTGGTGCATCTCCAACCTTAGCAACAACACCTGAGAAGGCTTGGCTACCAGTGAGAATTGTCCTCACTGTCCATTGGTAAGGAAGTGGCTTGAAGGGTTTGTTCAGGGAAAGATCCCGCTCTAACACACTTGCACATACATGTACACATGCAGTCTATCCTGACTACTATCCCACTGGTTGATTTCCCAAGACAAACACCCCAGAGTTAGGTAATTACAGCTTTGCAATTTGCAGGCTTAGAGGCACATAGCAATTGAAGTAATGATCTCATCTGTCTATACAGATTTCATACCCACTTTCCTCTCTCAGATGTATCTCAAAGCCAAGATAGAAACGAATGCAGTCATATCCCAGTATCCATAGGAGATTGGCTCCAGGACTCTCCTCATATACCAAAAGCCCTAGGTACTCAAGTAAGTCCCTTACAGATAATGACATAGAATTTGCAAAGAACTTATGTTAAAAAAATCCTCTCATATATCTTAAATCATCTCTAGAGGACTTATAATACCCAATACAATGCAATGCAAATGCTGTGAAAATATTTGTTACATCGTACTGTTTAGGGGATAAAGACTGACAAGAAAAAATGTGTACATATTCAATACAGATGTGATTTTTAAAAAATATTTTCAATCCGAGTCGGTTGGATACAAGGATATGGAACTAGAGGAAGAAGGCTGTCTGTGTATCTGAGGATCAGGCCAGCTGTCAGTCAACTGAGCCACAGAAACAACTTTTAAATTTGCAGATTAATTATTTCACACGCAGGCACACACAATTATTTACACACTCTGGGGAAGAGACATCCATTAAGTGCTAATTTTTCTAGAAGGAAGGAGCCGAAGACGAAAGCCCTCAGGTCATCTTCCCACATTCTGTTGTGATGCCTCTCAACTTGATTTTCAGCTTCTCTTAGCACAGATGAGATTTGGGATTCAAAAATTTCAAGGACAGAACTGACCTCATCAACTGAGAGCTTTAGCTGTCCTGGTTTGTCTCGGCTTCTCCAGACGAGGACAATTAGATTCTCTGGTCACTGAGCACTGAATCCATCCATGTTTGAGTCTTCGCTGCTTGGAGGATTGTTAGAAATATCTAATATCCCACTGGTAAATTTTCCTTGGTCAAACCAGCTTCTTTGAGGAAGGGTAGGGACTGAGGTAAATTGTTCTGGAACCTTCTTGTGAAGAGTTGCCCTAAACCATGATGTTGGAGGGGTTAGTTTGATGATTTGGAAGAGTTAAGAAGATAGGGACAAAGAGGTTCTTCAATTCCTAAAGAAAACTGAAGTATTCCTGTTGTTGGAGACATTCAAAAGGGGAGCGTGGGAAATGAATCCTGCAGCGGGTGCTTGCTGGGCAGTCCGCAGACGTCCCTTTGGTCCACCTAGTCTCGATGCATTTTGATGGACACATCTGTGCATCAAGATGTGCCAGAATCCCACACCAAGTGCATCCTTCAGGGTCCCCCTGCTTGGATGGCTCAGAGCTTTCTCCAAAACTATGGAAATCAGCGCAGCTTTAGTTATTTGCAATTCATATGTACACTTGGTGTAAGACCTCTGGGGTTGGCCCTCAAATAACAGGAACCTGGGCCAGTGTGTCAATGTCACAGACTCCCTGTCTTCTGGTAGGACAATTCTGAGTTGCTTTGTACACAGTTCCTCTGCAGATCCCCAGTGGTAGTGGTCCTTCCTGTTTCCCTCTCTCTATGACCTTATTTCTACTTCTAAGAATTACCTCCCAAATAAACTACCTTCACCTGAGCAAGAAAGTTTCTTTTCAGGACCTCTCCCTCAAGGTATATCCAGCAGCATGGATACTTGTCCAGAGTGTCCATTGGAACCATTCTGGTTGAAAGTGTCAGAAAACCAAGACAAAATATATCGATCAATTGGATTTATTTACTTAAAAAGTCCAAGCATAGAGTTGATTTCAGGTACTATAATCAGGGATTTAAAAGACGACATCAAGATCCAGCATTGCTGGTGGGACTGCAAATTGGTGCAACCACTCTGGAAAGCAGTGTGGAGATTCCTCAGAAAACTTGGAGTGGAACCACCATTTGACCCAGTTTTCCCACTCCTCAGTATATATCCAAAGGACTTAAAAATCAGCTTACTACAGTGATGCAGCCACATCAATGTTTATAGCAGCTCAATTCACAATAGCCAAGCTATGGAACCAACCTAGGTGCCCTTCAGCAGATGAATGGATAAAGAAAATGTGGTATGTATACTCAATGGAATACCACCCAGCCATTTTTAAAAAGCATGAAATTATGGCATTTGTCAGTAAATGCCGCAGTCTGGCTGGGCACAATCAGGAGCCACTTGTCAAAAGAAACTAACTTTATTTTTAGAACCACACACGCCAAACAAAACAGCCTCTCAGGAAAAACCCTCAGAGCCTCAACTGCCACCACAGGCTTTCCACAAGCCTCTCTCTCCCACACAAGCTTCTCTCCACCTCCCACAATCCTCCTGCTCTTGAGGCCGATTGGCTGGGTCACGTGGGCGGAGCCAAAAAAGTCCCCCAATGAGCAGCTCCGTGGTCTGAAAGGGCAGGGAAACAGCCCAATGAGCATCACCGCAGAGGAGCCAATCAGCTAGATGTTGCTGGGGCCGCTGTGAGCCAATCATCAGCCGGCAGCTGGAAGTTTGCTGGGGCCCCTTCGGCTGTGGCTCTCAACAAGTAAATGAATGGATCTGGAGACTATCATACTAAGTGAAATAAGCCAATCCCCCAAAACTAAAAGCCAAAAGTTCTTTCTTGATATTTGGATGCTAACACATAATAAGGGGTGGGAAAGAATAGAAGTTCATGGCATTAAACAAAGGAGAATGAAGAGGGGGATGGAAATAGAGAAGACAGTAGAATGAATCAGGCATAACTTTTCTAGGTTCATGTATGAATACACTATCAGTGTAAATCTGCATCATGTGCAACCACAAAAATGGGAAGTTATACTCCATGAATGTATGATATGTCAAAATACATTCTACTATCGTGTATAACTAAAAAGAACAAATTTTTAAAATAAAAAAAAATCCAGCATTGCCATCTTTTGGTTCTGACTTGCTGTTCTCTGTACGTTGTATTTGTATAATCAAATACTCCCTCTGTGCTCACAAGATGGCTATAGATGGTCCAGTTCTTTCCTTCTTTCTTTTAGGCTTCAATTCCAGATAGAAAGAGCAAAAGCATATTCCCCAGAGTCTAGCAAAAGCATCATCATGTTTCTTCAGCTTTGCTTGGTTAGTGTACAGACAGGAAATCGGGTGCTCCAAATTCAGTGGTGGATATATAATGAGGAATATTAGGAAGGGGTGACCTCCCAGAGGGAAATTACATGTGGTTGTCAAAATAAGGGTGAAGAGCACTGGATGGAAAGGTATGACTGAGCTCTCCCCAACACCCAGGTTAGAGGAGTTACGTCCCACCCAGAACATACACACCCATCCTTTCCCCCACAGCTGGCAAATTGTCTGCACATTCATAAAATACACTCACCATTTCTCCAAAAGAAAGTGGTCCAAATCTAAATTTTCATTTTACCAGTCCCTGGCATACTCAATGAACAATGGTGGAAAGATAATGAGATAACCGGCATAAAGCCGCCATTTGGGAAAGGCATGAATGGAAAATAACTCACACGGTCCACCAATCGGAAGCACATGTCATGTTCTACTCAATGGGAATGGCAAGACGCACTTCCTGGCATTGGACTTGGTCTGTGAGTGGCCATCTGGATGGCCATGGCAGCCTCTTCCTTGCCCCTTTTCTTCCACGACCAAAGCCAGACCTTTGCTTATGTGGGACATATACCCAGAATTCATTCAGTTCCCAAAGAGCAAAACCTGGCCCAAATAGACTTAGGAAATAAAAGAGACAGAAAAAAAAAAGTACTTTACTAGCTAAGATAGCTGGAGATTTCAGGGGTAGTGTTGGCTTCAAGCACGGTTTGCTATAACTGCCCCGCAGTATGGCTGGTACCATTTCTCTTCATTACATGGTCTATTGACCACAGCCTGTTCCTTTGTTTTTGGCCTTATGTTCAGATTTCGTCCCTTTTCCTGAGACACATTTTTACAGAGGCTCTAGACTATGTATTCTAGGCTTTAAGCTCAATAGGATTTTCATTTTATTTGCTCTGATTGTATCACTTTTGACTCCCTGGTCAGCAAATAGCGATATCCTGTTGAGTCATATGTTTCACACCTCAAAGGAATCAAAACCACCTGAAGGAGATGGAATGAAGTTATATCCCCAGATGGAAACGGGTGTTTGAAATATGAGGTGTCCCCCAAAAGCTCATATGTGAGACAATACTAGAAAGTTCAGAGGTGAAATGATTGGGTTATGAGAGCTTTTGTCTAACTAGTGGATTAATCCACTGATACAGATTAGCTGAATGGTAACTGCATGCAGGTTGGGTGTGACTGGAGGAATAGGTCACTGGGAGCATGTCTTTGGGTTTATATTTGGTCCCAGGTGAGCACAACTCTCTCTCTCCACTTCCTAGTGGCCATGTCCACTGAGCTACTTTCCTTCTCCACACCCTCTGCCATGATGTTCTGCCTCACCTCAGACCAGAGCAACGGAATAGACCCAAACTACGAGCCCCAAATACACATTCCCTCCTCTGTGTTGTTCTTGTCAGGTTTTTGGTTACTGAAACACTGGGGGCGGTTATCAGAAAAGAGTGAATGGATATTGGGCAGCAAAACACATCTACCAGTCTGGATCCCAGGCATGGGAATGTTCTGACTCACGTACACACCAACCAGGCTGTTCACCCCACACCCCAGCGTTCTAGAGTAACATTCAGAGCTGCCCAAGAGTTACTGGTGCTGCACTCAGCTGAGAACATCGGAATCAATGATTCTCCGGAGGTCAGTGAGTACCTGAAGAGGAAGCCCCGAGTCAGAGAGTCACTGAAAACATATGGGTCAGCTGCACATGCCAAAGGATGTTACCATAAATCCAAGTGTCCAGAGCTTGTCTGGAAAATTCTTTACCGTTCGCCACTCTCTACGATCTAGAAGAGGTTTTGTGTCCCAAAGCTTTACTCAATTTTACAAAGTCTTGAGCCCTCAAGATTGCTCCAGAAACTTGGAGACGGAGGACAGGAAGTTATAAGAATATCATTTCATGCAGTGGCGTTTCTCAAACTCAATGCCAAGAATTACTCAAAGCTAGAGAATAATTGGAAATAATATGGCATAACTTTTAGAAAATCTTTTCCTCAATAGAAAGTACTTAAAACATTATTTCAAGCAAACAGAACTGGGCATGGTGATGCACACCTATCATTCCAGCAACTTGGGAGACCAAGGCAGGAGGATCTCAAGTATAAGGGCAACCTGGGAGAGTTAGCAAGACCCTGTCTCAAAATGAAAAAAAATAAATAAAAAGGAGCTGAAGATAGAGTTCAGTAGGAGAATACCCCTGAGTTCCACCCCCAGCATGTAAAAATAAACATAAAGTAAAATAAACAGATACATAATAGAGTAGAATGAAAAGTTTATACTAGTTCATAAACTTCAAAGAAATTTTTAAGCTTGCTGTGGACACCAAAAGTAAAAATAACTTGCAAAATAGAAAGAAAAACAACAACGGCAGCCTCTTTTACCCCGATCAGAGATGAGAAAGCATGAACCTCATTTAAGAAGTTACTCCCGTAAGCAGGACATTCAGTGTATTGGTAGGATCTTTTAAGTCGCCAAGGGACCAACTATTGAGCCTAGTTATTGATCATTCCCTCCAGATCCAAAAGGAGACTGTTTGGAATCCAACGTGAACAGAATTCAAGGTGAGCAGTAGAACTTGTAGTTAAAGAACTATGAGGAAAATATTCATGTCTTCCTTTCTGCACGACAATCAGCAAAATAAAAACACACTTCTGTAGCTCACCCTGGGAAGCAGGGTAAGGGCTGGGTTGGCCAGTCTTCCAGGGATTGTGTCATAGGAGTCTGACATAGGATATATGTAGGCCAGCATACCAAAGTCCATTGCCTAGACATTTCTAGAGAGCTTGAGTGTCAAAGGCTATCACAGTCCCTGAGCCCCTGGGATGTCACTTCTAGGCTGATTGCTGAGACTTTGTGCAGTTAGCTTTAGGAAGAGAAAAGTGTAACCTGAAGCATAACAGTCCCTGGGACAGAGTTTCCCAAACAGCAGGTGAAAAGTCATGGTGGAGCCTAGAAGAAAGATGTGCATGGCATAAAAGTCTGGGGTCCTGGGGGCAGAAACTGCGTTTATCAGAACAGCGCCCCCTGTGGGGGGGCTTACTACCTCTCGCACTTGCCCTTCTGCCAGGGGCAATGTCAGCACGTGGTTCTCGGTTCTTCCCAACTTATGGCCATGTGCTCTTTAGTTTTCCCCCATGCCCTCCATAAAATCTGATCTACCCATAAACTATGTGGGCTGTAAAGAGAAGCTCCTTGAAACTATAAAAAGAGGTGTGAGGCCTGTCTCACTAGAGTAAAAACTAAGACTAAGAATTGAGGGTGGCTGCCCAGCTGGCACTCCTGCGGCAATTGTGGGTTTACTCTCCCTTCTTCTTTGGGGAGACTGCTTCCCTCCAGCAGGTGGTCCATGTGTGAACTGAGTGGTGCCATCCCTATGACCACAAGAATGCAAAGGAAGCTCTTGGCCCTAGTGCTCATCAAGCTGGCCCAGGAGGCAGGCAGGTCAATCAGAATCCAGATCCAGTTTGGTTCAGCTGAAACTGGGAGAAATCCCTTCCTCTCAGGTGGAGGAATCAGGAAGATGCATGTCCAATGCCACCAGTAGCCATAGTTCCAATCCCACGGTTCTCCATAGGATAGACAATTTAGGACAATACTGGTGTGCCTGGGCGCACGAAAAGACAGAGCCCTTGTTCTGGGCATCCCTGTTCTTTCTACTTGCAGGAGCGGTCCCCAAATAGCCTTGCCCAGCCAGATCTTTCACCTCCTGCTTGAAATTCTCAGAAAAATTAGAATGTACAAAGAACGCAACAGTTTGAGATAAGGAGGAGCTGTCTGGAACAGCCCAAGCTATGTTCTTGTCCCTCCTGGTACAGGATGTCCTGCTATAATTGTTCTCAAGATCCTAGCTTCATTTACAGTATAAAGCCCACAGTGGGGGTGCTTTTGTGGGTCATTGAGCCACTGTGCAACAAGGAGCATGTGCAGAGGAGACACTTTTCACCCTAGGCAGCTTTCCTGAGCCTTGAGGAGCTGAGTCACCATGGTCTCTAGGCTTCCGTTCATCTGTGCTGCCTGTCTGTGATTAATGATTAATTAACTGCTTTGCCCGATTTAATATGTGATTCTTCTGTCTCACCAGAACCAAGTTATGGGAGTCAATCCATTCCCCCTTTTCCTAAATTGGTTAGTGTTAGATAACTTTATCCTGTGCAATCAACATCCTTTCACACATCAGCACACTCTGTCACTCGAGCACACATATGCAGGAAGATGTATGGCCAATGCCACTGGTAGCTATAGTTCCAATCCTACGGTTCTCCCCAGGATAGAGAGAATAAGAGCAATGCAGTTGATGGGTTCCAGACTGAGATCAGCTATGAAGGAAGTGGAGCCCAACGTAGCAAAATTGGAACATAGCTCTGAGAAGTCCAAGAGAGCAGGCAGAAGCGGATGGGAGAGATCCATTCCTCCCAATACCGCAGAGGAAAGGGACTTCGTAAAGATAGGAAAAACTGACAGTTTAGCTTTGCAAGTTCTGGACCAAAGTTAAAACCAGAGCTTCTAGACACCTAGACATCTAAAAGAGATCTTGAGACATCTAGACGGCAGCTCATCCTATGACAAGTGGACCCCACAAGTGAAATGGAATTTTGAATCATAATAAGAACACATGTTGGTAGTAATAATTTCTCAGTAAAAATGATGACAGGCACTAAAATAAAACTCGGTTTTAACTTTTTTTTTTAACTTTTACAGCTTAGGAATCAAGCAGATTTGCTCTTTTGTAACATGAAATTAGATGGATAAACACTGACATTCCTGAGAAGTTACTGTTAAGAATCATTTTTCAGATATTAAAACCAAGATGCCGAGAAGTAATTCTTTTCCTGAAAATATTCCAGAAAAATCAGAGCTCAGTGTATCTTCCAGAAGAAAGGTAACCAAGGAGGCAGCTATGGATCAAAATGAATCCCTCCAGAACTTATACACCAAAGCCTTAACTCCCAATGTGGTTATTTAGATGAGATCGTGAGGCTGAGGTTCTCATGATGGAAATAGGGACCTTATAAGAAGAGGAAGAAACTAAGAGCTTCTCTCTCTTTCTCTCTCTCTCTCTCTCTCTCTCTCTCTCTCTCTCTCCCTCCCTCTCCCTCTCCCTCTCCCCACCCCTCTCTCTTTCCAAATGCACAAACTAAGGAAAGACCAGGCGAGGACACAGTGAGAAGACAGCTGTCTGCAAGCCAGGGAAAGAGCCCTCAACAGCAACCCATCAACCAGCACTTTCATCTCAGACTGTCAATCTCCAGAACTGTGAGCAATAAACCTCTGGGCTTTCAGCCTCGCTGTCTGTGGTGCTTTGTTATAGCAGCCTGAGCTGACTGATACAGAGGCCAAGATCACAGTTACTGCAACCACATGCCCCAGGTCTTCTGGTTTCCAGTCTGCATTTCCACTATACTAGCATTGTAGGTAAGGCCCCAGCCCACAAGCCTCCTGTTCTTCATGTGAAAAAGAGAAAAGAATGGTCCATCCTTGACGATCTGTAGGCAGTAGGCTGTGGATATCTTTATAGAATCCTGAGACTAGTTCTACCCATCCTCAGTCACTTCTCAATCTAGTGAATACTTCAAACAATTAGAGTTTTTAAAAATATAAAGCCCCACTATAGATGATAAGATCCACTATAGATGATAAGATCCGTTTTCAAAGAAAAGGAAAAACCCACAAAACTGAAGCCAGATTCTCCTGGTTCAGAAAGTTCATGGTCACCGGTCTCTTCAGAAAGTGTCAAAGCCTTCCTTATGTTCTAAAAATACATTTTTTTATTCTACTGTGGAGAAATGGAAGGTAGATTTTGGTTAAAGCATAAAGTATTTTTAAAAAATGAATAAGGAATAAGTCACCTCAGTTAAAAATGTTTTTTGAGACCTGGAATAATTTTAGCAATATTGACATTCTGCTCTTGCAAACTTACTTTCTGAGTCACGCTCCTGACCTTGGGTGCTTGAATTGAAGTGCAAAAATTATTTCTGAAAATCGGTTGCAAATATATGCAATGAAAATGTAACCAACCATGTAAGCAATTAATTAAAAGAGCTCTCACTTAGTTCCATGTCTTCTATGGTAAAAAACACTTTTAGAAAATTGCTCACATTATAGACTCAGATGCACTTAGTTAATTTTTCTAAATCACAACCACATACGATCACCCTAAGAAGCAGGTATCTGTGTAGTGTCCCACCTCGCATCATGAAAGCTAGTTTCCTAAGGGGTCTGGGGTATGGTTTACTTTTAAGAAATGCTAAGGCAAAAATAGGGTGGGAGGGAGAAATTATAAGTAAACATACAAATGTCATTATAACACTATTTACAAAAATTAAACATAAAGATAACATGAGAAGCAAAATAAATTACCAATGATAGTTAGTTTGATGTGAAAAATACATACCATGAAATCTACCATATTAATGAACTCTGAAGTATACAGTACAGCATTGTTAACCACAGGTACCATGTTGCAGAGATCTCTGGAACTTTCTCACTTTGCATGACTGCAACTCAATTTCCATTGAATAACAACTCTCCAAATCTCCCATCCCCCAGTCCCTGGCAATAACCATTCCTCTTTCTGTTTCTATGAGTTTGGCTACTTTAGTTATCTTAATAATAGAAACCATGGAGTATGTGTCCCTCTTTGACTGGCCCATGTTCATAATGTCCTCCAAGTTCATCTGTATTGTAGCATCTTCTTTTGGCAGACTAATATTCCATTGCAGGCCTATACCACATTTTCACTAAGTGACTAATGGACACTGAGGTTATTTCCACCTCTTGGTTCTTGTGTCTAACACTGCAATGAACATAGGAATTCAAATCTCTCTTTACTTCTTTCGAATAAACACCCAGAAGTATAATTACTGAATCAGGCAGCAGTTCTACTTTTAATTTACCAATGATATTTTATGCATATTAAATCTACACTAATGCTCTTCTACCATTAAGCTCTATTTCCATTCCCTAAAAACTAGAAACCTTTTGCAATGTCCTTTCTTCCGGTTTTAATGAAATACTTGTTCCTTGTCTTTATGACTGATATTAAGCGTGTGAATCATTTTTCATTTTTTGTTGTGACATGGAAGATTTTATTCTTGCAGTGATTCTAGAGATGCAGATCAAGTCGGATGTTTGAGATGCTCAGACTGTATTCTTCTGCAGCATGGGTTAGCAAGTATTTCTTAATACTCTTTCCCAATACTGAGAGTTATACAATCTTAACATGCCCAGGATCATTTCAAAGTGAATCAGGAGCAGCCAGCTCCTCAGTGTCTCTTCTGTGTCTGTGCCTCCCATAAACAGGAGAATATGTTTGAAATACCAGATTAAATGTTTCCTTATCTTTTTGTCTTTTCCCCAAATTTTAGTGGAACCCCCTTTCTTCCAGGTCTACCATTCACTTATCTTTCTCATTTATGCCCAAGCTCCCAATGTTATCATTCTCTAGCTCACAAAAATAAGAAATGAAGTTCTTGCAGCTAAAAAAATGGTATGCAGGAGTATTTTTTGCATCATAATATGGTGGGGAAGGAATGGCTACTCTCCATACCATGTTTTAAAGAGGTCTTAAATTTGAAAGCAAACAACAGCTGTGAGTGTCTGTTGAGGCTACTTACTAAGTTTTAATTCTGTGTGAAAGATCTCGAAAAATCCATGAAGAACAGAAGTACAGAAATTGGGGCAGATTATATTTTCCAAAGTTGACCACAAAGTCTCACATCCCACTTGCCTTTCTTGCAATGTGACTTTGACAATCGTCCCACACTGAGGTAGATTCCTCGTTTCTGATCCTTAAGTTTGGGTAGGCATGTAACTGATGAAAAGAATATTATATAACTTTAGAGACTACGTCATAAAAAATGATACAGCTTCTCCCTGGTTCTCTTGAGTCACCTGCCTTTACAACTACCCATTTGCTGAATCCACAATGCTAAGAAGGAGCTTGGACTATCCCATGCATGGAGGCTGCATGGGGAGTCCCAGGGACAACATGAAAAAAGAGAGATGTCTGGTCAGCCTTGGCTATTACAGCTTTGGTCACTGTCTGGCCTTGTCCCCATGAGAAACAGAAGCATGAACCATCCAGCCAAGCTCCTCCTGAATTCCTGACCCACAGAAATCTTGAAAGTTTGGGGATGATTTGTTGTACAGTAACAGATGACTAATACAGAATTATCGTTTCTCTTTCTGCCTTTAAAATATCTTTTCCATTTTTCCTCTCAATTTCTTACAACTGAATATTGAGTGGACTTGACATTACATAATTTTTAATATAAAGTTACTTAGATTTTTTTATATGATGCTAAAGGTTAATCAAGCTGGATTGGAATTCTAGGTACTATCTGTTAACCACGTGACTTTTGACAACTTACTAAACAAAGTGAGAGCTGTGTTTATTTCCACCCCTCAGTCCCATTTTAGCCATTACCCCCCACCCCCCCCCGCACTGTGTAAAGCCAGGTAGTTCATGTGGGAATGAAATTCACTCAACTCCATGGGTAGACTTGGTGCACCCAAGGATCCAGTCAGATAATCTCATCCCAGCTGACACAGTGATGATGTTAAGTCTAAATCAATCAGTGCTGGGAGTACTGATGGATCAGTGTGAACCAATCCCAGCAAAGTCAGGAGCCATTGTGGAAATGACTATTTCCCTAGAGGTAGACAAGGAAACGCTGATTCTGGCAGAGGCTGCCATTTTGTGATGCTGACAATAACCAACAAGAAAATGAAGCGACATATTGACTTTGGTCAAGACAAGGTAATTGCAGAGAAAGTGACCCACTGCAATGACCAAACCACACCTGAAACTCATGGCTTTTATTATCGGAGTCAAAAATCTGTATTATTTTTTCTGCTTGATGGTTTATCCTTTTTTTATTTGTTCTAATAAGTTATACATGACAGCAGAATGTTTTTCAATTCATTGTACACAAATGGAGCACAATTTTTCACTCCTCTGGTTATACACGAAGTAGCATCACACCAATTGTGTAATCATACATGTACCTAGGGTAAAAAAAAAAAAACAACTCTATTATTATTTAAAAATTTTTGAGTTGAATGTTTTGTTACTTAAGCTTTAATGACTCTGTGCCTCAGTTTCCTATATACAATATGAGTACAATCACAGTATCTTCTTCATCGAGTTGCAGGGAGTAAAGGCAATAATATGTAAGTGTTTAGATCAGTACCTGGCACAAAGAAAAGAGCTTAATGAAGTAATATGTATGCAAATATTTAGCAAGATTCAAGTGCAACTATTATACAACTATAAAATAAAAACAAATTTGTAAATTGAATTCAAAGCCAGGCGTAGAGGTGCATGTCTTTAAAAAAAAGAACTTCAAAAAAAGTCACCAGGCGTAGAGGTGACTTGAAAATCTGGGGCAGGAGGATCTCAAGTTCTCAGCCAGCCTGGGCACCTTAGTGAGGCCATTTCAAAATTAAAAATAAAAAGGACTAGGGGTTTAGCTGAGGGGTAGAGTGTCCCTGGGTTCAATCCAAAAAGAAAATTCTTTTCAATTCAATTTAAATAAACACAGGCATTGGAAGTATGTGGCAATGTTTTACTATAATGTAGTCATTCAGACAATTCAGAAAATGCTGGTATCGATTTTCTTATAAACTCATAGAAATTAACACAGAAAATATAAAATTCTCATAGAGAGCTCTTGAGTCTCCTAGAACATAGACCCCACCATAACAGAATCCAAAAACATCAATTTGATACCCATCCACAGCATTCCTACTAGGTGAAGGGGCTTAACAAATGTGATTTTTAAATCATTTCTGGAGAAATTAAACCAGTTGAGGTTTTTGTTTTCTATCCAGAAAACCATTTAGTTCAAAAGAAGACAAAAAAAAAAAAAGAACTTCAAAAAAAGTTAAGAGAAAATTTAGTTTCACACCATATTTCCTAATAACAGAGAAAGGATTGATTCAATCTTTAAACAGAGTTTTTTATGCTCACCAATTTAACACCATTTTCCCTTATTACCCCAAAAGTCAGGCCCCTTTTTAAGACTTCTTTCATAAGCCAGTACCTTTAAAGGACAACAACCAAGCACAATATCACTCAAAGGCAGCTTAAACTCCACCAGTGTCCACGTTCCAGAGCCAGTAGTCCTCGCGGTGAATAAAGTTGATGGTCTTTATTTTGTGGTCTGTGTAATAAATATTGAGGGTTGAGCGACGGGTAAATTTTTCTAACTTGTTAAAACTATTTGTATTCTTATCTACAAAACCGCATTCCACTGGGCTCTTTTCTTTTCCCCAAACTATAGTTGTACTTGTTATGAGGATTCTCAGCCTGAATGTTCTCAGCCAAAGAAAACTGTGGTGGGAGATCAACATCACCTTTGTCACCATGGTGATAGAGAAGGAGCATTTGACAGATTGGAGATGCAGACCTTGGGTACAAGTGAGATACTGGGATTGACAACAGCAGATCCTGGCTTAAGCTCCAGCTGTGTACATCTAGATTCAGACCACATGCTTTGAACTGCTGGAGCCTATCTATTGGAAGTCTCTTTGCAGGGGAGCTGAGATTTAGCAAAAAGCATGGAGACTCAGGCAGACAGCTGTGACCTAGACATTGATCTCCTTGAATCTGGATGTCTATTACTCTCCTCTGGAGAGAGATGAAATTAGAGGAACCTCTCTTCTGGGTTTGTTTGCTTGCATGCAGTCCCCACAAATGAACCTCACCAACAGTCACCGTGATGGCATCTCAGTTCTCTCTGAATACTTCCTAAGTATCTGTTGTTGCATAAATAAACCATCCAAATGCAATGACTTCAAACAGCAATGGTGGTTTGCAATCTGTGGGTCAGGAATCTGGGAAGGTCTCAGCTGGGCGATTCTTCTGCTCTTTGAGCTGTTGACTTGGGTCACTAGCTTATGTTTACCTGCAGGCTGAAGAGTCTAAGCAGGCTTCACTCACAAGCTTGGTGCCTCATGGAATGTCTGAAAGACTGGCTCAGGTAGATCTCTTCCTCTCCATTACAGTCTCAGGGCTTTCCTTGTGATCCCTCCAGGATAATAGGGAGATGGCTTACCTAACAGCTCAAGACTCCAAGAGTCGGGAGTGGAGACTGAAACCCTCTCACAGCCTGCACCTGGAAGTGCTGTAGTGTCATCCTGCCACACAGATGTTGGAACTGTCACAGGCCAGCCCAGACTCAAGAAGGAGGAAGTAGACTCATGCTCTTGGTAGGGAGAAGGGCCAAAGAGTGACCGTCACAATGTCTTCCTTTTACTGAGTAAGCAGACTGGAGCCCAGATGAAGACTCAGGCACTAGAACACCTGCACTCAAGGGCCCGGAATAGGCTGCAGGTGGACTGGGGTCATGGTCCTGAAAAGCCTGGGGTAAATGACCTCAGTCTAGAAAGCTTGAACAACTTCAGGCATGCTTTATAAGTCACATGCTATTCCTGGGTACCTCAATGGGTCGATTTTAATGCTCATCCAACTCTAAATCCTTGCTCTGTTGTTCTCCCCGCATCCATCCAAACCTTCTCCAAGTTAAAAAGATCAAGAATCTCTCTGAATTCCAGCCAGATGGCACATGAGTGTAATCCCAGTGACTTGGGAGACTGGGGCAGGAGGATCGTCAATTCAAGGCCAGCCTGGGCAACTTAGTGAGACCCTGTCTCAAAGATAAAATAAAAAGGACTGGGGATGTAGCTCAGTGGTAGAGTATCCCTGGGTTCAATGCCTCATACCACAAAGGAAAAAAAAATCTCTCTTAGAATCTTACTCTCTTAGAGGCTTAAGCCATCAAACAATCTTTAGAATTGCCTTCTAAGGAGATTCACATCTATTCAAAGATGAAATGAGGTCTCATCAGAAAAGCACAATTTTTGACCACCAAAAGAAAAAAAGGAACTGCATGTTTTAAAAAGTATAAATACTTGGTCAGCTTCTGCAGAGAGCTTCAAAGGAAGAATGTTATGACTGAACCAGAATGTGAACATAAAAGTTGAAATGATAACACAGCAATGCTAGTTGGGCAATCCCATCTTCCAGACGCAGATGAGACAGGCAGAGGCAGGGCGATGATTTCAAGCTGGATTGTAAATGCTTGGCCCTACCGACACGCTAATTCGAAAATGATTTCATTGCTGTGCTTTTCAAGACGACATTGGAAATATCTCTCTCCTGAGAATTAACTGGGAAAAGGTTACAACTGAGCATGGAGAGATGCAAATGTCCTTGGCGATTACCTCGTGATGAAGGAGGTGGTTGAGCACTCCTGGGTGTGGGAGGCATCTTTTATGCACCCCATTATTTCATAAACTATAATTAATGCTGTATGATGGGTACATGGATATGATGCACCTGGACTCCTCTTTATAAAACATAAGTTCGCTCTTTTAGGTCCTTGCCCCCCCCCCAAAAAAAATATATGTAAGCAGAAACCCCCAGACCTCACTGGTGATTTTGCTTAAATGAATCATGCTCTATTACCTCCTTTTCCAGGAGCTCTGAGTTTGCACTGAAATCATCGCCTTGGATCCCTGGAAGGCCCATCTTTTCCCAGCATCCTCCTCTCCAGGGGTCTCCCCAGGGTTGTTCCGTAGACTTTCTTTCTAATGGTCTCAGGGAAGTGGCCCCAAAATCAGGGATCCTACCCACAGCTTCCCAGACCTGCTGTTCCAGGGTCTGGTTTCTCTCTCCTTCTACCCCCTCTCAGGTTCCCCTCCCACCCTGGCTACCACCCATCTTAGAGCCTCTCACCTTCTCATGCCCAGGATCTTCCCTCATCCTCACGACCCGCTCTTCCAGAGCATCCCCACCACCCGAGTGTGGTTGTTCCTAAGCTGGATATCGTTGTCTTCCTTCTGTGAACTCCCTCTCCTCCTCAGCATCCACAGGCACTGAGGTTTGCTGCAGAGGAGCCGCAAGGCTGAGAGCCAGCCAAGCACAGCCTCTTTCCTCACCCGGAACACCTGTGCCCTGGTCCACCAACCTGTGCTGGTCACCCGGCCAACACTCCCAGTTTTCTTTCTGATCCACTTCCCGTAGGCCCTGTGTCCTCGCACACAAACCATGCATGTGAGTACAGCATAGTAAGATATGGAGAGACCATAGTCACATGATTTTTATTACAGCATATCACTCTCACTGTCCTATTTTATTATAACTTATCGTTATTAATCTCTTACTGTGCCTGACTTATAAATTGAACTTTATCATAAATATATATGTTTGTGTGGGAAAAACAGTACCTATAGGTTTTGGTACCATCCACAGTCAGGTATCCACTGATGCCTTGAAACACATCTTGGAGAAATAAAGAGAGATTACTAAGAAAAATTGAAAGTAGAAACTGGTAATTCATCAGCTCCTACATAACTTTTCTTCCTGCAACCGTGTAAAATTTTGACCCATTTCTCTTTTTTCTTTTTGGTACTGGGGGTTGAACTGGGGGGCACTCGACCACTGAGCCACATCCCCCAGTCCTGTTTTGTAATTTTTTTTCTTTTTACCTTTATTTTTATTTTTATGTGATGCTGAGGATCGAACCCAGCACCTCATATGTGCTGGGCGAGCGCTCTACTACTGAGCCACAGCCCCAGCCCTGCTATTTTGTAATTTTGACCCATTTCTGAGACTCAGTTTTACAAGATGAAGCTCAGTGGAAGAGGTGGCCCTTGTATGAAGTCAGAATACCCTAGCTGAGGAAAAGCCAGCTTCTCTGTATTATTGTGAGTGAATCTGGGCAACATTTTCCTTGCCTATCAGCAAATGA
The DNA here is from genome assembly GCF_001458135.2 of Marmota marmota marmota. NCBI lineage: Eukaryota > Metazoa > Chordata > Mammalia > Rodentia > Sciuridae > Marmota > Marmota marmota. The sequence goes on along the minus strand of NW_025999913.1, from coordinate 4,467,524 downwards.
TCCCGCTCTCCTACCTCCTCCAGGGTCTGCAGTGTGAGGAACAGGCGGTAGGGGAACACAAAGGGGTCCCAGAATGGAGAGATTTTCTGAAGAATAACTCATTCATCCTCTGGGCACACAAACTCCACGGTCTTGGGGCCCTGGGTCCCCCAGGGCACCTGCCCTCAGTGTCCTTAACTCCAGTTCATGTGGGGGAAGGGCCACATTGAGAGGGATTCCTTTACCTCTTTGCCTGGACTGAATTATGGGAGGGATCAGGGGCAAGATAAATAGACCCTGGGGAATAATCAAGGCTTTATAACAGGAGCATCCTGTGGCTCCTCAGAAAGTTGACACTAGACACAACCTTATCAGGAAAGCCATGACCACCAGTCCCCATACACACCTTGGGCAGCAGAGAGTCGAGTGAGAGGGAAGAATCAGGTTGAGCATCTACTCATGCCACACATAGTTCAGTCTTCAGTTAAGATTCCTCATTTAGTCCCCACAATCACCATGTGGCTGTCTTGGGATTCTCCAGAGAAACAGCATGACAGGTGATATACAGGCATCCCTTGGCATCTGCAGGAGATGAATTCCAGGATCCCCTGTAGACACCAAAATCCAAAATCCATGGTTGCTCAAGTCCCTTTTGTTAAATTGCATTGTATCTGCCTAGGACCTGAATATTTTAAGTTATCTCCAGATGACATGATACCTAATATCACGTTAATGCTGTGTCAATAGTTGTCATGCTGTAGTTTTTAAATTATATTATTTTAAATTGTATTTTTCCTGAATATTTTCAATCCAAGGTTGGTTTTATGCACAGATGCAGAACCACAAATATGAAGGGTCAACTTTTTGTGTGTGTATACGTGTGGTGTGTAAAGAGAGAGAGGCAGAGACAGGGACAGTGTTGTATTCTAAGATGGCCAGTCAGATGTAGCCACAGGTGGAGAATCAGGAAAACAAGGATTATTATCCTCACAGGTTCTAGAGACAGGAACTTTCATAGTTCTGCAAGTTTAAAGTCCAAGATCAAGGTCAGGGCCCTCTTCTTGATTACAGATGGCCATCTTTTCCTTTTATTGGTAAGCAACAGAAAAAGAGTGAGAAATTTTTCTAGGGTCCCTTTTATAAGGGCACTAATCCCACTCAAGAGGGCTTCACCCACATGACCTAGTCACCTCTCAAAGGCCCCACGTCCTAATACCTTCCTCTTGCGGGTAAGATTTTAACCTATGGATGTTAGGGGAGCATAGCACTAAGCCTAGAACACTGTAAAACATTTTTTAAAATTACTTCATGACTCTTGGGCCCCTCATCCACGTGGACAGTAGAAGGACAGGGGACTCTGACGAAGAAGGCTGGATGACAAGAGTTCTCAGTGTGCTTCGTCTGCCCCTCCCTCACTGAGATGAGATGGGGATCCTTCCTCTCACCTCGTGCCTAGTGAGAAGGGCTTCAGTGGGATCACTTGGAAAGCAGTGTGTCCCTTGGGGTTTGGGGGAGCCAGAGAACTGGTGTCTGATGCACCTTCTCCAGAGGTCGCAGGTTCAGTTGGTTCCTGAGCCCTGGGAAGAAGTAAGAAGAGGTGTCTGCTGTACTGCGTGTGGCCTGAGAAACCTGAATTTGACAGGATGTGTGATGGGCATAGGAAGGGCCAGGAGAGAGATAGCATCAGGGAGAGGTTGTCTAAGCTCCCTGGGTGGCAATGGGTTCCCTAATAGAAAGAGTCCAGAGGGGCAAGGCCAGATGCCCAGGGACGGTGATGGGATTACAGTGGACCAGTGACTGTATTTGCCTTGGTCAAGAAAATGAAGGCGGGGGATCCAGGTGGATGGGGGCTCTCCCAAGACCCCACAAAGAACCCTCAAAAAAGTGCACAGCTTGACGCATCCCCCAAGTCTAGAGAACACCCATGCTAGAGCCCGGAGCCAGTGCCAGTCATGAAGAGTCACACTCCTGCCCAAGCACTGATCCAGGGTCACCAAGAGGAGCCCTGGGACACAAAACCTGCTTTCCGATTACCCACCCCTCCCCCCGAAAAAGATAACAGAGAATTTCTCCAAGATCTAAGATTCTAGACAATTTTAATTTATATACATATTCAACCAGATTTTTTTTTGGCACTTGCTATGTGCAAGGAACTCTTTATTTTATGTTATGACTTTTTTTCTGAAAAATTTTAGGCTCATTTTGGAGATGAAGGAAAACAAGACTGTGGAAGTGAGAACTACCTCTATCTGTCCCCTTGGCCAGCAAGACTCAAGGCGAGAATATGAGTGTCAGGAGGGAGCATTTGGCATCTTGCAGCTCTCCAAGGTATCTTCCAAGCTCTCGGCCAGAAAGCACTGCTACAGAAGGATGGTGTGACAAAGCAAGGCCTACTGGGAATGTCCCGCGAGTGTCAACACACGCTCCACAAAATGCAGAGCTGGGGCTCTCTAGGCTCCACAAACCCAAAAGTCAAGCACTTACCAGAGCTGTACCTAACAGTGCAAAGGTGGGTGTTTGCACCTTAAGGTCCTTTTCCTTTTGCTATGCATGGAACATAGTGTCTTATCAGCCAAGAAACTTAAAAATTAAAAGACATCCAAGTGACACAGCCCCTGGCCCAAGAATATGAAATTACATAGGAAGTCCTGCTCAAATACTTGGAAGGAGTGATCCCAAGTGTTCATGCTTGTATCTCTAGCTTCCCTTTCTCCAGAATGACCTTCATGTTTCTCTTTCTCCCCTCTCCCTCCTTCCCCCTGCCCCTCTCGCTTCCTTTCCTTCTCCTCACCCCCCTCTTTCCCCATCTTCCATGATTCAATCATAGTAAATTTTTCTCACATTCTCCATCTGTCTTTGGCTTCTATACATTCTCCCACCACCCTTCTCAGTCATCAGGAAATCTCCCTTAAACCCCAAGTTGGAGTTAGATACAAACCCCATGGCACATTTTAATTATCAACTTTTTTTGTGAATACTTTATAAGTTTCACAAACTGAATCTTTTTTTTCCCTTCATGCATTTAGCTAATAAATATCAAGTACATTCTCTATGCCAGCCTCAACTCTGACCTACCTCCTTGTCTGACACACTATAGATGCCTTCTTCTAATGACTGGTCAAAATGAATGGATGGATAGATGGATGGATGGATGGATGGATGGATGGATGGGTGGATGAATGGATGGATGGATAAGTATGTCAGGTAGGAATATGTCAGTTAGGAATGTGTTCAGCTGCCAGCAAAAGAAAACCTAAACTATAGCTTAAATAAATAATGACTGTACTAGACACACACAACAAGAAGACATCAATGGGGCTGTCCAAGGTCCATCTTCCCATTCTCCACCTTTAGTGTGTTTTATGAATTAAATTGTGTCTCCCCCCAAATATGTTCAAGCCCTAACCTAGTACCTGTGAATGTGACCTTACTTGAAAATATATTCTTCGTAGATATAATCAGATGAAGATGAGGCCATACTGGAGTAGGGTAAACCCTAAATCATATATGACTGATGACCCAATAAGAAGGGAAGGGACACAGACCCAGGGAGAAGGCCCTGCGACAATAGAGGCAGAGATTGGAGTGATGTAGCCAAGAATCGTCAAGACCACCAGAAGCCAGGAAGATGTCAGGAGGATCCTCTTCTGGAGTCCTTAGTGAGAGCATAACCCTGTTGGCACCTCGCTTTCAGGCTTCGAGCCCCCAGAATTGTGGGAGAATAAACATCTGTTGCTTCAGGCCACCCAGATGGTGGCAGTCTATCTCAGCAGCCCCAGGACTCTAATACAATGTTTGGTTTTCATCCTCCTTGCTGGAGGGTGGCAATTACATTTCTTGGCCTCACATCTGTGGTCTGGTCAGGAAGAAGGGGACGGAGCTGAAGTCCAATTCCAGTCGAGTCCACACCTTTAGGAAACTTGCTTGGAATTCCAGTAGTGACAGTCGCGGACATTGCATGGACTGCTTCAAATGGCCACCCTTTCTTTAGCTGCAAGAGAGTCTTGCACAGTGACTATTTAGTTTTCAAATCTGTGTTTGAGTAAGACCATGGGTATGCTACACGACCTTGGCATTGCTGATCCACAAGGAGGTAGCTACATTAAGCATGTGGCTGCCCATTTGGATACCATGTTAATATACCTCCAGCCTCTCTCCTCCCGGCACCCTGCGTGTCTCCATTAAAACGAATACTGCATACATGAGAACAAGCACGGATGGCAGGTTTTATATGACTATTAGGAACAGGTACTTCATTCATGTGAATGTGGTTGTGACAGGTGAGAAATGTCCCTCCTTCCTCTCTCATCACCATAGCCAAGGCTAGTTCCAGTCAAGGAACACTGCTGGAGAGAGCTGCCGGCCTGCCACTCACCCAGCTGGGCCACTTCCCCTGCCCCTGTGATTTCCCTGCCCAAGTGCATCTATCCATCCCCAGAAAAACATGTAACCATTGAGTCTCACGTGAAATTGCCCATAAAACCAGTCAGAAGCGCCTGTAATCCCTCAGTGTTTTTTTTTTAAATTTGTATAATTAAAAATTATACAAATAATAAAATCTCTTCAAAATTCAACAATGCAAAGACTTTTTACAGGAGAAATGAAAATTTTTCCTCCACCAGCACCTTCTATCCTCTGCCCCTAACATCATATGCTCCTTGGCACAGACGAACGTATTAACGGTTTGTGGATTTCTTCCAGTTGCTCTCATCCAAGAACTAACACACACATCATAAACCACATGTAGGCATTTTGTATTTTTCAAAAATGAGATAACACTGCCACCCACTTGTTTCATTTACAATATGTCTCAGTCTTGTAAGGATTTCCCATGACTTACACAACCAGTCCTTTACTGGAGGTGCTTTGGGAAGTAAGTGGTAGAGAACAGACTTGTGCAAGGTGACCCGGGTCACATAAGGCTGCTCTCTGTTGGCTGAGTGACCTTGAATAAATTGTTCCATTCTATGCTTAGGTGCTTCTTCTGTTCACTGGCGATGATGAAAAGTATTCACCTACAGGGCTGTCAGGGAGGATTACGTCAACCTTTGATGCAGAGTGTTTAAGAAAAGTGCCACTGCAGAAAAGTGATGATACTTATAAGTATCAGCTCGGATGAACAATCATAGCGGTATTTCCAATTTTTGATATCATAAATCCTGAATAAGAAACTCAAAGGTAGTTCTGCGTGACTTGTGTGAGCATTTCTAAGGCATAGAACTGATCCTAGAAGTGTAATTGCTGTGTCAAAGGACACACACACATTTTAATTTTCCTAAATGTTACTGAATTGTGTCTCCAAAAATGGGCATAAAAGTGTGTACTGATTTGCATCTGTACTAAAACTTCATATTACCTCCAACCCTTTGCTCATCCATGGGTTGAAACAGCATTTGATGTTTTATTTTATGTTATGACTTAACATAACAGATCACCTTTAAGTAGTACCTTCCACATGTTTTCAACCAGTTCCCACCCTATCCCCTTCTTCTATGGATCCATGAACTGGGGGTTTTGCCCATTTTACCTCTGGGTTACTTTTCTTTTTCTTTTTGAGTTGTATTTGCTTGTATATTTATTTTGAGTTGTATTTGAATTGTATTTATCATGGTTACTAACTTTTTATGATTGTATAATTACATGTATCTTTACCTAACATTGTTCATCTATTATTAGTCTTGCAAAAGTATCAAAATTTTGGTTGAAAATTCTGACGATCTTTTTCATTGGCATTTTGTATTTTGCTTATAGGAAAGTTTTTTCCACCGCCACATTATGGAAACAGTGTTCATTCTCTGAGCATAATTCATGCCAAGACAAAGTGGCTTAAAGTGCACCTAGTTTCAATAGATAAATGGAAAAAGAAAACGTGATATATACACAATGGAGTATTACTTAGCCATAAAGAAAAATGGCTTTATGACATTTGCCATCAATTGGATGGATCTGGAGACTATTTTGGTAAGTGAAGTAAGCCAGTCCCCAGAAACCAAAGGTGGAATGTTTCCTCTGAAAGGTGGAAGCTAACCCACAATCAGGGGGAGAGGTGAGGGAAAGAATAGAAGTGCAATAGATTAGACTGTGGGGGTGGAGGGAAAAGAGGGGGGCGATAAGCAAAGGAAAGACGGTGGAGTGAATCTGATGGTTTTCCCATGTGTATGCATGAAAATACACAGCGAATCCCACCACCATGTGGGACTTGAACTGGAATGAGATGTATTCCCTGCTTGTATAGTTATATCAAGATGGATTCTGCTGTCATGTGTAACTAAAAGGAACCAATTTTAAAAAAAATAAAATCAAAGGGAGGTCAGTAGAGCAAAGGGACCAGGGGATGGGAAGAAGGGGGGTGGGGGGAAGTGCTGGGGCGTGATATTGGCCACATTATGTTGTTACCTGTATGCACGTAAAATACCTAACAACAAATGCCATCAATATGTACAAATACAATGCACCAATAAAAAATGTGGAAAAGAAAAATAAGAAAAAAGTGAACCTAGTTAAAAGAGGGGACATATTTTCATAACGAATAATGAAAAAGAGTCTGGCTTGAAAATGTGTCTACAAAAATTAAATTATGTGTTATCAACTTTTATCTAACAAAATTTTTTGTGGCGATTTCAAGCATAAGTTCATTTTCAAAATAAACAATAAAGAAAGCAAATTTTAGTTTATTATTTCTGATAAAGTTCTATGATTATGTAAGGTCACCTCCTTCGTTTTTTATAACAGAGTCATTTTTACCAGAAAAAAAAAATGGCTTCCTCAGTTCTCCCACATTCTCTCTTTCTCCCTTGCTATTTCACTCACTCCCTTTGGTAGGACCTCCTCTTGATTTTCTTGCCAACCCTCTCTTCCTCATTCCTTACCTGGGTGGGCTTCCTGAGCCTTGTCTGCCCAAGGCCTCAGAGCTGAGCTATGATCCACCATTATTATCATCGACTTCATGAAAAATCCTGCTTCGGTTGCCAGATTCACCCCAGCTGTTTGTTTGGGCCTAGTATCTCTGAGTGTTTATAACACTGGACTGTAATCAGAGGTATTTGGTATCTAGGACAGATGTTTGAGCAGAGGAAGATTCTATAGGTGGCCAGTCCTTTAGTGAATACTTTCATGATGTGTATCCTCCTGCATTTGGGTGCAACTGACCCTATAACTTCAGGCACTCGGATCATAGGTGCTGGGATGATGAGGACTCCCTGAACCTACTAATGTACTTAATTCAGCCCATGCTGAGGGTGTGCGTGCGCAGAGCACTGTTCTAGGAATAAGTAAGGGAACTTGTATCCTTATATTCCCTTCATCGGCAGCATCTGTTTTCTTTTTCAAAGACACTGAACAGCACTTCCCCAACCCCATGCAACTGCATGCTCACTCTCACATATCTGCCACCACCAGCCTCCTTCTTTCTAGTAATTTCCATGATAACCCGGAATGGTTATTTCCAAAAACACTGGGGAAAAACCTAAACTTAATATCTGTAGGAAAGAGAAACCTTGGACAGGAAATAAGTTCAGAATGATCTAACCAAGACATGGGCCCCCTTCTCTCACCTGACAACCAGTGGGATGGGGTCAAGTTGGGAAGAAAGTGAATCCCCGCTCTCTTTCCTGCTCCACCATCTAGACCTCAGCACCTGGCTGTCCTGAGTCAGGAAAGGACTCGAATGTATGGCGTGAAACAGCTGCTCTGGGGCTCCGATCACGCTGGGCTCCAGAGGACAGGAGGAAAGACGGAAAGGCTAAGACCTGGGTCCTCAGGAGTCTCACCATGTAACACTGCACTGAGGGTCATTCATGAGCATGAATGGGAGAGGCCCCTGGGGTGGCGACCGGAGGAACTCCTTGGAGCTTCCTTTGGGATCCCCATGAGAAAGACTGGGCTCCAGGTGGCCTCCCACCAACCTAAACTTTGACTGGAAAAACCAATGGAGGAGCATTTTCAGACTTTGACCCCTATAGCTAGCTGGTTATGATGATTAATTTTATACATGATAATGTGACTAGGGCATGATACTCAAGTATTTAATCCAGAATTATTTCTACAAGAACTTTTTTTGGGGGGATGAGATGAGCATTTAAACGAGCATACTGATCAGGTTTATATCATGGATGTTACAGAAGATGATTTGAAGAAAAAAAATCCTGTTTGTAAAGATTGCAAATAAGTGGTGTGGAGCGGCAGTCAGCAAGCTGCAGCCTGGGCTGGCCAAATCTGGCCTGTCACCTCTTTCAGTAAATAAAACTTCCCTGGAACCCTTCCACACCAGCTCATCTACCTATTGTCCAGGGCTATTTTGTGTTGCAACCACAGAGATGAGTAATGGCAACAGAAACCATATGGCCCACACAGCCTAAAATATTTACTTTTTGGCCCTCCGTGGAGAAAGTTTGCCAACTCCTGATTTAGAGGAAAGACATCTGAACACGGACAAGCTCAAATATTTGTGCTTCCATGGAGGTAGAGCTATGATTTAGAGGCAAGGCAAGGCCAGTGGCCCAAAACCCCCAATTTCACCCTTTAGTTCATTCTTTCGATCACCTATTAAAATGCAAACCACTGATACCTGCTTCCTACCTGCTCTAGGAGTGCTGGGGAAGCAGCCTCCATCCACCTGGACGATTTCTCACATATATATTCCAAGGCGTGGTAGCGTGGTACCTAATTTTATATATATATTTGTCTTAAAGAGGGCTATAAAGGGGAACTGCTCCCAGTTCTATTTAATGCATCCAAGGTAGTGCCTGCACCTGTCCAGCATGGCCTTTGCCTTTGGGCTCCTGAGTTGAAGGACGGTGAGGTCTCCCCTGAAGTGTCCTGTGGTTGTCTCATGACCACCAGCCAAAGCCTCTCACTGGAGAGCAGGATCAGTCTCTGGCTTTGACAATCCACAGCGAGCTGGTTTGGATGGTTAGTTTTATGTTTTATGTGCTAACTCACCTAAGACATGGTAACCCGATGACTAGTCAAAAGTTACTCTATATAACCAGGCTTGGTGGTGCACACCTGTAATACCAGTGACTCAGGAGGCTGAGAGGCAGGAGGATGCAAGATGGAGACCAGCCTTAGCAAATTGGTGAGACCCTCAACAACTTAGCAAGACCCTGTCTCAAAATTTAAAAATTAAAAGGACTGGGGATGTAGCTCAGTGTTCAAACATCCCAGGGTTTAGTCCCCAGGACCAAAAAAAAAAATTATTCTAGACATTTTTATGAGGATTTTTTAAATGAGATGAGCATTTAAATCAGTGGATGTGAGTAAAGCAGATGGCCCTCCCTAATGTGGGTGGGCCTGATCTAACCAGTCGAAGGCCTGAATACAACAAAAAGACACACCTCTTCCAAACAAAAAGGAATTCTGCCAGCAGAATTCTGCCTTTGAATTTTTCCTGGAACATCAGCTCTTTCCTGGGTCTCCAGCCTGCTGGTCCACCCTGCCAATTTTGGACTTGCCATAATTGCATGAGCTGATGTCTTGAAGTAAATTCCTAAATAGATGATTGATAGATAGATAATAGGTATTAAATAGGTAATTGATGGACTGAAAGATGATAGATATACACATATCCTATTAGTTCTGCTTTTTTTGAAGAACCCTAATTCCTTGCCATCCTCATAAATTCAAATTGAAGAAGGAAAAGAAAGGTCCATGTCCAATCTGGCATCAGAGGGCCAGGCACTTCGAGGGTCAGTGAGTGCCCACCTGGGGGCCATTAATACAGTGAATACCCCATTTGGGTCTCTTGGATTTGTTCTCTAAGACTGATGGGCAGAGGGGTGACTGGTGAGCACTTGGCATCCGTAACCTTAAACGTTTATCACAATAACTTCAGAAAGGATCCGAAATTCCCTCAAAGACAGAAGTGACAGCAGCCTGTAGAATTCTTTTTCCCAGAGACACTTGCATCTCAAAAGGGAACAAATTGTCCGGAGTTTCCCAGTGGTTTTATTTTTCTTCTTTTTTGTGTGAATTTTCAGTATTTTCTTCAATTAGTAGGTATTATTTTTGTATCCCTTAAAATAAAATTTAGACTTAATATGCCTAAATATTTCTTCCTCTAAAAACAAACCACTGTTTCCCCTTGTGCTTGATGTTGAGTTGACTGGCATTTCGCTCTAAAGCCAGACCTCAGTCTCTTTGTGGACTCATTCATGGTCATCCCTTGGGATCCGCAGGGGTTCCAGGGCCCCCCAACTGCTTGAACACCAACATCCATAGACATGAAAGTCTCTTCTAGCAAATAATATAGTATTTGCATAGAACCTGATCACATGGTCCTGTGTGCTTTACATCATCTCTCGATGACTCATCATGCCTGACACAGGCTATGTAAATGCTAGTTGTTCTGTTGCATTGCTTAGGGAATTAAAGACAGGAAGAAAAGTCTGTGCTGTTGCGTACGGATGCCATTTTTATTCTGGATAGTTTTAGTCCAAGGCTGGTTGGATCCATGAACGTGGCATCCAAGGGCCTGCTGCTGTACTCCCGTATGGATTCCTCCGACCCTTCGTCCTTGGCACCTCTGTGCTTCCTGTTCCAGGTACTGAAGCCGGGGCTGGGCGTTTTGCAGTCAGGAGGCTGAGTTCCACCCCAGTTCCACCCCTAACTTGTTATTCCAGCTGGGTATGGTCACTTCATCTCTCTGTTTTGTTGGAGGACGGGTTGTTTTTGTTTGGGGGTATTTTTTGTTTTTTTGTTTTTTGTTTGCTTTTGAGGTAGTTTTAAGTCAAAGTGGACAAGCCATAGATGAGATGGGTTGACCTGGGGGGCAGTTAGGGCAAAGGGGCTCTCACCACTAAGCTCAAGACCCTCACCACTGAGACGGGAGCAGCTTCCGAGGAGGGAGGTGGAAGAAGCTTCTCTGCGTTGGTTTCTGTTGTCTGTGCTGAGCCCTGCATGCTTCTGTGGGAGGTCACCAGACTGTTACATGACCAGAAAGAACCACCCCAGGAGCTCAGGGCACCAGGCAGTATTGCTTTTATATTTCAAATTGAAACCGGCTCAGGCCACAGCATGCCAGAGTAGCAGGAAGTTCAATACCCCTGTTTGTGGCTTCCCCCAAACTCTTCACATTATCCCCAAACCACACCAGCCTGTTCCTGTCTCCAAGGCCGGTTCCCTCTAGTCACATAAAGCAAAAACGCAGACAATGTCCTTAGGGGCTAAAGAAAACCACAGTCCCCCCTCCCTTGAGAAGGCAGCTATTCCTGAATTAGTTGCCCTGCCAGGAATCAAAGATCACAAGAGCTACAATTACGTATGCACTCATCCTGTCTGATTCAGAGAAGCCACTGTCACAACTGTGGGTTTCGAGATGTACAGATTCGTCAAGGTCAAAAAAAAATCCCACTTTTCCAAAGATATCTCTACATAGGAAGCTCCACACCCAAAATCAGATCTCCATGGTCCTACTCAGAAGCATGTACCCCACACCAGGCAGGTAGGTGCCCCCACCCAACACTGTCTCAGAACCACTTCTTCACCCATGATGACCTAGGCATGCCATGGAGCCCAGGTCACAGGGCAGGCTCCCCTTCCCTCATGACCAGAAGCCACAGGGAGATGTTGGAGGTTCCCTTGGCCTCTAAACTGCCCCTGCAGAAGCCTGCGCAGCTTGAAAAAGTCCAAAGAGTGTCCAATCTCCAAATAGACAGGTATCCACCCCTTTTCTCTAAGGAAGGGTGTTTGTCAGGTTTGCATCACCATTACCAAAATGCCTGACAAGAACAACTTGGAGGAGAGAAAGTTTATTTTGGCTGACAGTTTCAGAGATGTAGTCCGTGGTCAGCCCAGGCTATTGCTCTGGGCCCAAGATGAGGCAGAACATTGTGGCTGAAGGGTGTGGTGGAGGGAAGCTGCTCCTCTCGGCAGCCAGGGAGCAGAGGGAGAGAGGAGAAGTATGCTATAGGGAAGATGCACCCTTCTAGGGCATGTCCCAGTGACCCCCTCCCCCAGCCACACTCCACCTGCCTGCAATTGCCCCCCAGTCCCAGTCTGTCTACTCCAACTAGGATGGACTGATAAGGTTACAGCTCTCATGATCCAATCATTTCACCTCTGACTATTCTTGTATTTTGGGGGGGAGGGGAGGACCTCCCATCCAATCCATAACAGGAAGTTACTTATCGTCCTACACTTTGATGACCACAGTGACAGGCAGCCTCATGGAGTGACCAAAAAGGCCCTGCCCTATCCCCAGAGTGCAAAGCTGACATGCAAAGGGCTGACATGATCTGTCCTGAGACAGAAGATCTGACTTGCTATCTCCATCTAGACAGAGAAATTATAAGCAAAGGCAGCTTCTCTCCATAAAAATAAGTAATTAATTTAAAATTGATTATAGTGTAGCTCAGTGATAGAGCACTTGCCTAGCACACACAGGGTCCTAGGTTCCGTCCCCAGCAACGCAAACAAAACAACGAAGGCTGAGAGTTGAGACTTGAGCATCAAATTTAGTAATGCGAATGCCTTTTTCTGTTCTTAGCCAAGCAGTTTCAACCGTGAGTGGGAATAGACTCAAGAAATAAGAAAAGATGGGCAGGGGGCTGGGGCTCAGAGGTAGAGCGCTCACCTAGCATGCATGAGGCACTGGGTTGCATCCTCAGCACCACATACAGTAAAACAAAGACACTGTGTCCACCTATAACTAAAAAATAAATATTAAAAAGAGAAAGTATTAAAACTAATATAGAAAACTCCTAGGGGTGGTTTGTGGTCAAGGGGAGCAGAGACATGGTGTAATGACAAGAAGGATGGTAGGGTTAAGGTAAGATCTTTGTGCTTCAATTTGCTCTGAAATGAATGATCTATGTCAGCAGGCTTGAGTGCTGCTGAGAACCAGTCAATAGAGGGAGGAAATTGATGAGGCCAGGTGGAGGAGAAGATTATGAGCAGTGCCTGCTAGGAGGTGAGAGACGATGGCATCTGGTGCACAAAAAGAGGTGGTACACTTAGGTCAATCCATCCATTTTCCCAGGAAAAGACAAAAAGGAAAACCCATCAGCCTTCAGAAGGTCCCAGAATTCTGTGTGGGAGTTGTTTTTCCACTTTTTTACCATTAGGTGGCAGTAGACAGCTTCACAAACATCCATCCACCTTTACCTTTGGGAAACTGGGAAAAGTTGAAGCTGATTTTGATTCTATTTTTAAGGTCACAACAGGTGTTCTGAAGGACATGTTGCTGCCTCCTGTAAGGCCTCATCTTAAATAGCATCCTCCCAATTAGTCTGTCCCTGACCAGCTTCCCTGAAGAGGGCTACAAAGGCTTCCTGGAATGATACCTGTCCAGACTCCTACAGGATGTGGTGTTCACACACTCCCACTCATCTTCAAAAGTGGAATTCATAGAAATAGAGACGAGCATGGTGATTACCAGAGGCTGAGGATGGAGAGGAGGGTGGGGAGATGACCCAAGGGTACAAAATTTCAGTTACAGAAGAGGAATACATTTTTAATGATCTATCCCACCATGTGGTAATTACAGTTGGTAATAGTGCATTGTGTATTTCAAAATTGCTAAGAGAGTGAATTTCAAATGTCTTACCACAAAAAAAAAGTAAATAAGTGAGGATGTGGATAACCTGATTAGCTTGACCTAATCATTCCATATTATCTACATATTCAAAGACATCACATGGCATCCCATAAATATCTGGTTATGATTTGTCAATTAAAAACAATAAAAGATTTAATGAGGATAGCACTTTTTATATTTATTTTTTAGTTGTAACTAGATACAATAGCTTTATTTTATTTATTTGTTTTTATGTAGTGCTGAGGATCGAATCCATGCCCTCGCACGTGTTAGGCGAGCGCTCTATTACTGAGCCACAGCCTCAGCCTCAGAATAGCATTTTTTTAAATGTCCAAAACATACAAAGAACTCTTAAAAGTCAATAATAAATAAAAGATAACCTGGTTGAAAAATGGGAGAAAGGTCCTAACTGACAACTCACCAAGAAGATATATACATAGCAAATCAGCATATTTTCATATCTCCGCCTCATATGTCACCAGGGAAATGTAAATCAAAACAAGGTGATACCACAACACACCTATTAGAATGGGCAAAATCAGGAACACTACCAGACACCAATTACTGGTGAGGATGTGGAACAGGCATTCTCCTCATTGCTGGTGGGAATACAAAATGGTACAGCCACTTGGGAAGGCCGTTTGGTGGTTTATTACAAAACTAGATACATTATTATGATATGATGCAGCAATTTCATTTCTTACTATTTACCCAAAGCGGCTGAAAAGTTACATCTATACAAAAACCTACACAAAGACATTTATAGCATCTTTGGTCATAATTGCCAAAAGTTGGAAGCAACCTTGGTCCTTCAATAGGTAAGTGGATAAATAAACAAGGAATGTTATTCGGTGCTAAAAGGAAATGAGCTATGAGCCCATGAACAGATGCAGAGGGAACTTCAAGGCACATTACTAAGTAAAAGAAGCCTCTCTGAAATGGCTCTTACACTGTGTGATGCTGCTCTGGGCACAGACCGGCCGCACACCTGAGCCGGCCTCCAAGACTCCTCCTTCACCTGATCCTTGCAGTCATGCCAGGAAGATTTCAGACATGTCACTCAGAGTCTGTTAGACCCGCTAGGGAAGGAAGAAAGGGGCCACTCTGAAGGGAGATAGCTAATCCTCTAGGAGAGGAGAGGGATGGTCTCTCCCTTCTGCCCTCCAGTATTAATGGGGTCAGGGGGGAATACCAGGGAAGTTTCTAGAAAGCCCCACATAGGTCTACCTCCTGACTTTCAACTGACAGCAGGACACCAAATTCAAGCCCCCACTGATCATGACAATTCTAGGTTACTTTGGTCCATGCTGATGGAATCGTTCTTACAGATTTTATAATTAGGAGGGATTATCCTTCTCTCCCTGAGTTCTAAAATCTGGTCTGTGGGAGGGTCACAAAAGCGCCCCCCACCCACCCCACATACACAGCATCACTTTGGAGTAACTTGTGTTCCTTTTTTGTCACCAATTCCTGTGTGCACAGAGGACCCTGCTAGCTCGCAATAAATGCCTCTTTGCTGCTTACATCGATCTCAGTCTCTGGTGGTCTTTTGGGGGTCCAGAACTGGAGCATAACAATAATAAAAGAGCATCAAGCGAAGCCCCGTTACACATTCCCAACCCCCTCTTTTGTGGAGGAACTGGGGATTGAATGCAGGGTTGTTTGATCACTGAGCACATACCCAGTCCTTCATGTTTTTATTATAAGACAAAGTCTCACTAACTTGCCCAAATTGTCCTTAAGCTTGCAATCCTCCTGCCTCAACTCCTGAGTTGGCGGAATTACAAGTGTGTGCCACGGTGTCAACTACAATCACTTTTTTTTAAACACCCACCCCCAAATTTTATTCAGTAAAAGAAGATAACACAAGTCACTTTTTTTTTGAGAGAGAGAGAGAGAGAATTTTTTAATATTTATTTTTTAGTTTTTGGTGGACACAACATCTTTATTTTATTTTTAGGTGGTGCTGAGGATCGAACCCAGCGCCCCATGCATGCCAGGTGAGCATGCTACCGCTTGAGCCACATCCCCAGCCACAAGACACTTTTTTCTTTTTTCTTTTTCTTTTTTTTGGCACCAGGCATGAACCCAGGGACAGTTAACCACTGAACCATATTTCTAGTCTTTTTCAATTCAGTAAATACAACCTAATGGAAGAGATTGAAGTGTAAGTTAGAAGTGAAAGATGGAGACCAGGCAGAGATACATAAGGCAGTTTATTTTTCAGACTTGACAAGGAAAGGCCATCTCTCTGGAGATAGGGCAAAACAGGCTTGTGTTGTGGATCTTTTATGGGGGAGGCTCAGGAATCAGAGCCGAGCGGGTCCCAATGCTGGTGGTTAAGGGTCAGGTTGGTATGAGGGGGTGGTGAGCCTTTCTCGGAAACACCCTTGGGTGGGAAAGTGAAGCTTTTTCCTAAGATGGCAGCTGTCAGTTAAGATGGCCATCCAGGTACTCAGCAAGGACCTTATATTTCCTCTTTTTTGTTTTTTGTTGGGCCCCATAGGGAAGAGGAATGTAGGTCAATCTTTTCTAACTGCTTACTGCTGTGTTTGAATCATTGGGACAATGGGGGGGGGGTTCAGTGGTAGTGGAATGCTGTCCCAGGTGGCCCAGTTTTGGTGAGGGATTAGTATTCATTCAGCAGAGGAGAGCTGTGTTTTCCTGTGTTCAAGGTCTTGTTGGAGTTGTTTTACTTGTCCTTTACTATACCAGATTGATTGACATGTTAGTAGCATTCCTCCTGTAGGTTCAGATAAATTCACCTTTCTTGGCCATAAAATGGTCAAGGCCCCTTGGATTCTGCAGAGCCACAGCAGCTAAAGAATCAAGCTGCCATTGTATGGCTAGTATGGTTTGAGCAAGTTGCTGTAAGTCTCCTGGAAACTGGAATGGTAGTCCCTGGTGGTAGCACCCCAGGGAGGTGAGTGCAGAGTGAGGGAGGAGGGCAAAAATGAGAAAAGGGAAGATGGCACTCATGGTTCTGCAGTGTCCTCATGGTCCTCAGAGACCAAAGGAAGATTGGGGTTTCAACTTTGGAGAGACACAGTTGAGAGGGCCTGTGGGTCTCACTGTATAAGAGGGCAGAGAGGACTGTTATAAATGGGGGTTAGAAACTTGATATGGGATGCCCTCAAGGTGGGCCACCGAACAAGTTTTAACAATGACCCAATAGGGTCCAGTCCATTTTGCAGAGAATTGAGAGGAGGAGAGGAGCTTATTGGGGGTGGTAAAAGTACCAGGTCACCAGGAGATAGAGTGGGAGAAAGAGAAGAGGCAGAATTGGCTTTGCCAGAACAACATCCCTGTGTTGCCAAAGAAGGATCCTAATGTATGCAAGAAGGGGCCAGAAACGATGCGGAACAAGGGGTAGTGGAGAATCAGAGGGTGGTGAGCTGAGCAGGGAGGTGGGCTGACCATATAGAAGCTCAAAGGGGAGGTGTTGAGTGGCTTTTTTGGGAGGGCCTGTGACAAAGGAAGAGCCAAGGAAGGAGTTTAGTTCAGTCTACATGTAATTCAAGGGGCAGTCGACATTGAGGGAGGCTTTCTTTGCCAAAGTGAAGGCTCTGATGAGGGCAACAAGTTCAGCCTGCTGATATTGGGAGTGGAGGCTCTTACACAACTAAGGCTAGAGAGACTATTGCCTACCCTGCCTGACGAATTCCCTCCTGAAGGAAGGGGGAGCCATCTGTGAACCATGTGTATGTTGCCTGGAGTGAGGGGACTTACTGTGTGTGGGTGGGATGGTGAAGAAGCTCCTCCAAAGTTTCTAAGCATGAATGGTTAGCAGGAAAAGAGGTGGAAGAGTCCTGAGAAGCGGAAATGGGAGTCTCAGTGTTTAAAAGTGAGCAGGTGTGGAAACTAAGAGTAGGATCTTCCACCAGAAAAAAATGAAGATATTAAAGGTAACAGGGGGGTAAGGAATGTAAGCCCTTGTAGGTGGGGAGTTCCTTTAGGTGAGGGGGAGCCAGGATGTTGAGTGGGGTCCCTAAAGTTAGTTTGAGTCCAGAGGCTGCAGCCACAAGGAGCCAATCTCTGAACAGTAGGGTCAAGACCCTTCAATAGATAAATGACCCGGGGCAAAGGTTGGCCCCAGCATGTGTCCAAGGACATGTAGAGCAAACCACTGCTTTTCTACCACATAAAGGTGAAAAGGACGTGTGAGTTCAGGGAGATGGAGAGAGAGAGAAAGTTTTCTTCTGTATTGTAGCCAAAGGAAAAGTTAAATTGACACTTTTTTTTTTTAGTCTTAGGTCTTTTATCCAGCCAGCCAAATCTGTCCTTTGTATTTCAATGTTAGCTTCAGTGTGGCCTTGGCCAGGGACATTGCTGCCCAGAGATTGACAAGGTTCAATGCCAATAGAAGAAGGGAGGATGCTTCTGGGTCCTTGTTTGTCTAGAAGGAAGGTCTCTGGAGGAATCCAGAGCTTTAGTGGCAAGTATAAGCTGGGTGCGGAAGCAAGAGGAGCCAGGGAAGGCTTAGAGTGGACAGAGGAGAAACCTTCATAGAAGGGATTTCCATCCATTTTCCTGAGTGCTTTCAAAAGTTATAAAGATTCCATAAAATATTGGGCCCTAAGGTGCCATTAGGTGGTCATTTTCCAAGTCATAAAAGGGCCATGACTGAGTGGAATGTGGAATTATTCAGGAGCCAAATGAAGTGAGGCTACATGGGTGAGGGGGCAGCCGAGAGGTGAGTCAGATGGGATTCTGGACTGGGAGTTGTCCATGAAAAGTTGGATTTCTGGAGTGGGTACAGGGAGGCACCCCCAGCTCTAGGACAAATCAGAGTGAGAGAGGGGACAGAGTGAAAAGGGGTCACCGCCACACAATTTTCTCACCCTGGAGCTGAAGCCTTCCTGCGACTGAGAGAAGGGAGTCGTCACCTGCTACTTCCCTAGTTCCAGGATTTGCCAAAGAGAGTCTTGGTGCCTGGCCAGGGCTTTCATGAGCTCTGCAGAGGAGCTGAGAACCAAGACTTGAGAGTGAACTCGCCAAGGGGAAGGGATGGGAATATCGAGAATCTTGGTGCTGGGCCAAGGTCTAAGTTAACTTTCATCTCTAGAGTGGAGACTTGTCACTGCCATCTCTAGGAAGCAGACTTGTGAGAAGGGAGGTTGAGGAAGAGCAAAGTCACTTCCCCAAGGGAATCCAGTGTGTGGTAAAGAAGAGCCCTAGGTGAATGGAAGAAAGTGTGGGGTCATTGTCCTGAGCCCTCAGGCCAGGGTCCAAAGCAGCCCAATACCTGGATGAAAGAGCAAAGCTGATGGAAGGACGTGATCAAGGCTGCTCTGCAAAGAGAGGGACAGCAACAGCAAGGAGGGAGAGCAGGTGTTGTGACTGGGCAGAAAATGGAGGAGGTTTTGAGACAGATGTGAATGGGCTCGTGGTGTGAGGTGATAGAAGGACTGGAAACATCCACCTCAGAAGCAGGTCATGGGAAGGCACTGGCCAACCAAGTAGGGGATGGTCCCAAGGTGAGGGTCAGGGGAACAGCAGGTGAGTCTGCATGGAAGCGTCTGTGAGGGGAGAAGGAGAGCATAGCCCCCAACTTTGTGAGGATGTCCCTTCTCATAAGGGGAACAGGACACGGTGGAAAGACCAAAAAGGAACGAGTAAAAATTAGAAAGCCACAAGCACAAACAAGGCTAGGTGTCTATGAGAGTTGGTAGTCGGCCCCCCAAACACCTTGAGAACTGAATATGTAGCCCCGGTGTCTAGGAGGAAGGAGACGGGCCTACCTGATATACGCAGTGTTACCCTGAGTTTCCAATGGAGTGATGGCAGTGGTTGGGTGATGGGGACCTGGGTCTTGTCAGTCCTCTGCAGCCACTCCAAGAATTGAAAAGAGGAACCAGGAGGGCTGGATTCCGGGGGCTCTTATGGGCTTGGGGACAGCCAATGGCCCAGTGTCCCTGTTGATGGCATTTAGGACAAAGACCTAGAGTCTTACAAGGCTTAGGACATGTAGGAGCCCAGTGACCCATTTGACCACATTTAAAACGGGGTCTGAGCAGACCCGAAGGACACTTACTTGGGCCAGTGGAACCAAGCATAGATGCTGAGGCCAGATAGAAGTGATATCTCTGCTCTCAGGCCTTCTCATCCCCCTCATTATACACCTTAAAGGTCACTTCCAGAACCTCACTTGGGGAGTTAGGGGCCTCCTCTCAACATGCCTTAGTTTGGCTTTAATATCAGGGAAAATCTGAGGGAAAAATTATGTCCTTAGTTGTTGTCTCACATCTGGAGCCTCAGGGTCCAGATTAATATATTGTAATAAAGCCTTAGTCAGGTGATCTAAAAATGCTGAAGTGTTTTCAATATTATCTTGGAATTCTTCTTGGAGCGTTTCATAATTGGTAACCTTATGGGCTGCCTTTCTAAGTCCTTTCATGAGGCAAGTAATGCATTGGTTTCTACTAGTTATTCCTCCAGGAAAATTATAATCCCTGTTGGGGTCCCGATCAGGGACTGCTTCAATGTCAATCAGATGGGCAGGGGAGATTTGATGTATAATGTATTTCAGTATAATTTCTAGCTTGCTCCCAAACTCGCCTATGGTCCTCAGGCAAGAGGGTGTTAGACAAGATCAAATGGACATCATGGAAGGTCAAATAATATGATTGAGTCAGATATTGAAACTCTTTGATATATGTGGTGGGGCTTGAAGTATGAACCCAAGCCACTTTTCTGTCTCGGAAAGATCTGACAAAGAGAAAGGCACATGAGCCCGGGTTATACCATCTACCCCAGCCACCTCGTGTATCAGACACAGAGATGTGGGTTGGGCATTGGCAGCCTGTGAGAGTGTGGCAGGAGGAGAGAAGGTGGAGGGGCCAAGGGGACAGTTGCTGTGGTAGCTTCATCAGGAGAACTGTGGCAAGGTGAGTGTCTCACTCATTGGGTCAAAGGAGGAAGAGTCCTGGGTAGAATCCTCTGTCCCTTTGGAAAAAGGTGTAGGGGAGGTGAGGGCTAAGAGGACTTGTGTGGTAGAGCAAGAGCTGGAGAGAGAGGGATTAGGACATGGAAAAGAGAAGGTCTGAGCATATGATGTCTCTTTCCATTTTCCCGAACACTCAGAATAGTTGAAGAGATCCCTGATAGCATAGGGGTCTAGAGTGCCCTCAAGCGGCAATTAAGAGTCATTATTCAAAGGATATTGAAACCAGATCTGATTGCACAAGCAGATAAGTTTTGCAGGGTTTAGATCTGGGGTGAAAGAGACCCTAGGTTAGCCAGGAGGCAGCCTAGAGGATTCTGGGAGGGGATG
Organism: Marmota marmota marmota; assembly: GCF_001458135.2. NCBI lineage: Eukaryota > Metazoa > Chordata > Mammalia > Rodentia > Sciuridae > Marmota > Marmota marmota. The sequence goes on along the minus strand of NW_025999913.1, from coordinate 4,446,738 downwards.
GGTGAAAAGCCACCCATGAGACATAGGATGTGAGTTTAAACGTGGGCTGTCCCCCAGTCTTGTTGAGAGCATGGTTATGCTCAAGTGGCTGTCAACCCCGCTGGGTAAGCATAAGACCAGGAGCCCATAGAGGCACTTGGGAACCAGCCAGGACTATGTAGTAGGAGCAAAAGCCGTATAAGGGACAGACACCCATAGATGGGGGAAAAGTTCATAGAGATTAACCCAAGGCTGAGAGGTAGTCTTACCAGGAACAACTCCCAATCATCCTTGGTGGTATTGTCTCAAAACCCAGGACCCAAATAAATGACCACTTATACACTGAGTCAATAGGAGGGATCAGCAGTAGCTGTGAATGTTGTTCTGGGGGTGATCCCAACCACATAGAGTGCCAGATGATCACCCATCGCTTCCCAGGAACTGTAGGTCCTTTAGGTTGACTGGAGATGAAATGTATGGTGGTGGGGGCAGAGAGGGCCTTTGGCAGAATGGAGAAGCCTAATTCCATGATGGAATCCAGATTGAGGCCAGGGGAAACTCAGTGAACCTCAAAGGGGAGATTGGGCACACCAGGGAACCCTATGCTGGGAGGCTCAGGAATCAGAGCCAAGGTGGGTCCTAATATGAGTGGTTAGGGTTAGGTGGGAAAGCAAAATTTTTTTCTTTAAAATGGCTGCTGTCACTTAAAATGGCCATCCAGATACTAAGCAAGAATCTTATACTTCTCAAGCCTGTTTGCTGAGCCAATCCCCCCAAACAACTTTTCCTTGTAGGGGAACCAAAGACTGCTTCTCTGTCCCTGTCCCCAAGGGTAGTGTAAGGTTTTAGGAGTCTCTGCTGTGTCTCTAACAACTCCCTTCCAATTTTTCTTTTCTTTTTAGTACCTATTGTAATGCCAGACTCGTGGGACCCCATTAGACCTTCAGGAGCTGAATCTGATGCAATCACACAAGAGTCTTTATTGCAAGCTCCAGATTGGACTCACAACCATTTCCAATGCAGCAGTCCCAGGGAGTGAGTCCTGGCCCTTAGTTCAGTGAGGATTTATAGGGTTTTTTTTGGATACTCTATGCATCACAACATCCATCACACAGCAAATCATTTCACACCGTGAGAAAATCAAACAAAAACTCTTAACTTTAACATTCACTGGTGGGAACAAGTTGGGTAAGGGTGATTGGTTAGTTCAAGAGGTGGATACATTTGAACTGATTGGTTTAAGCTGTGAGGGGTGTATGCACTAAACTACATGGTTTTCTAACATGTTATCAATCACCAAAACTACAGGGAGGGTCATCTGGCATTTCAGATATGTTCCCTGTCTCACTCTGATTGGTTGTTGCTATAGTCCAAAATTAGGTCTCAAGCATTCTTTGGTCTTGCATTGTTGAGTCAAGGCTATCTGGTCACTGCAGTTAGGGGTAGCTATGTGCCTAGGAATGCTGGATCTCCCCCCGCCCCACTTTGGACAGGCCCTGCTATGAGGTAGAGGCTGGTTATTTCAAACATGGAGTCACATCAGTTTCTCACTATAAGGTCACTGCTTAGCACCTGGATGGCCATCTTAAGTGACAGCTCCCATATTAAGGAAAACATTTCATTTTCCCACCAAAGGGCATTTCTGAGAAAGGCTCACCTCATCTTCATACCAACCCAACACTTAACCATCTGCATGAGGACCCACTGGGCTCTGATTCCTGATCCTCCCCCTTAAGTTTCCCAGAATTGAAGCCAGTTTTGCCCCTCTCTCCTATAGAGAGATGGCCTTTACTTGTCAAGTCTGAAAAATAAACTCTCCTGTGTATCTCTGCCTGGTCTCGTCTTTCATTTCTTGCTTATCTGTCTCTTCTTCCTCACTTTCCCTTCAACACCAACCCAGGATTTCTGTTGTTTTTGGAAAAGAATCTTTAAGGAGATCATTTTTCCATTCCTGTGCACACCAATTAAAAAATGCATTCGATTGTTTTCATGTGGGTTCTGGTTCTTTTTTTTCAAGTACTCCTCACAGACAATTTTCTTCAAATGAAAACTTTCCCCTGGAATCACGTCAATATTGGATTTATTTATTCACTTATTTGTTTATGTACTTTCGTGGTTCTGGGGATGGAACCCAGGACCTTCCACATGCTAGGCAAGTGCTCTACCACTGAGCTATGTCCCCAGGCCCTCAGTTAATTTTTATGAAGTTCGCTCATTTCTGTAGAAAAGCATGGGTTCTGGGTTCCTAGATTGTACAGGTGAAATTGGCCAGTGTCCCAGAAGGGGATCTAGACTCTTTTGATGCAGACGCACAAAGGAATGTGCATCTTTGAGTAGCACTCCAGGGAGTGGAACCCAGTCCCCTTCTGACCCAGCCACACTTACACACCCGGTCCTGTTTGTCATGACATCCTATATTCGTATGCTCTCTCACAGCACACATAAAACTAGAGTCAAAAGATGAGGAGCTCAAATAGCAGTCTGGGTGCTTTAATCCCCAGGGCTGTATGGGGACACATGGACCTCACAGTCCTTATACAATTCAAGGAGTCTGGACACACCAGAATATCTTCAAGTCCCTTTTTGATCATGAAGATCCTTAAAAGAACAAATGATGACGAATCTCGTACTACAGATCTTTCTTGCGTTTATTTGATCCTAAATCCAGCAGTAGTGCAGAATGAATGCTGTTGAACTTTCCACCTGCCACAAGTGCAAGCTAGACTTAGAGCCCGAGGAAAGGAAGTGTCATAAACTGTGGTGAAGCACAAAGATCTCTGTGTGGGGGCCAGATGGGCTGGCTGTGCATGGCTGGGACTCTGCTACCTGTTCTTAGAGGGAGCTACAGTCTGTTACACATCAAATTAGGTTCCCTTTCACTATTTGTGGAGAAGTCTTCAGGTTAAAATTAAAACACATAAACAAGCAGCTTTAGGAAAATTCAAATAAAAATTGGGTGGACTTCCTTCTCCTCAGATGGGAAGCTAAGGCTAAGGTCACTGCACAACCCCACTAGCATGAGCCCTCAGCAGGAGCCATCACTTAGGGGATCTTGGTCTCAGACCAGGCAGCACATCAGTGTCATGCATTTCCCCAGAGCTACCCTATCCTTACTCATCCTCTCACCATCTGCTGATTAAAAGATGCCATCTTGTGTCCCTGGGTAGGGAGAGACTGGAAATGTTTGCAAGTGTCATCTACATATATGATTCTACCATTTTGCTGAAAGGTAATCTGGATACCTTTATTGGTACACATTGCTAGTTTAATTGAGGAAAGACTACCCAGTAGGATGGCAGGCAAGGTTTGGTGAGGCCCAGAGGCTCTGGCCTGTTGCCAGTGCAGCCAAAGCCCAGGACCCAAGGTTTCTGGGTCTACACAGAGACCCACAAGGAGGGGCCATCACTGAGTGTCTGGATGGCACTGAAGTCACCTGAGGAATGGTTTTCTTCCAATTTCACTGACCACTTAGAATGTTCCAGGCCTGCCGTGGGTACCTGTATGCCTTAATCCACAGAGTAGCCACCACACATAATGACCAAATTTCAGTTTGATGCCTTGAGTTCCCAGGGCTGAACTTCATTGATCACCGAGAACCCAGTGCCATGTTTCTCCATAAGCACCTGGAGAATTCCAAGGTTTAAATTAGAAATCCAGGTAAATTCATCACTGAGGACATGAGAAGACTAACCTTGAAATTCTGTTCATTTCTGACTATTTATTTATGGACCATCCATGAAACAAAAGAGCTTCTTCATATGTGCATGAAGCCTAAATCCCATTCTAGAAATCCAGGTCCCTAGTTATGATTCTATACAGACACATTTGGCTATATACAGAGGTCCAATCTTCAAGGGGTCCTTCCAATGTATCCCCCTGCTTCAGTTTCCTTTCCCCATCCACATTTCAGGTAGTGTCTGAAATGCTGGACTCTGTTTCCTTCACAATAATACTACATCATGGTTATACCTCCAATTGCCTAGAAGAAAGATTTTTATACACACCCAACTAGGCAGCTGTTGGACAGGAACAGTTAATGAGGCCCTGGTTGTAGAGGAACATGCGGCCACATTGAGGACATGAGACAGTACAGAACACAAAGACGTTTGGTTGCCTAAAGTCCTTCAGTATTGCTGTGATCTCAGCACAGAGTTGGGAACATCTCCCTGGGTGGATGGCACTCTGGGCATCAGAGCTCTCAGGAGGGGCAGGGTACAGTTCTATGCTCAACTGGCTCAGCCTGGCAGTGTGAAGCAGCAGGTCCCTAAGAACTGACATGGAGATGCGGTTCCCAAAAAAGCACAAGATCCTGAGCTGGGAGCAGCGGCTCAGGGCAGGCAGGATGGCTTGGAGCTGGGAGTCTGCGATCTCACAGGATTCCAAGTCCAGGCTCTTCAGGGTGGCTGCAATAGTCTCCAGAAGAATTTGGAGGGGCACCGGACTGAAATTGGTCAGTTTGATACCTCTTTGATCCAGGTGTCTGAGCTGGTTAGTGTTTGGGCATCGGGAAAGATAATTCCAGTCTGAGTCTGACAGCGGGCAGTTGGTTATTTAGAGGGCCTCCGGGGGGGGTGGGGTTCAAGTGCCTAAGGAGAAACAAGGCAGTTAGATCTGAGGGAGAAAATGAGTTGGCCCAAACCCAATGTCACCATAACCATCTGAATATGGTTGACATTTTGCAGAATCTATCCGTTCAGTCACCCCATTTCAGTCTAAGCCTTTTACCACCACTTTTGTGACCAGGTGGATCCACCATCTCTAAGAACCCCATCCTCAATAACAAGCAGAAAGCCACATTTCTGGTAAGAGGAGGTTGGAGGGAGTCATGTAAGAAGGACAAATCCAGGCAAGATGTAACAAAACCTACTGGGGTTAATGCCCGCAGAGTTCACACCCTGCACCCTCACCAAGGCCTTCATCCCCGCTCCACACCCTACACTGCAGAATCACTACCTGGAGCTCAGAGCAACCTTCCTTACATGGGCATTAGAGGTGGGTTCCTCTGCTCCCAGCTGGAGAGCACAGAGCTTCCCTGTTGGGGTACAGGTGTGGGGACTAACCCTCCTTCAATGCCCTCTCCTCTACCCTGCTTTGCACCCTTGTTACTAGACAGGCATCTCAGGAAAGAAACCTCAACCAACCTCACTAAATCTTGTCCCCATCAGCTGGCTTTCCAGCATGATGTCACTTCCCAGACCCTGGGCCCCAGTTTAGCCCTTTGCTCTAACACAGGTTATGAGATCGAGCTTCAGGATACAGTAGGAACAGATGATGGGTTATTTACCTTCCAGTGTCTTGTTCACCATGAGAGTATCAGTGGCTGGCACACAGTAAAAGCCCTTTCATATTTCCTGTAACTGGTCTGCAGAGGAAGCTCACCCCCCTTACTCACCCCAGCACCTGCTCCAGGTGGCCCTCAAGGAGGACAGCATCCACACAGAACTTCCACAGGCAGTCCATCCTGAGGAACTGTGAGGTGAGCTGGGCAAGCAGCCACTCCTGCTCCTCTGGGGAGGTGTGGGCAGGCACACGAACCTGGGACACGTGCAGCTTCCTCAGATTCCTCATCTGGCCCTAGAAAGGAGCACAAACAGCCAAGGTGGAGGGCGTCCAGGTGCAGTGCACTTCCACCTTCTGGACAGAGTCCAGCTGCAGCAGTCTCAGGACCTTCCTGGTGTGACGGGTGGGTTTCCCAAAGATCTTCAGCCTATTGCAACACAGGTGCAGCCTGTCCCTTCTCTGTCTGACCCACAGGAACAAGTGGGACAGCAAATCATCCAGGGCCCTTTTTGTGATGCTGAAGTCTATGAAAACTTTGAAGAGTGGCTTAGCTGCCATTGCTGGACCATGTTTCAACATTTGATTCTTCTTAATAGCCTCTGGTGAGCAGGCATCGACCACGGCTCCAGACCACATCCTCCAGAAGTTCCTAGGAACATTCCACAAATCCAGCACCTACAGTTTCCACCTCCTGCGGGGATGACAGCAGAGTCTCAGCCCTGAGGCCCCTTCCTTCACCTCTTAGCTGCTGCTCCCTGCCCCATCTCTTTCTTCTGTCTAGCTTTTATCCTCTAACTTTCCTCCAATACAGGCTGCTGACCCGAGCTGTAGCAGCTGAGGGTGGGGCAGATTCAGCCCCCTTCAGGGGTCACTGCAGCTGCCACAAGCACCCACCTCATCTGGACACTTTCCCAGATGGGTCTCAGCATGGCAAAGGCCTCTACTATCCTGTCTGCTGGCACACTTCAGCACCCAGTCTCCCCACCCACAGCCATCACTTCCATGGACCTCAGGGCACTCCCTTCCAGGCCACCTGGGTCTCCCTTACCTGAGGTGATCCTGCTGGGCAAGCAGCATGTCCAGCCCATCCAGTGCCACTAGGATCATCTACAGCTGTGGCTTCCTCATCAGGGACCCCAAGGGCAGGCAGGTGAAGGGCCAGGCCTGCACCATTTCTTCAGGACATCAGTGTGTTCCCTGTTGAAGGCCTCCACAAAGAGTGGTGGGAAGCGCTCGCCTTTTAGTGATTGTTAGTGAAAATTAATTTTAGAAGGATTCAGTTTCCTCCAGGGAATGTTTGCTCAGTGAAGAGGTTAAAAAGAAACAAGACTAAAAGGTATTTATTTGTAATGAATGATGTTGTTATTATGAGTTTGGTACTGGGAATTAAACCCAGGGGTGATTAACCACTGAGCCTCATCCCCAGCCATTTTTATGTTTTATTTTGAGACAGGGTCTTTTTAAGTTGCTTAGAGCCTCACTAAATGCTGAGTCTGACATTGAACTTGGGATCCTCCTGCCATAACCCCCCATGCCCCCAGTCATTGGGATTACAGGGGAGAGCCACCGTAGTATCCAACTATAATTGTTATTAAAATGGTCAGGGTAAAGGGTTAGCTTTTACATAACCACAATTATTATAACATTTGGAAAATACCTTGTACAATTATATTGGTCTATTCAGGTGAAGCCAAATTCTTGCATAATAAAATATTTTCAAATATCTCTTACACAAAATGTTATATTTTTAAAATCTTTTTGGAGTTCTTCTTTTGTAAACATTTAAATCACTTTTGAAGTTTTATTAAGACTGTCAGGATAAAAATTAGTTTTGTTCTGTTTAAATAAAGGAAGAATTTTTTTTTCTACATATTTTAGGCCAATTTTTTCCTATTTCTTCACCTGTGTGAGTGGGTGGGTGCTAATAGGTAAAGTAATTTTTCAGATTTCACATTAGTTTGTGGCAAAAACTCATGTGAATTCAGGGAATGTCCAGGAAGCTATTGAGCACTTCTGTTTATTAGATCTTTACATTGTAAACAAGCTAAAAAGATTTCTCTCTTTGTTTGTCAAAAACTGTCTTTATGTTTTCAAGATTTTATTTGTTTAAGTTGTATAACAAATATTCGTTTATTATTTTAACTAAATTATTTATTCTAATTTGGTATACATGATGGCAGAATGCAGTTTATTTCATATGACACATATAGAGCACAATTTTTCAAGTCATTGATTGTACACAAAGTATTTCACACTGTTCGTGTCTATGTACATGTACTTAGGGTAGTCATATCTAACTCATTCCACCATCATTCCTACCCCCGTGCCCCCTCCCTGTTTTCAAGATTTTAATTCACTGCATTGTTTATTTCTTTTTATTAATTTTTCCATACTTCAAAAGTAATATAGACTATGTGGAAAACTTAGAAAAGCAAAAAGAAAAGAACAAAAATTGCTCATAAATGAACAATCCAGAAATAAACACTATTACTGATATTTTGGTGTATGACTTAGGAACCTCTATCAATCCCCTCATATACATACATACATAGATGTATATGCACAACCCCTCCACAATCATCAGATTCTTTTAAAAGAGATCATAATGTACTTAATACATTTTTTATTTCTATATCATTAAATATTAAAAGTTAAAGTGCTTTAAAATTAGCATACTATAGCGATCCATGCATACCAATGTTTATAGCAGTACAGTGCACAATAGGGGAGTAATGGATCCAGTCTAGGTGCACATCAACAGATGAAAAGATAAAGAAAATGTAATATATATAATGGAATTCTAGTCAGCCATAAAGAGGGATGAAATCGTGGCATTTGTGAAGTAAACGAGACTCAGAAAATCAAGGGCAAATGTTTTCTCTCATATGCTGAAGCTAGAGCAAAATAAGGGGGAAAAGGCAGGGGCCCCATGCAAATAGAAGGGAGACCAAAGTAGTAGAAGAGGAGGATTGAAGGGGAAGGAGGAGGGACTGTAAAGGAGAGGATGCAGAATAAATTGACCAAATTTATGATCTGTACATATATGATTGTACCATGATGAATTCCACCTTCATGTGCACCTATAAAGCACCAATTTAAAAAAACAATAAATACATAGAAGGAAGATCTGTAGAGTTGAGGAAGGGAATAGAGACAGGGAAGAGGGAAGGGAAAAAGGAAGTATCTGGGACTGAAATGGAGCAAATCACATTCTAGTCATGTATGATTGTATCAGAATGAACTCCACTATTATGTATAATTATAATGTGCTAATAAAAATGAAAATGTTTTAAATAGATGCATATCATTCTATTTTATTTATTTCCATGATTTATTGTCCCAACCTTTTTGTAGCAGTCAGATTCTTGTTGTTTTGAGATGCTGGGTATTGGATCTCTACCTCTGGTCCACGTTACCAGCCCTTTTTTTTCCTTTGTAATTAATATTTTTTATAAATAAACCACCATAAGCATTCATATAGCCCAATTTGGTGCATGATTATTTAGGATTAACACTTAGAAATTGAAATATTTAGTAATGCATGCATGCTTTTAAAACCTTGACATATACTTTTAGTTTACCCTTTTGCATTAAACTGAGTTTTGATGATGGAAAAAACACTAATAAGTATTAAATATCAAAAATAACCAATATTAGAAAATGCTGTTTGACCATATGGCAGATAATTGTTTACACCCTGGTTCCAGCAATCGCCCTTCTGGGTATATAGCCAAAGGCTATTAAATCAGTATGCTGAAGTGAAGTCTGCACTCCCACGTTCATTGCAACATTATTCACAATAGCCAAGACACTGAAACATCCTGTCTGTAACAGATGAATGAATATTTAAAATGTGGTATATCCAATGGAATAAAATTCAATCTTTAAAAAGAAATAAATCCTGTCATTTGTGACAAAGTGGATGAAACTGGAGGACATTGTGCTAAATGATATAAGGCAGGCATAGACAGTGAACATGTGTAACATGAAAAAGGCCAACTCGTGGAAGCAGAGAATAGAATGGTGGTCTCCAGAGCATAGGGGTGGAAGGTATGGGGAATTTCTAATTTCTGTTAGAATGAATAAGTCCCAGAGATATATTGTATATCATAATTATTAGAGTTAATGTACATTTAGAAATTGCTGAGAGTAGATGATAAATGTTCTGACAACAAAAATCAAGTGAATTGATGAAATTATTAATTTAATTGAGCCATTTCACAATGTACACATATATCAAAACATCATTGTATACCATGTAATAATAACACATTATGAAATAAATATATAATTGAGTGCACAACTTTTGTGTGTCAAGTATATATTAATATAAATAAAGATATAAGAAGAACTCTTTATATCCTCACTGGAAATGGAATCATCAGTTCACATTATTATAATAGCTATGATCTACTAGTAGCTAACCCTTATTTGAGCACTTTCCTAATATATATATTCAATTAAATTATATGTATATGATCATGTGTATGTATAAAAGTACAAATTGCTCATTCATTAAGCACCTGCTGAATACCTATTAGGCACCAGACATTGGGAAGGAAGTTAGGAATCTATAGTAATGACAACATCGATACCGCAAAGGTAACAGCAGACTTTTCTCTGGAGCCTTCTATGAGGTAGGCATGGAACAGGAATCCTCCACCTGATTTAGTTCTCATTTTATAATTAAAGAACAAAGAATTAGAGAAAATGTCTAATGCAAATGATCAGTTCTACTTGCAAAGCGGTTAACTAACTTATAGTCTGTTAGGATCAAAAATGTGTCCAGCTATGTCACACTGACCTCATAGAGAAGACAGATGTACTTTCCCTGAAGACCAAGGGTCACAAAGGACAGTAGATGTGCAGACATTGAGGAGACACCATGGTACATGCTGTCCTCCAGCAGGAACTTCATGGATCTCTAACAAAGACGGGTCAGACCAATACTACGAGGTCCATGGATTTTCTTGTGCATATTTTCTCTGTCCCCAATGCTTCCTTTTTAAGTCCCTTCCTCTGGGACTGTGAGGTTGACTCAGTCAGGTTGCTCTGGCCTGCAGGTCACAGGTTCAGAGGCCGCAGGACTCAGTGGGTGCATGTGGCTTGAGGCTGCCCTGGCACGGGACTAGGACAGAAGAGCACACACCTGCTCAGCACACCTCCTAGCTGTGCTGCCACCAAGCCAGACCAGACTCCCTCACCGTGGGATACTAACAGAATGACCAGTGGTCAGAGAGGGCAGAGTCTGTCTGTTGGGCCAGAAGCACCCCAATGGAATCGGCCACTTATTTCTGCTGATCTCATCTTTTCATCTCTTCCAAGGCCTGATCAGTTTAGTTTCTTTAAGTTGTGTTTATGTTAGTCACAAGCAGTGGCTGTTGGTGACCAAAGAACCCAGTTAACAGAGGGTATCTACATGCTGGGGCAACCGAGTGCTCCACAGGGGTCACTTACTTTAATTGTCAGCAAAAGCAGATGCGGTAGAAAGGAAATTATGGACCCTACATGAGAAAGCTGGGGCACAGAGATGTCAGGTCAACTTCTCCATGCCACACAGCTAGGCAGTGTTGGAGCTGTGACTCAAACTGGGGTCTGTCAGACCTCCGAGTTCACATCCAGAGCCTTCCTGCAGCCACCACCTCAGTGAAATGTGACGTGCACACAGTGCTGTGGGGCCAGGGAGATGGATGTAGTCAACCCAGCTTATGGGTCAAGAGGGACATTGCCGCCCAGCTTAAATCCATGAGATGCAGCCACAGAAAGGGGACAAGTGAGCCAAGCACACTAGGTGACCAAGTTAGGAAGGACATCGCAGGCAGAGGGCCTGTCCGCAAGACCTGGTCTCTTGCTGGCCTTCGAAAGTCCAGGAAGACGGATGGCCCAGCACTATTTGATTCGTGGCTCATCCCCCTCGGAATGAGGTTCTGCGTTCACCTGGCTTCTGAAGTCCCACCCTGACTCTTGGGGTTCCAGCAAGCAGTCCCACCTCTCAGTGACCTGTCCTGGTGGCTGCTTCTGCCTGAGCATAGGTGGATCCCAGGCTTGGCGCTGGGGCCAGCTGCTCTGCTCTCTGTGTTCGTCTTACTGTGGTCCACGCCCCAGAGAAACGAGTGATGTCTCCGATGTGCAGAACTTGATGGCAAGGTGCAAGGCGGATGGGCCCGGCTTCTTGGACAGGTCATGGTCCAGAACTCAGTGGTCCAACTGCAGCCAGTTCTGCTGACCAGTGTCATCTATGAACAAAAAGTACTCTTTTGTTTCAGGTTGAAGTGTGAAGCCACCAGATCCAGCAGCTCTCTTGATAGAAGTTGGGGCTGAACCAGCAGCTCCCGCCTTCTGTCATCCAGGAGGTGCACCTGGCAGTGCCTGTCCTCTGTCATCTGGTACACGTCCGCAGCCCCCCCCCCACCCCGCACATGTCCGCAGCACCTGGTGGCAAGCCAGCAGCCGCTCTGTAGACCATCTCCAGAGTGTGTACACTGTCAGGTTCCACACGAAGGGGCTGCTGGCGAACAAGTAGGTCCTCCACGCCGCACTTGAACACCTTGGCCATCCTCTTGGCTTGGGTGCGGGGTCCCCACCACCATACCAACGGCACCTCTGCGGGCAGCTGTGTCAAGCCTGCCGCCTGGCTGGTCTAAAGCTCGCCCCCTGGCCGGTTGCCGGCAGCATGCTCCGGGATTGGGCACCAGCCAGCCAAGGGTCGCAGTTGGCATCAGCAGCCTGAGTGCGCCCAGTCCGCCCGCAGGCTGCGCTAAGCTCTGACAGCTCCTAATATATTTTTAATTCTTTATGTTACTCCTCAAAATAATCCTAAGAGGAAGTACTATTATTTTCTCATTACTATTGCTATTATTACCATTGTTTTTATTATTACTCTGATTTTATACGTGAAGAAATAGAAACACAAAGAAATGTTGAAAGTTAGTCAGCTAGTAAGTGCAGAGCCAGGAGGCAGGCAGGCTCCAGGGTCCATTTTTAATCACTAGACTTTAATGGTTCTTACGTTTTGGGTTGTATGCTTTCTCAGCTTTATGTTTTAGAAAACAAACACATAAGTCTATGTAGTATGACTTTTCCTGAATGTTAGTTATAAGAAATTGGTTCCAATATGTGATACCACTAAATGGGTTAGTAGACCTGGACCATTTACATTTGCCTCAAGATAATCGTATATAAAAGATAAGAAACATAATACTCATGCATATACTCTATTTTTTAAGCTGTGGCTTTCTAGTTCTAAGTTTGCAAAATTCAGTCTCATTACTAGGTATTCATGCCTTGTAAAACTTTTGCTAATACCATTTTTATGCCACTAAGTTAATATTCACCACTATATCAGGAAGCCATGCACATAAGGCAGGAGAATCTCAAATTCAAAACAAGTTTGGGCAACTTGGAGAGGACTCAAAATTTTAAAAAGGGCTGGAATGTGGCTCAGTGGTAACATACACCTGAATTCAGTTACTCAGTACAAGAGAGTGGGGGAGAGATGAAGGTTTTCAAATGCTGAGATTGAATATATATATATACACACACACACACACACACACCACACACACACACACACACACACATATATATATATATATGCATTTTAGTTTATAAAATAAAATATGCACATATAGTCTAGCATATATATACTATATATGCATATATATGCATGTATATTTTACATTCCTAATTTTACCCAATTCTTACAAAACCCCTTTAACAGAAAAAAAAAAAAACATTGCTACTCTTCTTGGATTAGGAGATATGTCATAACACATTTTTAATTTTTTTGATGTTAAAGAAATTTATTATCAGAATAGGGGTTTAGAAAAAGAAAAATATTCAGAAAAGACCATGAATCCTATTACATGAGAGATAATTGAAGTGCTAGATAGTTGAGGAACTGCCTCATAGAAAATAAGTAGATCTGGCGCTGGGGTTATGGCTCAGCAGTAGAGCCCTCACCTCGCACATGTAAGGCCCTGGGTTCGATCCTAAGCACCACGTATAAATAAATAAAATAAAATAAAGTTAAAAAAAAGAAAAAGAAAAGAAGTAGATCTGACTTTTCTGTCACAAGAGCCCAAAATGAGGACCAATAGGAGGGAGCTCCAGGGAGTAGATTTGTAATCAACCTAAAGGAGCACTTCCCAATGCTTTGTACTGACTCGACATCGAATGGGTATCTTTGAGAGGATGGTTGAGTCCTAAGCACTGACTGAATGACTGTTTTGGGAAATGTTGAAGAGAGAATCTTTGTAAGTTTTTTTTAAATGTTTTTTAGTTGTAAATGGACACAATATCTTTTTATGTATTTAATTTTATGTGGTGCCAAGGATCGAATGCAGTGCCTCACAAACTTGAGGCAAGTGCTCTATCACTGAGCTACTGCCCCATCCTAGAATCTTTACAAGTTTGCTAAGTATTCTGTTCCCCTCTCTCTGCAGTAGATTAAATACCTGTGGAACTTAGAAGTGATCATATAACTTTCTCTGACCAATGAGATGTGAGCAAAAGTGATATCTGCTATTTCTGGGCAGAAGGTTTAAGAGAAATGATGCAATTTGCTGTTTCTCTTTTTCTTTACCACAAACAGCTGTCCATGTGTGGCCAACTTGGTCACCAAATGAATATGGTATTGTGCAGAACCTCAGGTGACCTCCACTAGACATTAGATAAACAGAAAAAAACCCTTGGATGTTTTTTGAACCATCAGAATTTGGTGGTTGCTTATTAACGGAAGCATAATGGACCCTATCCTGACTGATATAGATTCTTCTTGATTTAGGTGACCTCTAAAACCACTTCTATACCTGAAGTTTTCAGGGTATGATACCATCTGAAGTATTTTTCAGTTGTTTACTTCCTGTATTTCCTTATAATTGAGTTGTAATTGTCAAAGGTTATAGAGTCAAGAAAAAATATCATGAATTGTTGGGTTGTAACTCAGTAGTAGAATGCTTGTCTTGTAAGCATGAAGCCCTGGGTTTTATCCCCAGTACACCCCCCCACCAACATACACAACACACAGGAATAATGAATTGTGAAAGTTACCCTTAAAAATAATGAGAAACACCCACAAAACCAAAACAATCAATGCATATAGTATATGCATATCTCTGTTAGTATTATACGTAAATTTACAATGAAGTTGTTGGATTATGTTTTTAAGGATCATGTTGCACAATAATACATATATTTAAATTCTAGAATTATACCTGTGTAGCAATATGTACATGTTTTAATAGTTACCAGAAAACTAAGGACAAAGTAACTGAAGAAATTAAAATTGGTGTCTCCCATTTCATGCTGACTGGGGGCTTGTGCTCTCTGAGTGGAGTGGTGAGGGAGACCCTGTGCTCTTTTTCCCCACTATGACTCTAAGTGTTATGTTCCCTACGTTACATGTGCCATGCCATGGTGCAATTGTACAATAATTCTTTTCTTCCTTATAGTTTGAGTATTAAGGGCTGGGGTTGTGGCTCAGTGATAGAGCTCAAGCCTAGCACATGTGAGGCCCTGGATTTGATCCTCAGTACCACATAAAATAAAATAAAGATACTGTGTCAATCTACAACTAAAAAAATAAATATTTCAAAAAAATAGTTTGAGTATTAAAAAGCAAGCTTAGGTCCTGAAGCAAAATTTCAGGTAACCGCAGATTAGAGGAGACCAACAAATTTGAACAATATGTTCTTGTGTCATAACACATTTATTTTTAAAAAGTAACAAGTAGCTTAAACAAAATAGAAGTTTATTTCTCTCATATAAAGTCCAAACTGGCACGGTAGTTCTGCCTTGTCAAGTTGTCAGGGGCCTGGTCTCTTTTTATCTTGTTTTCAGGGTATTGTGCTCATCCACGGGGATTAAGTTGGCTCACCCTACATCTGAATTCTACCCCCAACCTTTGGGAATGAGGAAAGGGGATGAGAAGGTCTCTTCTGCTCAGAGTCCATTGACCAGAACACAAGCAGAATATCACATTCAATTGTCCGGAAGGATAAAAATGTAATCATTGCTGGGTTCCATATACCTAGAAAAAAATCTAATTATAATAAATGGAGGGGACAGCAGATATCAGGAGACAATTAGCTTCTGTACACCTCTTTTTTAGGTTGATAGTACAGGTAGAAAAAGTATGTAATGTGATTTATAAGTCAAAACATGTGATTAGGTCATGGGGCTCTGTATTTTTTAACAGAATGAATGCCCTTATATAAGAGGCTTCACACGTCATTCACATCCCTTTCCCCGCTTCTGCTTTCTGTCATCTGATGACACAGCAATACACACCATCTTGGACAATGTGAATATACTTAGTATTACGTAAGTGTACACTTCAAAATGGTCTAAAA
>NW_025999913.1:4419949-4424754 GCF_001458135.2 Marmota marmota marmota | reverse complement strand
AAAATAAAAAAAAAATTATAACGTCTTGGGGATGTAACTCTGTGGTAGAGCACCATTGGGTCTCATTCCCGGTACCAAAAATGAATAAATATATAAATAAAATTATGAGAGTTCCTAGAATAAACAATGATAATATTATAACTTTTAACATAGTTGGAACCTTTAGGAAGTTGCATATAATCCAAAGCATTTTATTCAAGTAGTGCTAATAACACTATGATAAGAAAAATAGGGATAATAAGTAGATTAACTGTGAACCTGTTGTTAGGAAGAGAAGTTGAATATTGGATTATAAAATGTTAGCCCCTTAAGGGGATCAGTCATTTTAACAAGCTTTTTTTAGAGTCAGGGCATATAGTTATGTATTAGATTGTAAATTATACCAGCCATTAAATTCAGGGTGCTCTTACAAGCAGGCCTTATGTCTCTTGTTCTGTTGTACTAGGAGAAATATTGGATTCATATAAACCAACATGGATTGTTCTGATCTAACCTCAGATTATGTAGGACTTTACTCATTGAACAAATGGATCCTTAATGATGGTTACGCCATCCAACATCCAGGTCGTAAACCCTATTGTCAATATGGACTCTAGAAAAGCATTGCACCGGGGCTGGGGATGTGGCTCAAGCGGTAGTGCGCTCGCCTGGCATGCGTGTGGCCCGGGTTCGATCCTCAGCACCATATACCAAAGAAGATGTTGTGTCCGCCAAAAACTAAAAAATAAATATTAAAAAAAAAATTCTCTCTCTCAAAAAAAAAAAAAGAATACAAGTAACAATAAATATTGTCGAGGATGTGAGGGAAAAAGTTACACTCATACATTGCTGGTGGGACTGCAAATTGTTGCAAACACTATAGAAAGCAGTATGGAGATTCCCCAGAAACTAGAAATTAAACCACCATTTGATCCAATTATATCATTCTTCTGTAATATACTTACCCAAAGGACTTAAAATCAATGTACTACAGTGACACAACCACATCAATGTTTAGAACAGCACAATTTGCAATAGCTAAGCTATGGAACCAACCTAGATGCCCATCAATAGGTGAATGGATAAAGAAATAATGGTGTAGATACACAATGGACTATTACTTAGCCATAAAGAATGACTTTATGACATTCACCAGTAAATGAGTGGATCTAGAGACTATCATGCTAAGCCAAACCCAAAAACCAAAGGTCAAATATTCTAATATGTAGAAGCTAACCCACAACAAGAGGAGACTAGAAGTCAGTGGATTAAACAAAGGAGAATGAAAGGAAGGGAGAAGGGATGAAAACAGGAAAGACAGTGGAATGACATAATTTTCCTATGTATACATATGAAGACACCATAGAGAATCTCACCGTCATGTACATCCACAACACTGGGATCCTAATTAGAATAAAATAGTCTGTTTGTATAAATATGTCAAAATGGATTCTACTGTCATGTATAACACAAAGAATACAAACTTTAAAATTATTTTCCAATGTCAACTTAGAACTATTTGCCATTTGATGACTAGTTCTCATGAAAGTGTTTGAGATTAAATCTCAATCAGCCATACTCAAAAACTGCAAATACTTGGAGATGACTGATCTAATTTAAAAACTGGAGGGATGATGACCACAATGAGTGAGTTGGGCTCTGCACAACCATGTGGCCTATATCTAAATTACAGTCTCAATATTTGAGAAGTTTAATTTCTTTATGCTCATAAAGGCCTCCCCTGATGATTCAGCTTAAACACTGCTGATGGCAGAATGAAACTAAACCCATATCTCCTTCTCCTCTTAATAGGGATAAGGAGGAGGAGTTGGCTATGGAGGAGGGGAGTAGGAAGCAGATCTTAGATTTTTTCTCAGTTGATTTAAATTTCATATGTTGTCTGAGATTCCTCCAAGAATCTGGCATTTATCAAGCAGTCTTAATTTTAGGATGTTTGTGAGATCTTGTTTTTTGGGTCATTGTGGAATTTGGCTACCTAACGTTGATTGATGCTATCAACTTTGGAGTATAACTAAGTGGTACCAAGATCCAGTGCGAGTTCAAGTTCATTTGTTGATCAGTGTAACAAAATGGTGGGTGTAAAACATTTAATATTTTGAATTTTATATAGTAGTTCAAGGAACTCTGGTGAACATTAGAACTCCTATGAAATGGCAAAGATTAGCATGTTACTCTATTTTAAAGGGGTTCGAAGTTCATAAACATTTATATAGAGGTTAAGAGCACTAATCTTCTAATGTTTGTTGTATTACTTGTATAATTGGGGAAATAGCTAAGTGGCTCTAAGGTCTTAACCGCCTCATACATAACTGTCACTTACATCATTTAAGAAACTATGCTAAGCACCTTGGGGATTCACAGTTTACTTTCAAGCAATACATAAGCAAGGAGCTAGGGTTGTGGCTCAGTGGAACAGCGCTTGCCTAGCATGCATGAGGCACTGGGTTCAACCACATAAAAATAAAAATAATATTGTACCCACCTACAACTAAATATATATATACACACACACACACACACACACACACATATACAAATGTATATATAAACAAATGTGTAGGGGTAAAAATCGAGTGTGGCCCCTGGAGCAGGATGCTGGATTGGAAGATTGGCTCCACCACTTTTTCTGAGAATTAGAGCAAGGTATATCTGAGCCTTTGGTTTCTCATTTCCAAAATGGTGATAATAGTATTTTCACATTAGAATTTTATATGCCCTTAACATTACCATATCAAAAAAAGGGTCCTAAATCCTTGCTTTCAAGACTTTAAAATCTGACTGTTGTATCTTTAGAAATTAAGTACGATGGCAATAACAGAACTACATATTGGCAAGTGACCTATTGATTTCTGATTTATAAATCTGAGGGTGCTCTTCTACACCTGAAACCTAACAGTGGATCTGGTCCAAATCCAATCAACGTGTCAGTTACTCATTCAAATAATAAGGTGTCATTTCTATTTGGAAATGAAATCTTTAACCTGGGTTTATAACATTCAGACTGTTGCCACTTAGACTTGAGCTGCAAAGTTTCACCAGAATGTTCTAATATATAATACAACTTACTAAAAGGAATGGATTACTGATGCACACAACAGGATCAATCTAAAAAATCTGTGCAGTGGAAGAAGGCAGAGTACATATTGCAGTATTCCTCACATGAATTCCAGAAAAGATACATCTAACCAGTGGAACAAAAAGCAGCTCTTTTGTTGCCCAGTGCTACAAGCAGAGGAACTGAGTGGGAAAAGGGACAGAAGACAACTTTGGGGGACAAGAGATTACTCGACATCTTGATTGTGATGATGGTAACACAGGAATACAAATTTGTCAAAACTCAATCAAATGAATGCATTTTAATGTATGCACACAGTATCTCAATACAGCTGATTTACAAGACAAAATAATAACATAACTCTAATTAACAAGTGAAACATGAATACGTTCTTACTTTGAAAAAAAAAATTATTATAGCTAAAGCTCAGGTTTCCTTTGATTACCCTCCAAATCCTGGTTTCCACCTCTAATCTCTCTCACCTGTATCTCCTTCCCCAGTCACTATTGTGAGTTTGGAATGAATTCTTCTGAACCTTTAAAAATATATTCACATACATTACAGCCAAAGGAAATTTTGTAGATATATACATGTAAATATATGTATGTGTATATATGTGAAAAAAATATATACATATATCTTTTCATACAGCATTGTTTCTGAGATCTGTCCACATTAATACAGATCTAGGTTATTTCTTTTACGGCAATGTAGTTTATCTATTCTATGACATACCATAGTTTTATTTAAGCTAGGCCATTCCCCTTCCAACAGATATTTACATTGTTTTTCCCTACTATACTTCACCAACGTAGTGATAAAGAGTAGTTTATTTCCAGGGAGGAAACAGGGAAATAAATAGATGTTGTTCTAAGGCACCTTTAGCCTTATTGGTAAGGTTTAATATTTTTTACTATGAGAATGTATTAATATATAATTTATATATTTTAAGTACTGCTTTTTAAAAAAAGAATTTTATAACAAATTATCAAAAAGAATAAATCAATAATAAGAAGCAACCCATCTATTAAAATATAAGGAAAACACAGTTGTAGGGTGTAATAGAAAACTCACTGTTTGAAGCATAAGTATTTATTGAAAAGATCATATAAACACATTCTCCTATGCAAAGCAATGACAACTAAAATATCAGCACACTGGTTATAATGACATACATAATTAATACATGCACAAACATTTCGTTTATATTTTTTGCTTTCTTCTTTTATGACTATGATGTCTTTCCCCATCCCTGAAATGAAAGAAGTATGAAAATAAAGTATTATAAATGACATACACTTATATATCAGAGCTTTAAAATAATAATGTTCTTTCATCATACATAAACCATGACAAGTTAAAACACACATTTAGAGCTAAACAGTAATTTTGAGAGAGTAAATAGGGCAAATCAATGATTAAAACCAAGAGACTGAAATAGGGATAAGAAAAATGGATTTATGCTTTAAAGTTCCGGCTCTAAAATAAACTTTAAAAAGAAATGGACTATAGAAACGACACCTTATTATTTGAATGAGTAACTGACAGGTTGATTGGATTTGGACCAGATCTACTCTTAGGTTTCAAGTATAGAAGTTCACCCTCAGATTTATATGTATATGATATGGTAGACAACCAGAGATTCATTCTCAATAGAACATTAAAGTTGGAGAAAGACTTTAAAAATGAGTTTGAGGCCCTACCTGGCAACTTAGTGAAAACCACTGTCTCAAAATTTAATAAAAAGGGG
>NW_025999913.1:4281541-4418815 GCF_001458135.2 Marmota marmota marmota | reverse complement strand
AGAGCTAAGAGTTGAGCACGGATAGATTAACATATTTATTAGGGGGGGGCTGGGGATGTAGCTAAGTGGTAGAACATTTGCCTAGCAAGCCATGAGGCCCTGATTTCAATTCTTAGAATGACCAAAAGAAAGAAAAAAAAAATGTCCCCCAAAGTTCCTGATTTCCTTTTTCTGACTCCTGTGTAAACTCAGGGGTGGATATCAAAGATCAGTCTTGCCCTAATAGGAAGTGTTTCCTGCTAATACTCAATTTATCTTCTATAAAGGAAAATTATTTCATGCTTAGATTTAGAGGACTTCTAATGTATTTAAGTCTACAGAGACTGAATACAGATATTAAAAATTACTTAAATAAAAGAAGCACTAACAAATTTAAAAGAAATGAAAGAGCACAATTTCTGATAGGTAACCAAGTTAATTTGTGTTTGCATAAATTATATCACATGAATCAAAAGAGGACTAAATCCTAGCTAGCTCTAAACCTATAAACTGGATGATAGTAAAATAAGCAAAATTACCAATACAGAAAGCTACCAATGGCCCTGAAGAGACAGGATATCATTTGAAAACCTATTATTTGAAAAACATTGTGCTTTAATATAAAACCAAATAAGACATGGACTCTGCCTTCAAGAAGCTCGGAGTACAGTAGGAAAAGACCATTAAGTTCAAACACAAGTCTGTGCTAGGGAAGGTGGTGGCAAAATGCAAATAATAACTGGCTCCGCTTCAATGAGAACAAAAACCTTCAGGAGATGACAGAGCTGCTTTTAAAGAAAAAGGAAGAATTTAGCAAATGGGCTTTAAAATCAAATCAAGCAGCAGGATACAAGGTGAAAAGGCATAGATATGATGAGGGGCCCTAAGTTATGTAGGCTGCCAGGGCCCAAGTTCCACATTCCATAGGGTCACAATACAAGAAGTAGCAGGAGTCCTGATCCTGCAGCTGGTGAGAGCCACCAGAGTTCCTGATTTCCTTTATCTGACTCCTGAATTTTGCCCTTCAAGAGCTGTAAGAGGTAAATATTCACTCTGACAGAGGAGCAGGGATGGATTCATATCAGTAAGTTTACAGATAAGTAGAACAGTTAAGAAAACTACCATAATTTTCTAGATAGACAGCAACAGCGACCGAGTCCTATCTTCACACATATGAGGCACCTTCAGGTAGAACTGACAGTAATTTAGAACTGACGGAGATGGTAAAGAATAAGGAAGGTGTATCTAAGATGACTGCTTGATTTCTGGCTTAGGTGAACAGATGAGGGTCATCCACTAATCAGAACAGGAATATTGGGGAAAGAGGTGCAGACTGAGGGAAAAATGTTTACATAGCCTGGATGAATATAAAATCTAGATGGATGCCTCGTAAGCAGCTGGGCAATAAGTAGACCACAACTGATTTAATTTGTGTGGTGGGGTGGGTACTGAGGACTAAACTCAAGAGGGCTCTACCACTGAGCAATATCTCCGGCCTTTTTTCACTTTTTATTTGAGACAGAGTCTAGCTAAGTTGCCCAGGTTGGCCTCAAACTTGTGATCCTCCTGCCTCTACCTCCTGAGTATCTGGGATTACAGACATGTGCCAACATGTCTGGCTAAATTTATTATTTTAGCATTAATATGTATTGTTCTCAGCTATCAAAATCATACCAATAAGGCCAAAATGAACTAATGTTAAGGTTTAGCCCCTTGTCTCCAACTCTACACACCCTTCAACTAAGGAATTGGCAAGAAGAAGAATAAGAAAGAACAAAGAAAGAAAGATAGTAAGGAACAAGCAGAAGACAAATGTTAGATGCTACAGAGTTTTAGACTCACCTCTCTTTCCTTCTCCTTGACTCAGAGTTTTTATCCTTATCTTTATTTCTTTTTCTTTTATGTGGGCTCCTACTCCGATCCCTTCTATGTCGTGAACTCTCAGTATCCAAGTAGCTTCCACCAGACTGCCGTGAGTCTACTGAAGCTGATCGCCTTTCTTCATTTCTGAAACAGAGAGGAACAGCAATCAGCTTGTTTTACCACTGATCTCCCCAGCACACACACACACACACCAATCTAAAGTGCAATATTTCACATCCCACCAATGACAGATGAGGGCTAAATATGCATAATCTTATATTCCATATAAGAGAATAGTCAAAAATAGCTGCTATTATATGCTTTATTGTTTAACTATTTTACTAATGTGGTTGTTTCATCATAACTGTCCTCACCAAGATAGGCAATGTCATAAAATGATTCTAGTATGATTCTGAGAACTGACATTTAAAAACGAGCATTTTAATGATTTATAGTATGCTACTAAGGGTCTTGAAAATACTAAAACATAATAATTATTAGTAAAAGATTAAAAACATAATATTTTAGGATTGGGAGTACAGCTCCATGACAGAGCATTTGCCTAGCATGTGCAAGGCCCTGGGTTTAAGCCATAAAAAAAAAAAAAAAAAAAAAAAAATTTATTTTTTTACCAATAAAGATAATGACATACTTTTCAGCATCATCTTCTGCTTTTTCCTGTTCTTCCTGCCAATGGTTACTGAGTTCTTCCATGTGCACATTTATCACATCCCGAATCACCTTGGGAGATGAAAACACCAAATATCAGATAAGAATATTGTTATAAAAATTACATCTAGGGCTGGGGATGTGGCTCAGTACTAGAGCACCTGAGTTCAATCCCAACACCGCCACCAAAAAAAAAAAAAATTAAGTGCAAAAAGCCTGAAAAAGCTCTGCTAATGATGAACAGAAAATTTACTAAGAGCTATGATATAATAGACTATGAAATGAATGCATTTTAGAGAATATAAAAAGGGCACTGTTGAACTGGATTATGAATGACAGATGGAAGTATTATTTCAATGCTAAATTTGAAGTTGATAACTATGAATATGTAACAAAATAGCCTTATTCTTAGGAAATACATACTAAGAATTTAGGGATAAAGGACCATAATGGATGAAACTTACCCTTAAATCTTTCATTAAAAAAAAAAAAAAAAAAAGGGCATACAGATAAAGATGGAGAAGGTAGAAAATGCACAGAAAGAAAAAGAGCAGTTCAAATGAGAAATACAGGGCCCAAATGTTAACAATGGGTAATCTGTGCAAAGAAAAAAAAATACAGGAGTTGTTTGTACCTTATCTGTATGTTAGAGAATATTTACAAATAATTTTTAGGCCTTCCAGTTAAGTCAAGATAGACAAATATAAGACATTACTGTTTTGTCACAGATACCTTTCCAGTCAGAATATAAATTCTTACTTTAAAAAAAAATTATTTTTAATTGTGGACAAAATACCTTTATTTTATTTTATTTATTTATTTTTATGGGGTGCTGAGGATCAAACCCAGTGCTTGCTAGGCAAACAATCTACCACCAAGCCACAACCCCAGCCCCTAAATCTCTTACTTTTAAGAATCATTTGGTGGAAGCTGAGGCATAAGGATTGAGTTCAAAGTCAGCCTCAGCAACATGAAGCACTAAGCAACTCTCTAAGACCCTGTTTCTAAATAAAAATACAAAAAAGGGCTGGGGATATGGCTCAGTGGTTGAGTGCCCCTGAGTTCAATCCCCAGTTAGCAACGCCCAACCCCCTAAGAAAAAGAACCATTTGAAAGTTGGTTTCTTTGTGGTTTTTTTTTTCTAGTTTACCCACACCATCAAGCTCAAGAGTAGTCGGGGGAGAGGCAAAGATAAAACTAAACTAGAAGTGGACCTGTCTCTCATTCCTAATTAGGAAAGGTTTTAAGTAAAAAGGTTTAGGGGACCAGGCAATCTCAGAAACAAACACTATAGTTCTGACCTGACTGCATTTCTCCCACTTTAGGAAAACTTTTTATTAACAGCTTTCAAAGAAAAACAGGACAATGTCCAATTTCCTTACAAGGCCTTGAAAGCCTCCATGATTTCACTATATCACACAGTAGAAGCCATCCTTGCCTCATACTGGATAATTCCTCAGAAGCCCTAAGCTCTGGCTACACCGCATTACTAACGGATCTCTGAAAAACTCTTGAACTTTACTTGCATTTAGTAATGCTAGTGCTTCCATCTGGGAAATCCCTATCGCCACTTCTCCTCCCACTGTATTCTCCTGTGCATAACCTAAGACAAGCCCCAGTCTAACCCAGTAGGTTAACAAGGTGACACAGACTTGTAGTCAAATTCAAGCTCTAGCACTTTCTTAACAGCCCTACAAGTTTCCTTGTCTGCTAAATCCATATGAGCTCCTTGAAGCCCACTGCATCCACAGAACCCATCTAGCACAGGTTTGCTTATTCCTTCTCCTCAAATGCACCTTCTCTGACACTCATACCAACCTTAGCTTTTAAGAAAAATCACTCTTTCCTTCATACACTTTGATTTCACCTTTATTTTTAGCACTTAACACTATCTGTATTTTAAAATGTCTATTTCACTTGCTATATTATAAGCTCCTTTAGAGTGGGATCTATGGGCCATTCATTTTTACATACCCCAGAGCAGTGGCAAAAATACAGTATGTAATAGTAACTGTTAGCATGTGATTTTTTGCTGTAATTTGTCAAAATTCAGATTCTAATCAGAGCAAATAAAAAATACGTAGGACATGAATGAAGCTAGGAATGACCAGAGATAAAAACAAATCACTGAAAGATTTATAAATTCGAAGTATTTACAGATGAAAAATATCTGGGTTCTACTTTCAAAACTACTGAGTGCAGCAGGAGGTGAACAGTGAATTGGGGGATAAATAAAACACGAGGGCCATATGTTGGTAATTGCTGAAGTTCGGTGATGGGTACATAAGGTTCCTTAGGCTATGCCATTCACTTCAGCATATGTTTAAATATTCCCATAATACAAGGTTAACCAGGAAACTGTAAAGAAATCAACAGCAACATGATCAAAAGATCCTGAGAGAAGAAACAATGGATGTATCACCAAGTATTTGAATCACCAAGGTAGTATAACATGATCCAAGACCTCTACTAGAAGAGGTGAAGTCTAAAACACACCTCTAGTGACAAAAAAGAACAGCATAAAATTCAGTGCTGAGCTGTGTGGTACAAAATGTTAGTACAACCACAAGACTGGGAAGTTATCTTCCATGTATGTATAATATGTAAAAATACATTCTACTGTCATGTATAACTAAAAAGAACAAATAAATAAATAGACTATTAGTATGATAAACCAGTGATTGCTCAAAGTCAACCAGCACTTTATGGAAATGGTGGTCCACACAGTAATCAAGATTTAAGAAGGCAAAAAACAAAGAGCATTTTAGGTGATTAAACAACATGTATTAAGACCTGGAAGTAAAAATAAATATGTATAATCAGACATTGCTTAAGAGATAGCAAAAATAAAACAAAAACAAAACAAAAAAACTGCTTGATAAAATGAGGCCAGATAGTTACACCACTCCTTGGTGCCTGTCCTCAAGATAAAGCCATCATACTATAGCAACACACGCATACCCAATTCACAAGAGCCAAACTTTGGAACCTACCTAGGTGTCCATCAAAGGATAAATGGATAAAGAAGATGTAGTATATATACACAATGGAGTTTTACTGAGCCATAAAGAAACATGAAATTACGTCATTTGCAGGAAAACAAATAGAACCAGAAACCATTATATTAAACGAAATAAGCCAAACTCAAAAAGTCAAGGGTCATGTGTTTTCTTTCATAGGTGGAAGCCAGAGAGGAAAAAGGAAAAGAACACAGGAGAGGGGGATCTCATGAATATCAAAAGGAGACCAGCAGAGTAGAGGAAAGGCAAAAAGGAGGAGGGAGGAGGAAAGGGAAACACAGGGAATGATACTGGCCAAATTATGTTGCTGTATTGTGTGCATGCATGGATATGTTACAACAAATGCCACCATTATGTACAACTGTAATACACCAGTAAAAATGAGGTCAGATTATAGGTCTCTGTAAAGAAGAACTCTTTGATAAAGAATAATAAAGAAATTAGGATTTCATGAGGAAAATATTTGTAGAGTCTGGGCAATACAATTCATGTACCCAAAATATTCATAAACTCTACTCATTTCATGACATCTGAAAATAAATCTAGATACACATCAGACTGATTCATTAATTTATACCAAGACACTCTTAAACCCATATATTTAATAAAGTATGTAAAAGCACATTAAGATTTGTTTTAAAAAAAAGATAATAGCTAATATTGAGAAATTTGTGTTCTTGTGCATCATCTCAATTCTCATAACCCTGCAAAGTTTGTACTATTACAAAATGAAAAAAAATTGAATCTAAAAAGCTCAAATAACTTGTACAACTCACAAAGTCAATAATAAACAGCAGAATCAAAACTGAAGTCAAGGTCCGTGGAATACCAAAATTCCTTCTCTTATCATGGTATAATACTACTTTCTCAAATGCAGCTACTTTTTGAGATTACACCACCTCTTTATTTGTTTACATATCTATTTATTTACTTAGGTATCCTGAAAAAGCCTTTGCCTGGTAAAAGGTGGGTCTGAAATTAACAGGGCAAATACACATTAATTGTGGTCACCCAGAAGATGCTTTCTTTCAGAAAACCTCCAAGAAATTGAGGAAATCCATAGAACAGATTTAGAAAACTATTCAAAAGAAGTTTTTCTTCTCAACAAAGCTTTCTATATTATATGAAACTTACCTCAGTATATGATTTCTTGGTTATGTGAACATTCTTAGCTCTATAGGACTGGCGTCTTCTTTTATAATCTCTCACTTCTGCCAGGATTTCAAGGTAAGATTTTGGACTTTTTCGACTATTATCTAATGAAAGGATAAAATAAAATAATTATATCATTAAGAGCTTTTAAATTTGTAAGAATTAGCAGGTAGGAACACCACAATCTCATCCATTCATATGTGTGTGTGTGTGTGTCTGTGTATATATATATATGGATGAATATGTGTATTTTTTTTTTTTTAATTACTGGGATCAAACTCAGGGCCTCATACATGCTTAGGCAAGTGATCTACCACTAGCTACATTTCCACATCTCCACCACTTTTTTTGTTTGTTTTGAGATAGGATCTAAGTTATCCAGGCTGGTCTCAATTCATGGTACTCCTGCCTCAGATTCCCAATTAGCTGAGATGCACCACTGTGCCCATCATTATCTTATATTTCATCATGTTTCAAGGTAGAGCACAAAACCCCTATAAATTCTGCAATATATAGATATATGGGCTGTTTTATACCATTCCTCTTTTCTAACCTTTAATTGAACATAAGAGTGCTTAGAGCCAGAGATTAAAGTAAGAGCACAGTTTAAGTAACTTACAGAAGGAAGATATGCTTAATATCTTCAGTCACAGGAAAACTTTATCTACTAAGTAAATATATTTGACATTTTCCAGTACCACATGATAAAAATCCACCTTGCTCCAACTCAAAGTGGCATGATAATAAAATCAGATTAATAACAATCATAGGATTTATAGGAGGGGGTGGCAAACTGAAATGTAAAGTATGATATTCATCTCAAACCTTGATTAACTTTGGCAGCCAAGTCTACAAAGAGATCACTATCATTTTCAATGATTTGAGAATCAGAGCGCTTTTTCTTTGTCTCTTCGACGACAAAATCATAAAGGGCAAGACGATCAGCTTGGGTTAGATCACAAACAAATCGTTTATGATTCAGAGGAACTTCAACAGGCAATGAAGAATACATTCCTAAAGTAAAAATAAAACCACAAGAATAAACAATACATGAAGCATTATTGACTTAAAATCTACTACTTTTTAATAGATTAAAAATGTGCTATAATAATGCAATATTAATACAAGTTATTTTTATATAGCAATCCCTAATTACACAAAATATCAATTTATATGATAAGTAGTAAACAATAACTATCCTAAATGCTACTCCCACAGAAAATATGTATCACAGATGTTTGCTATTCTCTCCAAGGATGTTAAGATAAATCCCATGAAGGCCTGCAGTAATAATCACATACACACACATACAAAATTAGTTCATAAGAAAACCTTCTTCTTCTTTCATGTTTGTGTGTATGCCTGTGTGTGTTTGTATGTGTGTGTGGTGGGTCTTGCTATGTTGCTAGGCCTCAAACTCCTGGGCGTAAGGGATGCTCCTGCCTTGGCTTCTCAAGTAGTTGAGCCCACAGGTATACACTACCACACCCAGCTAAAAACATCTTTTGGGTAACCATTTCTGAAAGACCACCCATATTACAAAAGAAGATATTACTTTATGTGTACATAATTTTCCTCATAGAAGTTGAAAAAAAATGTTTTCAATGGGTAATACACATTGTAGACCCTTTGAAAATAAACTACAGATATGAAAATAGGTAAAAATAAAATGTCTTATTTGTTTAAGACATCAAGCTAGATGTTCAATATTCTAAACCCATCCCACTGTGCAATGACTTAGAGCTAGGGATCAAAAAACAATTAAGTAGTAGAAATCCCAAACTTGCTCAGACCAAAGAAAGATCTATTAAACTGACACTAAACTACTTTTAATTTCCTGAGGAGGAAGCATAATGGCTTAACCAAATTAACTGAAATAAGGTAACAGCAGTGCCCCCTGACAATTACAGATCTCTCTCAAATCTGCTCATTAATGAAAAAAGTAAATACAATACCTGGATGTGATGTATTAAAACACTGAAGAAATTTTTTGTTTTGAGATTCAAATGTTCTCAAAGAAATAAAATTATTGTAACTGTAAATAAAGCAATTTAAAACAATTCTTTCTAGACTTCGTTATTCACTAATGCAAACAAAGAACAAGTACTACCAAAGGAATACTTCCCGTTGTTTGCTAGGTTAGCTTACTAGGTTATCTTAAAGTGGTAACTCTGACTCAAAGACAATGTCAAATAAATAGCTCTTCCCAGATATGTTAGATAAAATCTAACTTCATTAACTTCTTAGGTTAAGAGGTGACAGAAGGACTCAAGAGCATACTATGAGCTAATAGGCATTATAACAAAAGAAGAGATGCTTTTCCTTTGTCCACAAATTATGCAGAGCTGCATGGAATCTGAGGCTGTGGTTTAACAGCTATGGATGATACAAGGCCATTTTTACTAGCCAAGGGATTCAGGTTAACCAGGAAGGGTTCCTTTACAAAGTTAATCAATTTTGTTCTAATGTTGGCAGGCACTAGGAAATGCCCCTTTAGGTAGCCAGTTATTAAGACATTTAATTATATAATATAAAATTGGCTTTGATAAGCCAAATTTCTTTGAATATGGACCATAAAAATCTAGGAGATTAGAAAACAATGATATATTACAAACAAGCTCCTCATAAACTTTTGCCTGTTATCTTTTTAACCAAAAAAAAAAAAGTACATAATTTTCTCCTTAAAACATTTTGGAGTTTTCTTTGATTTATTCATCTTAAATTTCTTTACAGTAAAGACTGAAAACTTCTTGAAATTCAACCAAGATTTCAAATTAAAGACTACAATATTGTGACAGCTATGAAGATAAAGTTGAGAAGTTTGATACTTTTAAAAGGATATCATTTGCAAAAAGGATACTGCATATCTTTAAATAAGGAGTATATTCAGGTTTCTAATTCCTCTTTATACTCACCCCAATTACTGAAAAAGAAAAAGTACAGGAAAAGTTAAGCAACAAACTGCATTCAAATCTTTTAGAACACAGATATATTTGTGACAAAAGAAAAAAGAATAAACACTTATATACTCTTGGCATGTACATAAAATGTAAATTTTCAAAATGTTAAGCTTCATTATGATTTGTAATTGTCATAATTCTTTTTTTTGTAGTTTTTTAAAAATGTGATAAAATAACATAAAATTCCCCTTTTAACCATTTTCAAGTACACATTTCAGAGACACAAGGTACAATCACACTTTTGTGCAACCATCAACTCTATCTTTTTCATCATAAAATGAAACTCTACTTCTTATGTAACGCTATTCTCATTCTTCCTTGTTAAATACTTTTGCCATCACAGGGCATCTTAAATATATGACATTAAATATTAGAGATATTGCTTCAACATTACAAACTTGGAATTTTACAAAAACAATTCCCTAACAATAAAGACAAAAAAATTAAGGCCCACAGAAGTCAAATGACTTGCCCAAAGTGTCACAGCTGGAAAAGATCTAGTCTAAAGCCATTCTATCTTGTCTCTTTAAGGTTCTTTTACACACCGATCTTTGAATCACGGTCATTCTCGCACTTCATGAAGTATAGCAATTTCAACATTTAATATTATCGAAAAAAGTGAAGAACTAAATATAGAAATATTATTTATGACTGAAATTGATATCTTGGTTATAAAATTAACCACTATAATTACATCTGAAAGTAAGTATGCAGATCTAAAGCCTGTTCAAGCTTGCACAAAGGTTAACGGATTAAAAATTCTGTATCCTGAGTTCAAGCCTGACATAACCAGAGAAATGAAAGTACAGGTGCAACCTTGCAAAAAACTTAGTTTAGTGTATATTAAAATAAAATAATATTTACATAGGGAAGTGCAAAATGTTTCATGTTAGTCATTCTCTCTTCAAAGTATATAAATCAGTAAGAAGATATTTCAGGACTTTTTTTTGTCTTGTGGAAAAAGGTTTTAAAATATCTAAGACGTCAGTGGGCCACCAAAATAATGTGTTGAGAAATTACAAAACAAAACACAGGATATTAAAAAAAGGTTTAAAAACAGGGGCTAGGGATGTGGCTCAAGCGGTAACATGATCGCCTGGCATGCGCAGGGCGCTGGGTTCGATCCTCAGCACCACATAAAAATAATAAATATAAAGATATTGTGTCCACCGAAAACTGAAAAATAAATATTAAAAAAAAAATTATTTAAAAAAAAAACAGGGTTACAGATCATATAAAAATAGTTCTTCTAATAAAAAAAATCTTAATTTAACATAGTGTAAGAGGCCAGGTAAGGTGCTTCACCCCTATAATCCCAGTAATTTTGGAGGCTGAGACAGGAGGATTACAAGTTTGCGGTCAGCTTAAGCAACTCAGCAAAACCCTGCCTCAAAACAAAAACATAAAAAGGGCTGGGGGTATATAGCTCAGTGGTAGAGTGCCCCTAGGTTCAAACCCCCAAACCATCAAAAGCAATTGCAATAAATAAATAGAAGGAGTTCAAACAACTGAAAGTTCTTAATTATGTAATGAAAAAATTCAAAGTAATTCTTCGCTTTTGTGATTTAACTAAACACAATGTCTACTAAATCTGTCTTACTATCCAGTTATTTAAATTTAATAAACATGGGACATTTTATAAATTATTTATCCATTTCATTATACTAATATTGCTTTCTCTACATTAATTTTCACTTAGAAAATAACAGCTACCAATGATTTTAACTAGGGCTAGTTTAGCATTTATCATCTCTGTCCCTCTAAACGAACCTATAATTTTATACTATAGATAAGAAATTTAAAAATTCAAAAGAAGTTGTCATTTGTATAACACTAAGCAGTTAGCTTAAATTCTTTAAACTGGGCTTTCACAAAATAGAATAAATAGTGAAAAGCACTGTTATGAGTATATTAATTTGAAGTTTGTGATATTCTTCCATAATTGGTATTGAAGACCTTTAGAAAGAGTTTGTTTCCTATCTATAACATGCAAACACTGGGGTAGATGAACACCAAGTGCTCTTTCAACTCTAAAATAAATTCAATAAACGTATTAACCAGTTAAGAGTCATATAAAATCTTTTAAAAGTTAACCCCCCCTTAAAAAAAAAAAAAACCTATGCTTTCTTATTGGTCTATTAACTAAGCAAGGACTGCAGGTAGAATCAACAACAGAGGCCAAGAAAGGTTTGATGGTCATAGCTCAGTAGTAAGCTGTCCAAGTAAGATGAGAGTCAAATGTCTCTCTCAAAGGTTTAAAAAAAAAAACAACCTGGAATTAAGCTTACAGACATGAAAGTAGGATATTCAAAGCATGAATTTTTTAAAAATATGTTTCTGGCTGTTGGCAGGAACTAATTTAAGATAAATAGGCTAAGGGCAAGATGGTCTCCCTCCTGAAGCTACAGTGCAACTCAGAGCACAATGTTTGGTAGACACCCTGAACTTCAACTTCAACCAAGACTATGGCCTGGTAAGAAAGAAGAAAAACACAGAGCAAGTAATCTAGAGGATGTTCAAAGACAGCTTAGAAATTCTTAGAAGAGAAACCAGTCATCCTTTGGTTAGATGTTCACATACCTCAGTCCAAAAATCTAAATTCTTTGTTAGCTTTACTTCGGATAGATAAAATTTTCTTTGATTTCCTAAAAATGTAGGCTTAAAATTTTAGTCTTGTATCTATTAAAGTCCTAGGCAGAAACTCTTTAATCCAACTCCAAAGCTGGCATGAAAAGATACACAAAACCTCCAAGATTACATGTAAAACATTGTTGGTGCTTTTTTTCTGAGGAGGGGATCCCTAGCACTCACCATTTCAAAGGAGTCCAAGATCTAAAAAGACTATAAAATTATACTTAACAGGGTAATGCTAAGGGCAGCTGTATGTGGAGGCTAATCTCTTTTAGCCTAAGACTTTCCCTTTATACAACATTTTAACAGTCTCAAATGAGGAACTCTCAGGGGCCATAAAAATAAGGGCAAAACCCAATAGAATTTATTTACTAAATAATGACTTTAAAAAAAAATTATCCATAAGGTAATCTCACCTATTAAGTAAATGGGAAATATGTAATAAATGATATTGAAACAAAGCAGATTAGCTGAACATTAAATGTAAAACTTAACCTTTTCCACGTAACTATTTCACAAGGCTTTTCATGAAGAAAATTAGTAATGTGCTTGTGAGAGAAAAATAATTTGATCCATTAGTTAGCTCAAACTGTGAGGTCACTTACTTTGATTGTAACAATCACCATCTTTTCCAACTGCATTTCTAGCTTGTTTAATTATCTGGAATTGTGAGTCCTTATCTGTCCAAAAAAAAGAAAATCCACACATTACAAATCATCAGTGTTCACAATTAAGTGATTACCTGGTTTCTAGTCTAAGTACTTTGGGCATACTGACAAACCTTCCAGAATCATAATGGATGAAACATCCATATTACTGCCTCCATAATCTGAATACAGAATTCTTTCAGATCTTTCTAGGGGCCAGGAAGTGACCAGACTTCAAGCAATTTAGAAAACACTATAATCAGGCATACAGGAATAGCAGCTACAAGTTTGAGCACCCAATGATATCTAACATTTTTTGAAGCTCAGTTAAGTGCCAGGTACTATTTTTACTATATTCACATATAATTTAATCCTCAAAGTGCTTTTGTCATCATCCCTGATTTATAAAGAAATTTAGAAAACAGACGAGTGAATTACCTTACTAAAAGACACACATAAATTAGTGACAAAACCAAGAGTTGAATCAGAGCATTCTATTTATCTTGAGTCCAAGACTTTACATATGCTATGAGTACCTGGGAGACATTTCCATTTTCACTCTTTTCAATTTGTGTTGTGTACTTAGATTTTTGTTATAACCAAGGAAGATCTATGCCACTGTATAAAGTTTTTCAGAGTTTTTCACTGCCAATTAACATAAGCCTGATCTTTAAATTTTAGATTACATGAATGTTTCACTGTTTAACTAATGTATATTAGTTACTGGGGATTAAACCCAGGGGCACTCTACCACGAAGCCATCTTCAGCCCCTTTATTTTTATTCTGAGAAGGGTATCTCATTAAGTGGCCCAGGTTAGCCTTGAACTTTCAATCCTCCTGCCTCAATCTCCTAAGTAGCTGGTATTATAAGTGTGCAGCACCACCCCTGATCAATTCTACATTCTCTTAATGTATTAAATGTCCTTCTCAATCATAAGCATGTTCATAAAATTCATCCTTTTGATAATTCAAAAATGAAAAATTAATAACTAGATTTTTTAAATTATCATCTAATAATTTAATACTTACTCAAAGTAATTGAAGGAATTTTCAGATTCTCATAGAAAAAATCAGGATTATACATTTCATCCTAAATAGTAAAAAACAAAAAACTTAGTGTTCTTGAGGATCAGATAATTGATTAAGATTTGACAAAAACTTATAGTACCATTTAAATATTTCTCACAATAATTTGTGATCTTCCTATCCACAAATAGGCAAATAAGGGCTGATATTTTATATACCTTCTAAATACTATGAATTTATTAATGCATAATTTACATTATATGTGTGTGTGTATGAGAAAGAGAGAGAGAAATGACTAAATATATTGGTACCTCTTCTTCCTTGGTATAACCCAGTTTCCTCAATCTACAAGATTCCATGTGCTTTGCTAAAGATGATTTTGGCATGTGATGATTGGAATCATAAGGACATATCACAACTTCATCCTATAAAAAGCAAATGAAGAAAAAGGCACATAATATTTTTAAACAATTATATCATTAAATATTTACTACTTGATTAAGTGGTACTACATCTTCTGAACTTCTACACATGCTGGTCATACTTCCTCTGTGCTTCACCTAAGCTAATTCTGCTCCTTTTATTTATCAGCTTAGAATTTGCTTTGTTCAGGAAACCTTTGCTGACCCACTGCAGCCCCAAATAACCTGTACTATAGCAATTACATCATAATGCAATAACTGATTTCTCCGTATTCCTCCTCACCACCACCAAACAAGTGTCAGTGTTGTTCACTGAACCGCAGTGTTAAAACACCACAGAAAAGTAGAGCTTAAGTATCCGGAATGCATCTATTCTAGGAGTTACTCTCTTGAATAACAGATAGTGGATTTGCAAAAGTTAAATGCACACCCACAGCTTACTGTCAGAATATGGGAATTTTACAAAGAAGTTTTAAAAATACAACATAACAATTAAGAATACACACTTCAGGAGTCAAAAAGCCTGAGTTCAAATCCTAACTGTTGTTTTGTACCAATGTATCCTTGAACAAATTACCACCTCTGTTCCTCATTTATAAAATGTTACCAATGAACATTTATGATTATTAAACAAGGTAATTATATAATAAATAGCATATACAAAGTGCTATTTAAGTATTAACATAAGGAACTCAATTTTACTGCACTGCTGAGTAAACAATGGTATAGAAAGCTTTGGCAGACCCCACTTGATGGTTTCAAATATCTCTCCACAGGAACAATGAAGTTTAAAATACTTCCACTGCGTTTTTAACACAATAAACAGTGACTAGTTTATATATAAATCAAATATACTTTAAATGCTTCTGGGGAATCAGACATGTGACTTAACCCCCCCCCCCAAGAGAAATCATTACAACATAGTAAACCCAGAAATTCCTCCACTATAGACCACAACCCTTCATTCTAATCCACCAAAAACAAAGACAAAACAAAGCTGCCTACATTTAAAAAACCAATTCTACCATTCAAGTGAGTTTACTAGTTATCATCTCTTAGTGACATCCTTTAATAATCCCAGAACCGATGCTGTTCCAAACAGAAGGGTCCAGTTTTAAGGGAGAAAAAGGCGAACAGGTGAACTTCTAGCTCTTCTGACACCAAATCTGGTGCAACTGCAGAATCCTATGACAGATGACAAAGCAAATCTCCAAACCTCCGCAGGCATCACTGAGGCCCATCGGCTTATTTCCTAAGCGCGAGATGTGCATTTCCCTCCTTCAACCCACAGTTAGGCTGGAGAGGAGCCGCAGCGGGGGGCGCAATGGAGGGCTCAGGCGGCCATCGTGCGCCCCAGNNNATAAGAGACAGACCCGGGGGCGTCAGGACAGCTCCGGCGCCTGGGCGCCCCCTACGGCTCTGCAAACCAAGGGGCCTCCTACGCCCTTCCCTTCGCAGCACCCTGCGCGTTATCTCCCACGGCCAGAGCGGACCGCGCGGGCGGACAGTCCCCGGAAAGGCCCGGCGACCGCGCCCCTCACCTCCGCCGCCTTCTCTTCCCCGGGGTCCAGCTGATCAAGGCTCCAGCCCAGGGACGCCGTCACCTCCTCCAGCGTCCTGCAGCAGCTCTCCACAAACTCGCTCAGCTCCTCCTGCAGCCTCCGTCTCTCCTCCAGGGGAGGAGGTTCGTCCTCCATGGCGTGGCCCACCCGCAAGGAGGAAGTGGCCGAATAGTCCGCCGCGCGCGCGGGCCTCTGGGAACAGTGGGCGGGGCTATGCCCCACGTGACTCAAATGGCCTATAGAGAAGCGCCCCAGGGAGGGCGGGATCTGTCACTTGGAAAGACTGCCTTTTCCCTGCGCCTGGATGCGTATGCCTCTGGCTTTCCCTCAATAGCATTGCTCCTCTTTAACTTTTTTAGGAAAAAAAAATACTTAAATCGACAGAAAAGTTTAAATAGTACAAGGAGTGTTAATATCATATTCCTCCAGCTCATTAACTGTTAACAGTCTGCCACGTTTGATTTCTCTAGGTCTCGTTTCTCCACACTCCAAGCCCCACACACCTATTTTTTGCTCATTTCTTTGAAAGTCAGTTGCAGATTTTTCTCCCCCCCCCAAAAAAAAATGTTAGTATGCATGTTCTCAGAACATTTTCCTTATAATCTAATGCATGACCGAATCTGAGAAAATTAATTTCATAAAGTATTTCTATGCATAGCTTAAATTTCCCCAGTGGTCCGTCCCCCAAATTCCTTTATAGCAGTTTCATTATTTCAACCCAATGAGCTCCTTTTTAAATTACGACATTGAATTTTGTGATGAGCCTGGGCCGGTTGTCCTACAGGATATCCCTCATTCTGGATTTGTCAAATCTGCCCTCCCTCCACACCCCCCTATGTGTTAGTTGAAGCATTTTTGCAAGAACACTATATAGGACATGTATACCTTTTACTACATCCCATGGGGACATATACTTAGATACTTAGATTCTCTTATTAGTAAAGTTAAATTTGACTACTTAATAAAGGTGGTGGCTAATTGTGTGTGTGTGTGTGTGTGTGTGCACTTTTCCACTGAATATGTCCCCAGCCCTTTTTATTTTGAGACAGGGTCTTGCTAAGTTGTTTAGAGCCTTAATAAGTTGCTGAGGCTGGCTTTGAACTTTCAATCATCTTGCCTCAGCCTCCCTAGTTGCTGGAATTACAGGCTAAATCTTTCCATTCTGATGGTGCTTTTTCCTCTTGGTAATGGCAAAGTAGTCTGTGGTCGATGGAGGAGGGAGGAGGGAGGAGGAGGAGGGAGGAGAGACATATCTTGAGACCATAAAAATATCATGTTCCCCAACTACCTTGTATAATCCTTCATTGAATCTGTTGCTACATATTATAAATGATAATTCCCTTACAGTATCATGCCCTCTGCATTTATTAGGCTGCATTCTTTCTACACTTCCATTTTGTGGTTTAT
Source organism: Marmota marmota marmota (assembly GCF_001458135.2). NCBI lineage: Eukaryota > Metazoa > Chordata > Mammalia > Rodentia > Sciuridae > Marmota > Marmota marmota. Next base: position 4,401,476 of record NW_025999913.1, on the reverse strand, counting down.
TTCACCATGGAATCAAGGGATTTCAAATTTAGTGTTTAAGGTTTTCAAATTTAGTGTTATATACTCTATCATCAAAAAATTCTTGTTGATACTCAAATTGTCCTAAATTTGGCCAGTGGAAACCACATTAAGCCACCCCTTATGCATCTTTGACATATCCCCTTTAGCCTGGGTGCTTTGTTTTGATTGCCCATGTTTTGTATTTTTCCTTCTCAAGATCTGGAATCAGCTTTTAGTTTTCCTACGTGGTTTTAACATCCAGAACCTAATATTTTTACATTTTTATTTTTTTCAAGCCTGATTGTCAAATCTATGCTTCCCTTTGCACTGTTTACCTTTGATAAAGGAATGATGAAGAAAACTTTTGAATAATTATTATTTCCAAAGACAAATAACATAGTTCTGACATTTTAAAAAGTGGTAATGATATTATAGATAGCACCATAAAATGCAGTAGGCCAGTAGCTATAAGCAGATGTGGAATAAGAGTTAAGTTCTAGAAGTAATTTTTTCATACTCTGCCCACACCATCTTTACTTTTTATTTGCATTACCATAGTTAGCCAAATGATCTGGGAAATGTGTACACTAATTTTGGGTGTGCCGTGATGATTCTATTGAAAGTGGATGTACTGTGTATGTGAAACAAGTCAAAACAGCCCAGGTCAGGTATTTCCTCTTTTGAGGGCACTATCGGTTTTATCTCAAAGCTTAGTGACAGCTGACAGCAGCTTGGAGGGAGTGGGGAAGATTTGTCAGCTGTCTGTATTCCTCTGTAGTTACTGTGTTAACCTGGAGAATCACTGTACATTGATGCTGTTAAGCCATTTAATCACTTTCCTGGAGAGGTCTCTAGACCTGTTCTGGGATAGGCTTGTTATGGACTAAATTGGGTCCTCCTCGCCAAAATCATCTATTGAAGCCCTAATTCACAATATGACTGTATATGGAGATAGGGACTTTCAGGAGGTAAACGAGGTCAACATGAGCCCCTAATCTAATAAAGAAGAGATACCAGAGCTCTCCCTCTCCTACCTCTCCCCCCGCCCAGTCCTCTCTCCACATGTGCATAAAGAAAAATCCATGTGACCACACATCAAGGAGGTGACCATGCACAAGCCAGGAGAAGAGGTCTCATGAGAAACCAACCCTGACAACACCTGAACTTGGATTTCCGGCCTCCAGAATTATAAGAAAACATAGTTGGTTAAGCCACTCAATCTGCAGTACCTTGTTATGACAGCCTGAAGTGACTAAGAGAGACTCCTAGCTCTAGCATAAGGAATTTCCTCTTCCACACCCCACAGCATTTGCTCTTTTTCCTGTTAGATGACAAGGGCTGTTTTTGTACCATCTGTTCCTAGCATGGGACCCATGGCTTCTGGCACCATTCAGGGTACACAGAACTCAATATCCAGTGAATAAAATTCATTTCAATTCCTCCAAATTTGGAGAGGAGATTAAGGGGAGGAAAAAGAAAAGTAAAATAAAAAGAAATGAAAGATGTGAAGGAAAAACAGTCCATTTGTTGAGAATGGAAATAATTTCACTCTAAGTACCAAAAGCCCCAATAACTTAAGTGGAGCTGACTTTAATGATTTTTATCATTCTCCAATTTTAGAACCTCATTTGCTCCCTATTTTCTATCTGTATTACGAGGTTTGTTTAATTTTACTGATATACATTGCTGACATTTAAAAGTTTTGCCACCGATTGTTTTGTGTGTCTCCTGTCCCCACCCAGACTGCAAATGCCTTGTAGTCGGAGAACTTGTAAATTCCACTGAATCTTCACAGCACCAGACATGGGTATTAAGTCAAGTCATATTAATTTAATGACAAATGCTGGATCATAGATAGTTTCTTCTTGATCCAAAGGAATATACCTTTATTTCATGGTACTTCAACCAAAGGCCTAGAACTCTTCAGGAATCATTTTCATAGATTCAGGGACAATTCTTTCCTCTTGGGGAACAAAATAAAACACTTGTCTTTTGTTTTGTGTTGTTACTTGAGATTGAACCCAGGAGTGCTCAACCACTTACCCACATCCCCAACCCCCCCGTTTTGTTTTGTTTTTTGTTTGTTTTGTTTTTGAGACAGGGACTCACTAAGTTGCTTAGGGCCTCACTAAATTGCTGAGGCTGGCTTTGAACTTGTGATCCTCCTGCCTCAGCCTCCCAAGCTGCTGGGAAACACTATGTGTTTTGAAGTTATCCCCAAAAGTCATCTTAGCCACTTAGTGATTTTTCATTTTTATGACAGTGACTTTTGCCAATGCTTCTTGGTACCCACTGTCCAGAATAAGCCAGGGCAGGTTTTTAACTTTTGAAGTGACCTATTTCCACTGGCTTCCTTCCAAAGATTCTAACCTGATACACAGCTGGTAGAAAAGTGTGGAAAGAACTATCTTCAGAAGATCACTTTCTAACAAGAATTGCAAAGAGATATACAATTTTAATGTCCTTCTTCTATTAGGTTATTTAGTAAACAATCAATTTAGTCCTGTTTTATGATAAATACAACGCTGCTGCTAAATGTCCTTCTATGTACATACTATTGAACGTACTATGAAATCAACACACAAAACTTCCATAGTCTAAATGTTTATTGCCAGATCAGCAAACTTCATAGAGACACCTTTTAAAAGTACATAGAAAATGACCAGCAAAATAAACAGGAAACTCCGACCAAAGAAAAGCAAAGATGGCTGCTATCATGCACATAGTCAAAGTAATACCAAACCAAACAGGTGCAATAAAGGGTATATGGGTTACAAAATCCACATTCTTAAACTAAAGGAAACTCACTCCAAAATGCTTGGGGTGGGTGGGTGGGTGGGGTACGGTGGGAGTGGGAGTAATTTTCTCCTAATACAGAAAATGGAACTATGTAGAGGAGAAACAGAATGATAATTAGCACATCAGAGATGAATTTAAGTATTGTCTCCAAGAATATAAATCTGCCTTAGAGGCCAAAAAAAAAAAAGAAATTCAAGAACTGATCAAAAAGCTAAACACAGAAGAGAAGGAACAAATGTTAAATTCAATTTGTGCTATCCTTACAAGTGATCACCACTCCATATACACTACCATTGAAGTGTACTACATTAGTTAAGAAGAACTCAAAAGATAAGAAAGCAGAACAGCCTTTATTACTTGATTTCAACCACGGCTATCTTAAAGCATAGAAAGTTCTATCGCTATACTGCAAGCACCCGGTCTTCTTTTTTCTTTCTTTCTTTTTATTATTATTTTTTTTGTTTGTTACTTAATAAAATAGACATTCATTTAAATGGATCCAAGGTAGAGCAACCATTTCCCACTGACCACTAGTGCCCAATGGAGCTACTGCTAAATGTGTAGGAATAAGAGTAGGAAGAATTTCCTGTGGCATCAAAGCTTCCCCTCCGGGAGCCACTGCGGGAGCCACTGCGGGAGCCAGAGCGGGACCCACTGCGGGAGCCAGAGCGGGAGCCTGGGGCTGAGGACATGTTGTAAGGGCTGGGTAAGCCCTTGGACGACACGGAGGCAGCTTCCAGAAGGCGTAACCCTGTGATATCCTCTACCATCGAGCGATTCATGGCATCCTTATAGGATATTTTTAACTTGGTTTTGGGGCAGGTCAGGATTTTGGTGTAGCTGCTGGTGTCTTGCAGCCTCTGAGCCGCTCGGCCGTCGATGAACCCCTTTCTGATGGCTTCTTCTGTGCTTATCCTTCCATGCACCTCTGGGTCAACAAGGCCACCCGTCAGGTACTGGAACTCCAGGAAGCGCTGGCCTGCCTCATAGGGGAGCCATTTTTCTTTCACTGCTTCTGCTGCCGACATCTTCTTCTTCCCCTTCACACCTTCAAAGCCAATGAAGGCCTTCTGGGCAGGCTTCAGCCGGGTGGCCATATCTTGGTCAATTAGACCCTGGGAGACGGCATCCTGAAGAGACAGCTTCTGGCCGGTGGTCGGGTGGATGATGCCCCCAGTGCAGGCCTGAGCCTCCAGAAGCCTCTGCCCGGTGATGCTGTCAACGATGCCTCGCTCTATACCTTCTATGATGGAGATCTTCTCCAGGTTTTCTGTGTCAAAGATGGCCGCAATGGGGCTGGATTCTTCCAGGGAGTCGGAAAAAGAGCTGCTCCTGATGGTTAGATTCCTGACGCTGGAGATGGTGGAAATCTTACTCACCGATTCGTGTCGGGAGCTGCTGAAAACATCATCATTGACACTGGTGGACATGCCGCTGCCGTTGCCGATGCCGTTTTTCAAGGAGATCATGTCGGCAAACTGGGTCAGGCTCAGGCCGCCGGATCTGTACTGATCAAAGAACTTCCTGTCGACAAGACCCTTGTCAATAGCATCCTGAATGTCATACTGACTGCCTGTCTTCCTGTCCACCAGGACCACCCTGGTGGAGCCATCTGATCCCGTGATGGTTATTTCTTCCCACTCACATTCCTGCTCACACAGTTCTTTGAAGGTTTCATAATCGATCAGGCCCTTCTTGTAGGCCTCCTGGACAGACATCTCCTTATTGGTTTCTGGGTCAACTATGACCACTCTGCGCTTCCTGAGGGTATTCTTTTGCGAGGTCTGCACCTGTTTCTTCTTTTCTTTCAGGGGCAGAAGACAGAGCCCCGTCTCTTCATCCTTAATGCATCTTTCTTTGAGTTGCAGATAGGTAAGGTTTTCTTCAGTGTTGGGATCAAAGAATCCTTTGGTGTCATCACTTGGATCTGAAAGAATCTCACTGAGCTCCTCATTAAAGTAGCCCCTCTTGTACGCCATGTCAACGGGTAAACGATGGCTCTCCTTCGGATCAATGATCCCTCCAGTGGCAATCTGGGCTTCCAGTAAGCGGATGCCATGGCCCTTTTCGATGAGTTCCTTGTTCATGGCTTGGAACAGAGAGATGATGTTTCCAGTTTCAGGGTCATTATAACCAGTGACGGCTCTTTCTGCAGACAGGAGCTTCTCTTTGAACTCTATGCCCACCAGACCTCTTTTGTAGGCTTCCTCCACAGGTAACCTCAAGTTGCTAACAGGATCCACGATAAAGCCGGTGGCAGCTTGGGCTTCCAGCAACTCCAGAGCAGTACCAGGTCGCACCAAGCCGATTTTCATGGCCTCGTAAATGCCAAGCTTCTGTTTTGTGGTCTCATTGTATATTCCTGCTATGCAGCTGGAACCCTGGAGGAAGTCCTTAATCCTCTCACCAACCTCATCATAAGAAATCTGACCTGATTCCAGTTCATTGACAGTGGATGGTCTCAATATACCAGAATCGACTAATTCGGTGACGGTCACGGGCTGTCTGATTCCCTGGAAGGACATGCTTCTCTTCTGTACCGTCAGCAAGAGCAGACCGGTGTGGGGTTCGATTCTGCACCTTTCCCTCAGTTGCATGTAACTGACCTTCTTTTTGGTAACCGGATCCACGAAATTCTTCTGACTATCTCGGGGGTCATTCAGGGACCGATACAAATCTCTGTCAATCAGCCCACGGGCCAAGGCGACATCCTTTGGCAAAAAGACACTATTCACGGGGTCGACTACACCCCCTGAAGCGATCTGGGCTTCCAGCAGACGCATCCCCGTTTCTCTGTCGATCAAATTCTTCTTGATGGCTTCTGAAACAGACACTGTCTTGCCTGAAAATGGATCATCAAAACCAGTGATGGCTTTTTCGGCCGTATAGATCTGCTGGCGGTCATCGAAATCGATCAGGTCCCGAGCGATGGCATTGTCCACGGTCAGCTTCTCATTCCGATGGGGATCAATGATGCCACCCGTGGCCGCCTGGGCCTCCAGAAGCATGACAGTAGATTCCGGGGTGATTAGCTTCTTTCTCTTGGCCTCTACCAAAGAGTATTTTTCCTTAGGAGAAGCAGACGCTCCTGCGATAGCTCCGGCACCCCGGAGGAAAGGCTGGATTTCAGAAGCGACTTCTTCCACCGACTTCTTGCCCTTCAACAGTTTGTCCAAGGTTGCTTTGTCAATCAGCTGGCACTCGTACAGCTGCATGGCCGTCACCTTCTTCCTGAGGCCGTCAAACACCAGCTTGGAGGAGTCGACGGTCCACTCATACTCGGTCTGTGTCTCCCGGTGGGACCCGTACGGGCGCTGTCGGAGTTTGTCGATCTCTCTCTGAAGCCTGCAGCGCTCTGTCTCCAGCTGGGACTGAGTCTCCCTGGAAGAATCCTCCAGCTTCCGCCGGCACCTCTCTTCAATCCTCTTGATCTCTGCCTGGAGTCTTTCGATCTCACTCCTAAGGCTGTTCTTCTCCCTCTCGCTCTTTTCTCTTTCTGCCTCTATCTTCCGAATTGCCTCCTCCTTGCGGGAGTACTGGGTTTTCCACTGGTTCAAGTCATTCTGGATCTGCTGTTTCTCGCTCTCCAGGCGCTGCTTCACCCTGCTCTCGGCCTCTAGGGACGATTTCAGACGATTCAGCTCGTCCTCCAACCTCTGCAGCCTCGCCTTGTCTTGCTCCAGGACTTTGATTTTCACCAGAAGGCTCTCTCTTTCCTGCACCACCTGAGTGCACTGACTCTTGGATTCCTGAATCCTGTTAGATGCCTAGAATTAAAAAAAGAAAAGGGAGAAAAATAACATTTTGATCATATCATGGGACCATCGTCATTTCACTTCACTTCCTGTATCTTTTTTAACTTGTTTACTTATTTTTCCTTTCTATGCTTTCTCTGGATATACTCTTAACTCACAATCTTATAAATTCATGGAAAAGTTCTGTAAATATATCTTGCCACTCTGATAAATGGCTTCGTACTTACTGTTTATTTTCCTTTTTTTTTTCCCATAGAAGGAACTAGAAGTTGTAGACCTTACTCTTAAAAATAATTATGGTTCAAAAACCTATGGGGAGTTTTGATCCAGGTTATCATCCCTGCTATACCTACTTCTCACCTGTTACAGCTAGGTTAACATGTTTAAGAAAGCAATAGCAACATACAGATATACACTCCCCCACACACCCAATCCCACACAAATATTGTCTGTGGAGGTCAAAGAAGTTATCTTTAAATTAGAGGTTAAAAGAAGAAAGGACAAACAGAAAGAAACACAAGGATCATGATCAAAAGAGAACGGAACATCATGCACCAATAAAAAAAAAAAAGTGAGGCACAGAAGAGAGCAGAAAAATGCATGCAGAAAAATCATCTAAGCAAGCAAGGAAAGGTGATTTTAAAAATCGCACAGAAAAATGCTTTAATGTGGATTTGAGAAAAGTTCAAATTTAAAATGTACATCCCAGCTCACTATCTTACTTATTTATTCATTTTAAATTTTGGTTATTTATTTATTTTAATTTTTTGGTGCTAGGGATTGAACCTCATACATGCTAAGCACACGCTCTGCTGCTGAGCTCCACCCCAGCCAAGAGCTACTTTCTAGAAAGCAAAGGAGAACAGTCAGAGAAAGTGATCTTACATGTTATTCTTATGCTCAAGTTTTCTTTTTCTTTTTTGGTACTGGGGATTAACTCAGGGGAGCTTAATCACTGAGCCACATCCCAAGTCCTTTTGAAATATTTCATTTAGAGACAGGATTTCTCCAAGATGCTTAGGCCCTCGCTAATTTGCTGAGGCTGGCTTTGAACTTGAATCCTCCTGCCTCAGCCGCCCCAGCTGCTGGGATTACAGGCCTGCGCCACCATGCCCGGCCATGCTCAAGTTCTTAAGAGCTGGGCCAAATAGGCCCCACACAGACTGACAAATTATGTAATTACAGGAGGAAAGGGGAAGGGCATTGAAATTATCTTAAAGCAGTTATCTGGACTTTTGACAGGTAGCAGTTAAGCCATCAAAAGAAAAATCAGACATTCTAGAAGCATCCACGTCAGTAGCAAGAGCACAGTTCAGGAGAGATGACCGTAGAGTGAACCATTTGAGAAACAGTGAAGCTGTGATCAAATATTTGTGAATACCTCTAAAGCCTGCTTTTGGAATTTCTCAATTTCCTGTCTCAAATTTTCCCTCTCTCTCTGTAAATCATTAATCAGCCCCTGCAGTTCCAGGGTTCGGTTGTTGCTGATCTGCAGCTGGCTCCTGAGCTCGGAGATGGTGGCGTTTTTATCGCTATCCGCCTCGCTGCGGCCCCTGCGCAGCTCATCGTATTCCAGCCTCAGGTTCCGCAGTTCTTCCTCCAGCATCAGGTGCTCCTTGGTCAGGTTCTCGGTGAGTGACTGCAGCCTCTCGATTTCTATCTTGCTTTCGTTTAGGCTTCTGCTCTTATCTTCTATGGCCTTCTGGAAATGCTCGTTCCTCACCTGAGCCTGCTTGACGTTTTCCTGCTCCTGGAGCAACTGCCGCCTCAGGGTCTCGACCTCGGAGGACAGCCTCCTCAGCTCCTCCTGGGTCCTCTGCTTCTCCCTGAGGTGGCCCTCCAACACGTCCCTCTGCTGCCGGAGGTCATCCTCGCTCCTTTTCTTGACAATGGACGCCTGCTCCAGCTGCTGGGTCAGGTTGGTGATTTTGATGACTTGCTCTTTCAAAGACCGCCTCATGCCTTCCAGCTCTTCTTCCAACTTCTTCCTCTTGGAAGAGTCTTCGGAGGCCGTCCTCTTGAGCCGATTGAGCTCCTCCTCCACTTTCTGCTTCTGCAGCTGCAGATCCTTCAGGGAGCTCTGGAACCGCGTGATATCCTGATCCTTCAGGGTCCTCTCCTGGGAGACCCTTTCGTAGTCGATTCTCAGGCGCGTCAGCTCTTGCTCCTGAACCTTCAATCTGCTTATGGTCTCCGACGCGCTACTGTTGGCCTTCTGCAGGTCATACTGGACCCTTTGCAATTTCACATTCTCGTCTTCCAGACATTTCCTTTCATTTGTTTCTTTCTCTATCAGTTGTTTCAGCCTCTCTATCTCCTTGTTTTTATCCTGGATGGTCTTGGCAGCGTCGTCCAGGGACTGCTTGTATCTCATGCTCTCCTCCGTTCGCATCTGAGTGACCTGTCTCAGCTCGATCTCCAGCTGCTGTTTCCTCTGAGACATCTCTGAGCCCGTGGCCTTTTGCTGCTGGACGTTTTCTTCAACCCTCCTGAGACTCTCAGTGGTCTGGGCTAAGGTGTTCTTTAGCCTCTTTATCTCCTCGGATAAGCTCCTGTTTTCTCTGGTGAGATTGTCTATCTGGGCCCGGTAGCCACTGGTGTCCTCTTCCTTCTGCATGGTGAGCTGGTGGATGGTGGTCTTGGTGATGTTGATCTCGGTCTCGAACTGGTTTTTCAAGCTAATGATCTCCTCATCGTAACTGTTCCTTACCTTACCCAGTTCGTTTTCATATTCCCGGCGGCGCTTGGCCTCTTCCTGAAAATCGGCTTTGAGCCTTTCGATCTCCTTATTTTTATCCTGAATGGTCTTGGCCGCCTCTTCCAGCGACTGCTTGTGCCGGGCGTTGTCCTCCGAGCGCTGCTGGATGACCTGCTTCAGTTCCATCTCCAGTTGCTGCTTCTTCTGCATGATCTCGGAGCCGCAGGCTTTCTGCTGAAGGACATTCTCTTCCGCCCTCCTCCGCTGCTCGGTGGTCTGCAGGATGCTGTCATTGAGCCTGACGATCTCATCCTTCAGATCTCGGTTCTCCCTCGAGAGTCTGTCCAGCTGGTTTCTGAGATTTTTGGAGTCATCCTCTTTCTGCATGGATATCTCCTTGATGGTGGTCTTCGTAATGTTAATCTCTGTTTCATACTTGTTCCTTAAATTACTCATCTCCTCATTATAGTGGTTTCTTACCTTTGCCAGCTCATTTTCATATTCTCTCTTCCGGGCGCCCTCCTCCTGCAGAAGAACCCTCAACCTCTCTATCTCGTACTCCTTCTCCTTGATGGCTTTCTCAGACTCTAGTTTCTGCCAACCGAGGCTCTCCTTTTCGCACTGCCTGGCTTTCTGCAGCTGGTCATAGTCGTTCTTCTGTTGGTCGAATCTGTCCTCCACCGTCTTTCTCCGGCGCTTCTCGTCTTCGATCTCGTAGGTCAGCCGGGTGATCTTCTCGTTGAGCTCTTTGATCTGGGCGTAGCACTTGTCCAGATTTTGCTTGGCCGACTTCCCGTCCAGCTCGGCTTGTCTCTTCAGCTCCTCCAGGCTCACGAGCTTCGCTTTGAACTGGGAACACTCCGCCTGGTATTTCTGCAGGTTCTGATCCAGGAATTTGTTCTTGTTGCAGTTTTCCGAGTTGGCATCGCGGGCCAGTCGGAGCTCCTCTTCCAAAACTTCGATTTTGGTGTTTTTCAGCTGTGGAAGCGAAAGGAGAAAGTGAGGTTGCAAGAAAAGCACCTGGCACCACGAGACAGAAGTAGTATGTTTCCCCTCCCAGACCGATGTATATTCGTCTTGATCTTTACACACCCACCAACACACTCACAGTGATGAGGCAAAAACTACTAGACAAAAGCTCAAGAAATCTCGAGCCTCTTCCCAATTTTCCCATCAACCTCTTGCATAAAGTCAGAATGACAGGTCATCTTTGAGCCTCAGCTTCCTCATCTATAAAATAGAATCATTTCTTTCAAGATTAAAAGTGTATGATTTCATACAAGATGCTCCTTTTTATTTGTTTGTGAGGTTTTGAGTTTTGGTTTTTTTGGTACCAGGGGTTGAACCCAGAGTGCTTTACCACTGAGTGACATCCTCAGCCTATTTATTTATTTATTTATTTATTTTTGTGGTGCTGGGGATTGAACCCAGGGCCCTGTGCATGCGAGGCAAGCATTGTACCAGCTGAGCTATATCCCCATCCCTTTATTTCTTATTTTGAGACCAGGGTCTTGCTAAGTTGCTAAACATCTCACAAAAGTTGCTGAAGCTGTCCTTGAATTGTGATCGTCCTGCCTCAGACTCCTGAGTTGCTGGGATTGCAGCCAGATGTTCCTTTTATTTCCTCCATAAACTCAATTCCAATATTAGAAAGGAGGAGTCAATTGAGTAATTATTCAACATGAAAGATTCAAATCCAGCTAGTCCAGGATGTACTTACCCAAAATTTTACACAAAGAAATAAAGCAAAATCCTTGACCAAACACCTATAAATTATTGTTGTTTTTTTCCAGCAAAATTAAGTGGCTGCAATATTGCAAATATCTAAATCCATTTAGAGGAGCATAGGACTAATCCCAAACTCACAAACTGTATTACATTGAATTTTTACTGGAAATTTCAGCTTTATCAGTTTCTAAATTCACAATAATGATGTAGTAATAATACCATTCTATTCTATTTTCTTTTCTTCTATTTTTCCTGGTACTGGGATTGAACCCAGGGTGCTGCATTACTGAGCTACGTCTCCAAACCTTTTAATTTTTGAGATAGAATCTCGATAAATTGCAGAGGCTAGTCTCAAATTTGCAATCCTCCTGCCTCAGTCTCCCAAGTAGCTGGGATTACTGGCATGCACCATTGTGCCCAGCTCTATTTTATTTTTTTGATAATCCAAGGAAATAGTCAATACCTTCAGATCTTCCAAACTCTTCAGCATCTCACTTAAGAATCTATAATAGTCTCCAGACCTTGTAAGTAGTTCTATGTACCGAGCATGAATCTCTGCAGCCTTAGAGAAAAGGAAGAAAAGAAAAAAATATATATATATCATTTTAAAAAGTCATATGCATTCTATGCAGGCTGATCAATTTTGCTTTCTAAGATAATGAAATCATGACATTATAATTTAAAAAGTAAATTCCTTTCTTTCATGTATGCTTGTTCCAAAATCTAGAAGAACAGCAAGACAAAGGGTCCAAAACATTTATACTCCATTCTTGTTGCTCTAGGATTTTTTCCCCCCTAAACCATCTGATGGTTGATATTCTCTAAAATCTTTGGGGAAAAGTTGTCTTTTAGAAACTTACTCCCCCTATATATAATACCCACTTTTTAGAAGTCTCCTTCACCAAACCCAGAAATTTAAATCCAATTTCTGTAAAGACTAACATATTAAATGATACACTCAGACTCCACTGATCATTTCCTAAAATGTGTCATGTATTGATGACTCACAGTGAAGGGGGCATAACCTGCTATTAAAACGTTTTTTTTAGTGGATATCCTATAATAGGGATGACTTCAGGATGAACAGGCAAGAAACAGGGAAATGGGAGACAGAAGGAAGGGTGGACTCTCAGGGATCTGTAACCACATGTACCTCTTGCAGAATCACCCCAGACGGGGACTGAACCATGGTTCTCTTGATAGGTATGTTCAGTAGAGTTTCCAGGCCGGAGGTGTATGATGCCAGCTGGAGTTCATAATCCTACAGAAGAAAAGTTTAAGAAAACTTTTTTTTTGGCAATGCTTGTGATCAAGCCCAGGGCCTCAAGCATGCTAGGCAAGTGCTCTATTACCCAAGTACACCCCAACCCTTAGAAAACCATTCTTAATGGACTCAAAAGGAGTTGTCACTAACAGCTACAATTTCACATTTAAATCCTCAAATTATTTCTAATCACCCACCCCAAAGACTGTGTTGCACTGTAGGGTCCAAGCAGCTAATATTATGTTATTAAATGAAGCACATCTCAAGAATAAAGACTAGCCAGTTCCAGAGACAGCACCAATGTGCAATGAATTCAAGTTAGTTGATAACAAACTCTTACGGTTTGTTCAGAAAGAGAAAACAGAGAAGTCATAATCACTACGCTCAAAAGTTTATAATCTTTAAAGCAAATATCACAGCAATAAGAATCTTGACAAAACACCAACATTCCTTTTTTTTATTTTTTTATTTATTTTTATGTGGTGCTGAGGATCGAACCCAACACATCACACTTGCTAGGCAAGCCCTCTGCCACTGAGCCACAACCCCAGCCCCAAGACCAACATGCTTAATGAAACCAACATACCTTAATGGAATTTGCACAAAGTTCAGCGACCTTATGCACTTCTTCTGATTTGTCTCGTTTTCCAGATATTTCATTGTGCAAGTTCTATTCAAAGAATACAATTTTACAAATGTTAAAGCATCCAGAAGTTTTAAAATAAATGTTCTTTCACTCTTTTTCCATGGTTACTGGTTTCTTTTCTTTTCTTTTTTTTTTCTTTCACTTACAACTACACATACCGGCCTCTTGCTTTCAGTTACATTTAGGATCAGGAAAAAAGTTACTACATCATCATCATCATTATTTATAAGAGGTTACTTAAAGCTACTTTACTAGAACATGCAAAGAACAATATTACATTATTTCTGCATCCATAATGACACTAGTTTCTAAATACCTCAGTCACTATTCACTGGGGCATTTTTTAAAGCAAAATGGATATATAATATGAAATACATATCATTTCAAATGAAGGTACTGTGAAAACCAGAAGAAAGTACAGCCTACACCCAATGAATCTCAAAACAACTATGGAATGACAAATTGGCTTATACCTTCTGCTCATTCAAAAACCTCATGACGGTGTTGGAGTCGCAAAATTTCATGGACTCCAAGGAATCCTGGCGGCGCTTGGCATCGTGCAGCCACTTGCAGAAACTCTGATAGTTATCACGATAATTCCTTAGTTGTTTGATTTGTTTCTCAAGGTCCCACAATCTGGGAAAAAAATAGATGAAACAAAATTATTAAGATCGCTGTTATTATTCCTAAAATAGGTACAGACTGAGCCACCTGCAATTCCACTGTGAACACGTTCCTGCACGAACATTCATAACAGCACTTCCCACGGTATCACCAAACTGGGAACAACCCAAGTAGCCCTCAAACGACGAAAGGATAAAGAACATTGTGGAGTAGCCAAGCAATGGAATACTATTTGGCCATAAAAAGAAAGGAAAGAGAGAGAGAGGAATTAAAAAAAAATAAGAAGAATTGGTACAATGTGAATAAACCTTGGAAGCATTTGCACTATGTGAAAAAAGCCCAAGGCCATAATATTATATGATTCCATTTATACCAAGTGTCCAGAATGGGCAGATGTAGAGTGACAGAAAGCAGCTCAGTGATTGTCTAGAACTAGGGGACTGGGAGAGAAGGGAGGTGACTGCCCCTGGATACAGGTTTCTCTGGGGAGTAATGAAAATGTTCCACACTCATGTTGTAAGGCTGGGGATGTGGCTCAGTGGTAGAGCACTTGCCTACCACTTGCAAGGCCCTGAGTTCCATCCCCTGCACCACCACCCCCCAAAATCAGGTTGTGGTGTTTGCACAACTCTGAATATACTAAAATCTGCTGAATCATATTTTTAAATGAGTGAATTGTATACGGGTCATAGCTCCATGATGATTTTAAAAAGCACTTAAAATAAACAATAAGCAAGGCAATTCAGTAGACCTTTGTCAGTAGATGTTTTTAGACCCTCATCTGCAGTAAGGCATTTCCCTTTGCAAACAATTTAATTTTTGGACAAAAATACATTCAAAGCCACTCCTCCTTCGAATGGCCATCACATGAGTTGACAGGGCCTAAAAGAACTTGTCAATGACTTCTGCTATTTCTTGAGGTCCTTGGAAGGCTATTGGGATCTACTCTCTGTTTCGAGAAGAGCACCTATTAGGGCTTCATTTGTGCACAAGACCAAAGCATTATTTTTGGTAGCAAAAATAAAATGCTTCTAGTGGCATTATCCACTGGCACCACCAGCAGAGGAGAAACTGGGATGGGGTTGGCACACCTGTAGTCTATCTGTTTGTCGATTTTTTGCCAGCGATCTGACAGCTGTGTGACTTTTTCACTGAATTTGCCCAGATCCAGGTCGTAAAGTGGATACTGCTGGGAGGTCTGAGAGTGTATTTGCTGGGCTTTCTGCAGTTCCGTCTTCATGGTGGCCAACAACGACTTCTTCAAGTTCAAGTCATTTTTTATTTTCTGCAAGAGATTTTTTTAAAAGAAAAAAAAATGAGCACATACAAATTTAGCTCTTTTCCCACTCGATGCTACACCACAAATCACTAAATAAAAACAAACAACAAAAAAGTTTTGGGGGTTCAGCATGTAGCTTAGTGGGAGAGTGGGTTGGTATATATAAGACCCTGGGGTCAATTCTCACCACTGCAAAGAAAAGAGAAAGTTTACTGAAGTCTTTATTCATATGTTTTAGTGATGATCAACCCAGGGAAATACATTTACTGAATTTCTGTTTCTCAGGATTTATTCCAGTGATCTAGTTCCCTGTGCTACCCTGGTTAAAAAAAAAAAAGAAGCCAGGGTGTAAATTGGCTTGAGAACTGCTAAACATGACATACTATTCCTGAATAATTATAATGCCTATGAACATATTAAAGGTTCTGAGGAGCTCCATAGTAAAGAAATCAGTTAGACTCACAATTCCCCAAACTAATCCCACCACAAATTACTTTCTCATAGAGTTCCTGCTAACACACGCTGGGAAACAGAGTTCCGGAGGTGACAACTGGTATCAACATGTGTGGCCAGTGAAAGCCAGGAATCTTCACAATTCATGAAATGGAGGAAGTCTGAATAAAGTATGAGCTTTAGTTCATATTAATATATCAATATCGATTCATCGTCATAACAAATATTTCATACAATTTTAAGATACTAATAACAGGAGAAACTAGAGGCAGGATATATGACTGTCTATACTGTCTTGTCAATTTTTTCCATAAATCTGGAACTGTTCTAAAAGTAAAATGCACTTCAGAAAGTTAGAGGAAAACAAGCCAGATTGGTGGTGCATGCAGGTAATCCCAGTGATTTAGGAGACTGAGGGAGGAAGACCGAAAATTTAAAGCCAGCCTCAGCAACTTAGCAAGACTTTGTCTCAAAATTAAAAACAAACAAACAAACAAAAGGTTGAGGGTATAACTCAGTGATAGAGTTCACTGGGTTCAATCCCAATATAAAAAAAAAAAAAAATCAAAACAACACTCATGAAAACTAGGTGAGGTGTATATCGGGAGCTGGGTCCCCTGTCACTTCCCATGAACTGGGCGGCTGGTATTACCTTCAGTCCACAGCGGTAGGCCTCCACTTTATCCAGGTCCAGGCAAACCGTTTCCTCTTCGGTGAGCCTGGCTTCATAGACCTTTAACATGTCTTCCGTCTGGAGAACAGCCTGCAGGAGTGCTCTCACTGCACACAAGCTGGAAAGAGCAAGAGAAGCAGAAAAAACTCCCAGTGACATCATCAAAGGGTAAGCATTGAGCTCCTGCCACCACTCATGAAGGAGAACCACGTCAGGGCCATGCAATACACTTCGCCTATTTTATAAGCCATGGAAGTGGTGATCTTTTTCTCTCTTGTAATTCTGACCACTGTTTCACATTTAATTAAGAATTCCAAATTCTGGCCCCTATACCTTAATTCTGAGATATGTGAGGAGAGTTCTAAGACTGCAGAAAAGAATTAACTCCTTAGACTAGAGGATGCCCTCCCCAAACCAGAGACCACAGAGAAGAGTTAAGGAAACTTCTAGTGATGAGAGGATCTGTAAGGCCAAAACCCCCAGGAACCACACACACATAGCAAATGAAGTCTTCAAGATTGTCTCTGGGCAAAAGCAAAACATCCTTTGGTGTTGGCTGTGCCTACCTATTTAAGTAGCCATCTGAAACACCGTTGATATTTTCCAGTTTCTGGAATAGTCCAAACACCTCATTCTGTAAATAGCAATATTTCTCAGAACCTCTGAAGTTAGCAAGCATGTCCTTAAGCTGGTTGAGAACTTCTGCAATGGCCTGCGAATCATTCTGTACACTCTGCCAAAAAGGAAGGAAAGCACCTCTTATTCGCTGCGTGATTTTTGAAAATTTATTTTTTATTATACGTAACTTCAGGTGGACAACCTCGAATTTTCATATACATGTGGGAAATGAGTACTCAGGTAAGCAAATTGATATATAATCACATTCCACAGGTTTTGTGTAAGTGTGTGTGTGTGTATGTGTGTGTGTTAAGAACACCGAAAATCTCTCTTAGCAAATTTCCTTTCTTTCTTGTGTGTGTGTATGGATGTGTTGTACTGAGGATTGAACCCAGAGGTGCTTCACCACTGAGCTACATCCCCAACCCTTTTTTATTTTAAGACAGGTCCTCACTAAGTTACTGAGGCTTGCCTTGAACTTGTGATCCTCCTGCTTCAGCCTCCCATAATATTATTTCCTGTAGTCCTCCTTCTGGAAAACTCTAGAGCTCTAGACTTCTCCTACACAACTGTAATTCTGTATCCTCTGACCTCCATCTCCCTGTCTCTTCCTGGGCCCACTTCCTGGTAATCACTCTTCTACTTTCTATTTTTATGATGCTGACTCTTTTTCTGGTTCCGCCCATAAGTGAGATCATGCACTGCTTATCTGTGCCTGGCTTATTTCACTTAGCACTCTGTCCTCCTCCAGGTTCATTCATAACAGTTGCGATGAGCAAAATTCTTTCTTTTTTTAAAAAACTGCATAATATTCCACTGTGAACACGTCACATTTCTGACAATCAATGCTTATTACTCTGCAATACGGCTCCATGATTTTTAGGATCATTTTTGCCCTTAAAAAAAAATCCTCACTGTAAAGAAAACAGACTAATGTATTTGCCTATAAACATACTAACCAGGAGGCTTTAACTGATCACAGATGAATGGAAAAATACAGGCAGAATCAGAGTGGATCCCCACCCACCTTGAGCTCATTGATCTTCACGGTGATGTGGTGTGAAGACCCCTGGTCTGTCAGCAGGAGGTTTTTCAGTGACATCCTGCCCTCACAGTGCTCCATCTGCCTGCGGATCTTCTGGAGCTCCATCAGCAGCCAGGTCTCTTGCTTGTCACATTCTCTGTTGGTCTCAATGACTTTATTATGGTTGGCATCTTGGCAGGAACCAACGTGAGTGATTTCAGTTGTGGTTACTGGAAAAATAAAGGGGGGGGCCACAAAAAATCAGAGAATTCCCAGCTGGCAGGGGGCAAGGCCTCAAAAAACATCGATACTGCACAAAATTAGGCCTACTTCCTTTGATCTGATTCCAGAAATCCAGTGTATGAAGGACTGTGGGTCCTTTGGATAAGGCTTAGTCCCCCAAAGATTCATATGCCAGAATACTGATCCTAATCTAACACTACTGAGGTGATGGGACTTCTAAGAGGTGGGGAGGCCTAGTGGGAGGTGATTAGATTATGGGGGCTCCACTCTCAGAAGGGATTAATGCCCCCTCTCTTGGCATTGGAGTAAAACTCTGGAAACTAGATTCGTTCTCCAGAGAGCATGTTGCTCTAAGTGAGGCCACCCCATGCATGTGGCCCCTTCTGCATGTGACCATGTCCCTTCCTGCTTCTCCTGTTGTGATTCAGTCAGAGTTCCTTCACCAGATACTTTCCAGCCACCAGAATTGTCAGCTAAATAAACTTTAAAAAAAAAATAAATTACCCAGTTTGGAGTACTCTGTTATAGAAACATAAAACAGACTAAGACAATATCTTTCAAAGAAATGATCTGATACAAGTTTCATACAAATGACTTTCTTTTTAACACCACATATGTGTTTGAGACAAAGAGAAAGATGCCCCAGGCTGACCTGTCTGGTGCTGGGGATGGCCAGGGAGTTGGATGACCAGGGTCTGGTAATGCTTCTGTGCATCCGTGAACTGAGACTGCATCTTCCGCTTGTCATCATCACCAAACATCTCAGAGCCCTGGCTATTTCTGATGAACTCTTGGTAATGTAACTCAAGGTCAGATATGGTCTTCATGTAATCTTCCTGCCTCATTGTCTTCAGCTGCAAGTTAAGTCAGGCAAGGTAAATCAGAAAGAAGTGATTTATAGGGGACCAAACCCAGAGTCCTGCACATTCTGAGCAGTCACTCTATCACTGAGCTACAATACCAGTCCCTCTTTAAAAATTTAAGACAGGGTCTCACTAGGTTGCCGAGGCTGGCCTTAAAATTGTGCTCCTCCTGCCTCAGTCTCCTGAGCAGACGGGGTTAGAGGTGTGCACCACAGTGCCTAGTCTGATTTTTTTTCTATGGAATTTTTTTTTCTTTAAATGAAATATTAGGGCACAGCAAAGCTTCTCTTACTATAAAAATGAGCCGGGAGGAGCCCCCCCCAAAAAACATTTGCCCATTCTGGTCCCTCTCCTTACTGATCCCTGACCCCCTAAAAACATCCCAAATAAGATTCTCCAGACAACTTAAAAACCCCTGATATATAGTAACTAGCATTTTCCATGTTCGTCTGAGAGTTCTACTCTGCCCTGACTTCTGTGGTAATCAGCCATTCATGACCTCATGGTTCATTTTATCTAAGGAGAATAGGCTCCAGAATCTTACTTTGCCTTTCCACAGTTCATCAGGTTTCTTCAATCAGTATTTCTGCTTGTCTCATAAGTAGCCATGTGCTGACTCCTCCTGGCTGTTTTTGATCTCTTTTTTTTTTTTTTCCCCACAGTGCCAGGGACGAACCCAAGGCCTTGTGCATGCTAGGTAAGAGCTCCAGCACCGAGCCACCCTGCCAGCCCCTCCTGTTCTACACTGGACAGATCACAGCCTCTATGGAAGGCTAAGCATCCTCACTTGATGAGATGCAAAAGCGCTAACTACCAGCTCACAGGTTTGCCTGGGGGGCTGGGGGTGGAGCTCGGTGCTCAGTGCTTGCTTAGTATGCACCAGGCCTTGGGTTTGAGTGGTCCTGGGGACGTACCTTGGCAATAGTCATGGCCCTGATTTTCTCGATGTCAATCATGCAGTAGTGCCAGGACACGAGGCTCTTCATGTTGATGTACAGCTGGTTCCACAGAGCCAGGATAGCTTCGTAGTATTGCTCAATCCTGGGAGGCGTAAAGGGAAAACAGGCTAGGTAGGACTTTCACACCTCAACCCACACCGAAATCTGATGTGCTTACCCAGTTGAAACAATCCCCTACAAAGTAACAGGCATGTGTTTAATTTCTAACACTGTCAACATTTCGATGGATGTGGACTTGTCTACTCCTTACAGAGTATGTGCTCAATTTGTCTACATTTTAATAGCTTCTTCAAATCATTCTGGATGAAACATGCAGTAGGATTTTGGGTGGTGTGTTGTTTGTCAGCAACTTTTGATGGACAGAGGTCTAATGTGGCAGGGCAGGCACATTCGATGCCAATGACAGCCAAAGTCTGTTCATGAGGACATGGGGACTCATTGAGCTACTCTCTCTATTCCACATATGGTTGCAGATTTCCATGCTGAAAGGTTTAAGAGAAACTTCTCTGTGTATGATCTTTAAAATGAATGTTCTATTAATAAGCAAGTATTGATATTAAAGGAATTTTACACTTGGGACTACATGCAAAATGAACGATTTGCTAACAAGAGAAACTTCAAAGCAAGAGCTTCAAAGAGTGTGACAAGTATTATTCACTGTGGCCCCCGCAGAGTCAGGTTTTATTATTTGTACCAGGGATTGAACCCAGGGGCGCTTAACCACAGAGCGACATCCACAGCCCCTTTCATATTTTGAGACAGGGTGTCGCTAAATAACTTAGGGCCTTGCTAAATTGCTGAGGCTGGCTTTGAATTCATAATTCTCCTGCCTCTGCCTCCCCAGCCGCTGAGATTATAGGTGTGAGCCACCACACCTGGCTGATTTCTTTTTTTAGGGTCTTCAACATAAAATTGCAAGACAAAGTAAAGGTGACCTTCACGTGGTCCCTTTTCTGGGAGGCAAATATGATTAAAAAAAAAAAAAAAAGCTGATCTAAGCTTGTTGTCTCGGCACATTCCCCCCCCCACATCCCACCCCCCCCGACACACACACATGCCTGCCAGGGTGACCAGGTGGGACAACTTACTTGGAAGAGAGGTCCACGGCCAGCGGATTCGGGGGAGGAATGATCAGCCCAACAGAAGGGACGAGCATGTCCACACCTCCGGGGCCCGTCACGTACCACTTGCTGCGCTCGTTGTTGTCCTTCAGGATGCACTCGTCCCCTTTGTGCACGATTTTCTGCAAGGAAACAGCCAGCACTCAGCTGTGTTCCCCAGAACACATTCTCATGTTTTTGTTTTTGTTTTCAAAGACAAACAGAGATGAAAACACATCAACGATGGAAGTTGTTCCTTTTTGCCCTTCCCATGAAGCCGACCTTTATAAAACCCAACAATACTGATGCTTTCCATCATCCATGGGAGCCTGGAGGGTGCATTTATAAAGTGAGCTGCAAACTAAGTGAATTAGGGAAAGTGACTGATAATCTGGGGAAGTCACCAGGAACATAAGAAATCCTAACCCAAATCACTTGGATTTAGTATCTACAACCTTCTTTCTTAAAAAAAAAAAACACCCCACAATTAAAAAAAGAAAGAAAGAAAAAGAAATCTGTTAGTGAAGCAAAACTTCACCCTATGTGTTTCTATTTTCGTGAGTTCATGTTTTTTATATTAGACTTTAATATATTATTGAATATTTTAATATCAATAATCTAATATTGGCAGGAGGTGGGAGGGGGGCAAGGGTCTCATTTGCTCTGCAAATCTAAAAATAAAAAGCATTCTGGTATTGGTGTCCTGAAAAATAACTTTTAAAATTATTTCCAGCATCTGAATGGCTTCGTCTATAAATTAACACCAGCCTCTAAATAGCTACATACATTTATAAATTAGCTCCAGTGCCTATATAGCTTCTCAAAATGGCTACCTAGGGGCTGGGAGTGTAGACCAATAGCAGAGCACTTGCCCAGCATGCACAAGGCCCTGGGTTCCATCCCCAGCATGACACATACACACATACACACACACAAGACTACTTAAAATATGACAACTATCTCACTGTTAAAACAGAAGAAACTTGATTTTTATGTATTTCAATTGCCACTCAAATTTCCTTCTTAATTCTCTCACCACACAAATTCTTAAAACATAACACATAATAGAACAGACTTCAATGTTTGATAAAGTTTATCTGATGAACTAATCATGTTTCTAAAATCCTCCACGATTTTATAAGAAAACAGAGCTGTGGGAATCATATAAATTACTATTAAAACCAAACCATCTTTCTATACAAATGCTTATATTGAAACCCAAGCCTGCAGAATCAGTGTGCTCAATTATTGCATAAAATTTGCAAAAACATTCACTTTAGAGGCAGCATACTATAGTCATATCTCATTTCTTTTGTCAGAAACATAAAGATGAGAATGATCACAAATAAATACATTTTAGGTACTAAAAAAAATAAAGGAGTATCAACCCTTAAAAAGAATTTTTAAAGTTCTCAAAATTATTGTCTTGAGTGGGGGTGTAGCTCAGTGGTGGATTCCATGTTTAGCATGACATGGGTTCTGGGTCCAATCTCAGCACCCAAAGAAAAAATAAGAAGAAAGAAAGAAAGAACTATTGTCCTAAGGATTGGCAATTATCTACTGACTCAGAAAAGAGTCACTGCATTTGTTCAATAGGTTGCTGCTTTATATATAAAAGACATGACTAGGCTACTTATTGAAACTGAGAATAAATTTTGCTCTCAATTGACAAAAGTCTTCATGAAAAGAAAAGGAAAACTTTCAAACATTTTGAAGAACTGTGTACACACCTGGTCTTGTTTGTAGTCACAGAGAGCTCTGAGGATAATGGGTTTATTGCTCCTGTAGTCTGGGTTCCGTGGTTTCAGCTGTACAATCTTCTTGGACTTGTTTACCAAGCTCTGTACCTGACGCTTGTATTCAAGAATTTTCTCTCGTTCTTTCTGCAATTGCAAATAAAATCATCCTTGAACATAGATGCCCTGAAATTTTTAGAGGAGATCTTCAAATGACATTGATGTAGCTACTATAACATTACAAATTAAAAGTCACTGTAATTGCATTAGCTATAATAAGCCACACATTTGTCTGCAGGGAACAGGAGCACCTTTTATAAGCCTCTCCAGGATCTACGAAACCAAGAATTAAGCAGGCAGGAAAGAATATCCCTGTGCGAAAGGACCATGGTGATCAAATTTGAAGCATGTTTTCCCAAAGGGAAAGTAAAAAAGAAAGAAGAATTTCTGGGAACTTATTTACTTTGTGAGGAGTAAACTGTGCTCTTTGAACTTTTGTTTTCAGCAAATAATCTGGATTCGAAGGCAAATGAAACTCTCAACAGTAATTGAGCATGAAAAGTTCATTTTGAGAAAAGCTACTGAAAGACGAAGAAGACACTGGCTCAGGCTCTGGGCATGCACTGGGCAGCAATACCAATCAGCACTGCGGGCTGAGACTGTCATTGATATCCCCTGGGTGTAGCTGCTAAGTTTGGTCTAAGACGGTACCTCCAGCTCCTTGATCTGTTCCAGAAGGTGCTGCAGGGGCATGTTCTTGTCACAGGGGTACTTCTTCCTAATGGAGTCTTGCAGGCCCTTCAGGTAGGATTCAGTAGACTGGGCCTCTTCAAAAAACTGTTAGGGATGAGAGTGAGCCTCATAAGTGACTAAATGAAAAGTGACTTCATAAGCAATATTAGGGATCTAGTTTGGATCTCAAATGGCCCTTAGAGGCCCATATTTTGAAGGCATGGTCTCCAGGGGGTGCGATTGGGTGGTGAGAGAATCTTTAGGAAATGGGGCCTACTGGGAGGTATTTAGGTCATTGGTGAGCATGACCTTGAAGATGACTGTGAGACTCTGAATATTCTTCTTCCTCCCTTTGCTCCTTGGCTAGTATGTAAGTGGTTTTGCTCCACCACATGCTCCCTACCATGATATCTGCCTCCATCACAGGCCCAAAGTAACAGAACCTATCAATCATGGACTGGAACCTCCAAAAATGTGAGCCAAAATAAACCTTTTCTCTTTATAAATTAATTATCTTGGGTATTCTGTTATAGTGATGGAAAACTGACTAATACAATCATTTAGTAGTTATGTTCGAGGACTCTCATCCCTAAGCCTCTCTTTGGTAAGTGGTTAAAGGAAAGAATTAGAACATTAAGTATTTATGTATGTGACAGCAAAAGACTCAGCAACTGGTTACAAATTATGCTTCTCTAAACTGAAAAACCAATAAATAGGATTTATGCAATATTTTGAAGATTGTTTTCAGGGCCTTTTAAAACATACTCAAAAGATAAGGTAGTAAGACCTAAAAGACAATGGGATTGTTAGTCATAAAAACCTGAAAGTAGGCAGCATTTTCTTTGAGATGAACATCAATGCATTTGGTGATCTGCAGAATCCAGCTCCACTGTGTCTGGAGAGTGTCCATATACGCCTGAAAGGAGAAAGCACCAGCTATCTTTCCCCACTCGCAGCACAGAGGCAGAGGTGTACCTTCCTGCATCAGTGGGTGGGTCTGACAAAAGCTAGGAAATACCTTTTTGTCTCTTCTAAGTCTACCAAACTTTGTCTAATGGTTGAAAACAGAATCTCCCACTAGAGAACTCTTGGTATGCAAGAAATCAAATTTTAAAGTTAGTTTTCATAAAGACCTACCATTGGGACTATTTAGTCAAAATAAGTCTTATCCAAATGGAGCAGGTACTGACCAATTAGAACAGACAATGGGGCTAGCACTGGAGTGATGTCCCTCTGCCACATCAAGCCCTGCTGCCAGACAGGTGCTAGATCATAGGGAGGTGGAAGCATCCAGGAGGAGAGCCTGGGGGCCTTAAGGCAGTGACTCTGACCACCCAATATGGAAGTTTCAATTCAACAACCAACATGGCCATATCGGTGCTACCACCTAATATCAGCCTTGAGCACAGCCCATGGATAGCTGTCTCTGGAAGAACTCAGCAAACTGCAGCCCAAGAGCCACATCTGGCCCACTTCTTGGTTTTGTAAACAAAGTTTTATTGGAACACTAAAATTAAACATGCTCGTTCAATTACATACTGTCTATGATGGCTTTTGCAATACAATGCAAAACAGAATAATTTGTATTTGTATCTAAGATTTCCTAAAATGTCACTCTTCACAGAGCTGACCTCGATTTTGTCGGAGGCGGGGTGCTGGTTGAGGACGAGTTGGTCGCTTTCTTGTTTAAGCTTATTGAGCTCTTTTTCCTTGACCTCCAGTTGACTCATGCGTATCTATGGAAAGATAAAAAGCAAATTCTTTAGAGCAAGTCACCATTTGACATCTATCACGCCCGAACATTTAGAGGAGGATAAGCACCGTACTGCATTTGGGAAATGAACGATGTCAAAGCATCATTGTGGGGAGCCACACTGAGTGACCACGCCTTCCAGTCCTGATGCACCTGGGGATCTGAAAGGTCACTGTAGTCTGGCATGGTAGTGCCATGACTCATGACTTGGTCTTTTCCCCTCACTTGGACAGCAAGCCAGTCTTCTGATAGGCATACCCCCGGAGTGAGCTACACTCACCTTTCTTTTGTAATCCTACCCCTTTTTCCTATTTGGGATAGAGTGTTCCATGGAAACTCCCTCTGTGTGTCCCCTTTTCTTGCTCTGCCTTTGGGTGTGGCCTTCTTAGATGTCAGTCAATCTGCTGACAGCAGACATCATGAAGCCAGACTCAACGTCCCCAAAACCTGACCCCTGGTCTCATTTGAATGGCTTCTCTCCAATAAAAGGGTTCAGCACGTTCTCATTCTCAATCTTTCTCTCTCTCTCTCTTTCCACGGACCCCTCGGGTCAGAGGAGCTGTCACGGGACCCAAAGAAAAAGGTATCTCTGTCTCTGGGTGATTATTCCGTGTGGCCCAGTTCACCTGGAGTGACCCTGAGTGTTTTAGTCGTAAGATGCAACACATCATGGTAGGTTTTCCTCAAGAATCACAGCATTTTTAAGGCTGGAAGGATGTTCGTGACAGGATAATATGGAACCAAGGCCTCAGATTGGTGACATTCCCTGTCAAAGATCATGCTGATAGAGTGACAGAGCTGTAATGAATACCAGTTAGGTATCCTTGACCCAAAAGGCTTGGGACCAAAAGTGTTTTAAATTTTAATTTTTTTCAGATTTTAGAAACTGACACATACGTAACGACATACTCTAAGGATGAGACCCAAAACTAAACACAAATTCCATTTCTATGCTTCATACACACCTTGATAGACATAGGCTGGAAGTAATTTTATATGATATTTTTTGTGTGCCTATGTTTTGTCTGCAACCTTTCACATGAGGTCAGGTGTGAAATTTTCCACTGAGGGCATCACATGGTCACTACAAAAGTTTCTAATTTTATTGCATTTTGGATTTCAGAATTTGGAATGAAGATGGCTCAACCTGTTCTAATTCCTAATTCCAGGTTTTAATCTACCATTAGAACAGTTGCTACCCCACCCTAGGTTACCTGAGTGAATAAATTCTCACCCAAGCTAATGAACTACTGTCTTCTGGGATATTAAACAAACTCATTGGGAAAAAAAAAGTTATTTAGCCAAGTGCAGTAGGGTACACTTGTGGTGCCAGCTACTTGGGAGGCCAAGGAAGGAGGACTGCTTGAGCCCAAGAGTTCGGGACCAACCTGGGCAGCATAAGAAGGCCGTGCCTCTTAAGAAAAAAACAACAACAAAAAATGTATTGCCTCTCTTACTGCTATGAACAGCTTTCAGAAAAGGAATCGTTTTTCCGAGGCCAAATTACAAGTGACGATTACATTATTAAAAGGCCACTCTCCCCACCCAGCAGCTCCCAGGGCAACAGCCTGGAGGCCACGCCTATAGCTCCCCGGGGAACTTACCGAGAAGGCCTCCTGTTTCTGGGCGATGTTGGTGTTCTTGTCGCTCCAGTCATACAGCAGCTCCTCCTCCTCGCAGTCATTGATCCACATGATCTCTCGGGAGGTGGCCTGGATGATGCTCTGCAGCTGTCGCAGGTGATCCATCCTCTCAAAGGACGCTTTCTGCAGAGCAAGTTCAGAAGAAGTATTAGCATAACACGAGCAGATGAAGAGTGGCCTCTGCAGACTTCATAGATAAACCCCGGTAGCTCCTTCACCAAAATCATTCCAAGACCAGGTAACGCCTATAAACCTGGTGCACAGTCACTGACCACCTCGCATGGGAACAGGACCAGTCCAAACGTGTGATGAATGGGACAGCAATGTTAGACTCCAACAGCCTAAACCCTGAGGATTTTTTCCTTCTTCTTTTTTCATGATGCTGGGGGTTAAACTTAGGGCCAGGCAAATACTCTACCGCTGAACTTCCATCTCCTAAAGGGTCTTGATTCAGATACCAAAGTTTGCATCTGATAGTTTTAGACAATAAGGAGGGAAACAGGACTCTAGTTTTTCCTACTGTCACCTTCCCCTGCAATATTCAAGATGCCATCCCAGCCCCAAGAAAAAAAAATGTTCTGTCACCACTAGCCACATTATTGTAAAAATATTGCTGCCAACAAGGAAATGTAGGAAAAGTGAAGATAAAGTGACACAAATAGGTAGAAGAATGGAAATCTCTCTGCTTATCAATCACCTGATTGATACAGAATCTGTCATATGATGGGAATCTGATGAGAAAGTATCTAAAGAAAATACATCATATTTTTGCTAATACTTCAAAAAGCTGCAATTCAAAAGTGGCAAGACTTTACTGCTTTAGCTGCAAGTATTTATTAACAAGCATCATTTAGGTAACACAACTTGAAAATAGAATAGTTGTAGGCACCATCTGCAGAAAGAAGAAAATACTTTCAGAATTTACTTCTAAAGGAAACTTAGCAGGAGCAATGAAATTAGCATCCATGAGCAAGGAAGTAAGAATACTTCCAGGGTCTTCTGGGTGACACTGAGCAGGTGCCTCACCCCAGGAAGTGAACAGTATTGTATTGAGTGAGAAACAAAGACTTCGGGCAATTCAGAAATAAGTCGACTTACCAGCAGGTTTTCATACTCCTCTTCCAACTGGTAGATGGCGGACTTCTCACGCTAAAAGATGACAAAAAGCAAGTCATTATTTAATTCTCCTCTTGGGTTTGTAGAGAAAGAGCTGCCCTTCGAAACCTCCTTTTTTGTCCATTCTGGCCTCAATAGAAAGAAGTATTTGCTCTATGAAGTCTTGGACCCCTGGGGACCTTCTCCCAGGTGTTTGGAAAGCAAACCTTCACTGGGCTGGTAGCAGGGCCACAAAGTAAAGGCCTGACCTTTGTCATTTAAAGACTCACTAGTTGCAACTTAAAAAAAAAAAAAAAAAGTCTGAAAATATGATTTAGGTTGTCCTAGATCTTGGAGAAAGGAGGGGAGAAAGTTAATCAGGTCCTTAAGTGGACAAAAATAAGGCCCAAAAGGGGGAGGGGGTAGAAGCTTTGATCTACGTGGAAAAGTTAGTGATTTAAAAGTGTAGAGATACAGGAGGAAACCGAGCACCTAAGACCAGATTCATATCTTATGGGTCATTCTCGACCCAGCTGCAAGTCTGACTTTCCTCGAGCACTGGAGAGGTGTCAGGAAACCCACCTAGCAAAGGACTCTCCAAGGTCACGAACGGTATGATCATCACGTTTTCTCCATGAGAAGTGATGCTCTGCTTTCTGCAGAAACGGACCACCCCCACCCCATCTCCCCCAAAAGCACTTGTGTTCAAACTGCAAACAAATGAGTGCTCTCATGCTCTCATCCTTGGGATCGGCTCCTCCTCAAGATCCAGAAGGTCTATCTGGCTTCCCTTCCCCTTTATGAAATGGGATTTTAAAAAATTTCCAGTCTCTTGGGAAAGACAGAATAGACTGTCTCAGACAAAATTGTCCATGAAAGTGATTACTCAATCCTTCAGTAGGGTTGTTTTTTTTTGGGGGGGGGGGCGGATTCTAAAATAGAACAATGAAAAGTACCAAGTCGGCTTTAATCTTGTCCAGCTGCCAGCGGTAGTCTCCAATGGCGTTGTGGAGGCTCCTGTGGCTGTTGATGTGCTGCTCCACTGAGGCCAGGTCCACTCCCCAGGCCACCAAGTCCATCTCTGCCTACAGAGGGAAGGAGAAGAGATGTGCCCTTCAGTGCCCTTGTTGGCAACTGACTTGAGTTTTCTATGGTCTCAGGGATAAAGAACCAGGAGACAAACACAGCTCTGCTTCAGATGAAAGTGAAGACACTCCGCTACTCGGGAGGCTGAGGCAGGAGGGTCGCTTGAGCCGAGGCATTCAATACCAGTCAGGGAGAAAGGAAGGAAGGAAGGAAGGAAGGAAGGAAGGAAGGAAGGAAGGAAGGCAGGCGGGCGGGCGGGAGGGAAGGAGGGAGGAAGGAGAAAAGAAAAAACAAAGCAAGACTAAAAATGTAAATATCAAGTATGTTTGAAGAGAAAATATTTAGTAAAGTTTCAAGATTTCCTAACAACAGGGATTGCCAAATACATTCCTTGCCTTATTTGGACTGAGGAAGAAATTCAGAAATGGGTTCCTTGAAACCTATATCATGACTTCTGAGAAAAAAAAATCTATATGTATACATGCAAGTTTGTGTGTGACTAGATATTAGTGTGTGTGCATAGATGTATAGGAGATAATGATGCTATAAAATATCCACATGCTTCTTTATTCAGTAAGTTTTAAATATACATCAAAAATCATTAATGAAACATAATTATTTGGTGCTTCCCAAGCTCAAAACAGTGAACCGAAAAGCATTTGTCATTGTTTATTTCTTTAAATTATTATTATTATTATTATTATTATTATTATTATTATTATTTTGCAGTCCTCTGGCTGGAACCCATGGCCTTGCACATGACTACATGAGCACCCTACCACTGAGTGACACCCCAGCCCTAAATTATTTTGATAAATGTTCATTGTTGACTCAAAAGCCCAGCAGTTATCATTCCCTTTCCAGATGCAAAACTCCCTATGGCCCACTTCAAAAGAAAGTTACTATATAAACTCAAAGTCTTCATTTCAATTAACGTTGGCAATGTCAAGATTGTGGACTTACGTTAGCTCTTTACAAAGTTAAATCTAGCTAGATTTATTATTTGGATCTCAAATCTAAGAAGGCTGAATAGAAGAAAAAAAATCAAATGCATAGTTCCACAAATTTTGTTCTGGGGCAAGTCTATTATTTCATCCTTCTTTTGCATGAGTACATGTAAATTTCCAAATCACCTGTACCATCTCCCGGGCATGCCCGGGGCCAACATTCCAGGCTGGCATGTCAGCAGGAACACAATGCAGATTGTTCTTAAGCCACATCCATGTTCTAGGGCACTTGGCAAAGTGTCAGAAAGGGGAGCCATTTCAGAGCCAGATCACGGAAGGTTCCCTTCCCAGGGGACTCTGACCCTTGTCTCCCATGGCTGTCCTGGCTTGTTCAACAGAAGCAGCAGGTGTGTGTGCTGGGGAGATAGGGAGGTGACTGGGCTCCCGCTCACAATATTCTCTACCGACCAGGTGTATCCTATCTGGCTCGTCCATCAGCAGAAACCCAAGTCTCGGAAGCCACACAAACCTGCCCAGGAGGTGTGCGCTGCTGGGGAAGAGGTTCCCTTATCAGCAGAGCCTGCAGCTGGGTCTCCCTGGAGGAATGAGGAATGCAGGCTCTGCAAGGGAGAAGAAGGAATTGGGGGCAAAGGGCCAGAGGGAATCCCAGGGTGAACCTGCAGTTGAGAGATCAAACAGCTTTTGGTTTGTAGGGAGCTATGAGAACCACCTGCTGGATCTGAAAGCATCCCTCATCACTGACTCAGAAAATGGCATAAAACTGAGTCCCTGTGATGATGCCCTTTCTGACATTTAAAAATGTGGAGCCATTACTACAAAGTATTCTTCCAAAGCAGCACCCGGCAGGAATACAGAAAAGGGCAAAGTATGAGCTGTCGTTTTATACAACTGTCATTACCGACTTGGAAGACATTCGGCTGTATGATGCTTCATAATTAATTTGGTTCAAAGGCTGTTTTGCCTCCCATTAAGGATCCTTAAGGTGTGGTTCAAACCCCATCAGTTCTTCCTGTCACTGGGGCTGGAGCACCACCACCCTACCCCCAGCAAAGCAAAAAAATTTACTACAGCTCTCACATGGCAATAATTGGGCAATGTGGGTGTACCTTATTTTCTTCAATAATTTTCATCTTCAGATTTATGGCTCAGAATTTTTGAGACCTCCATTTCTGGCACAGTGAGTACAGATAAAATCCTCAGGAAATGTACATCCAAAGATTTGATGGGAATTTGAAAACATGCCAAGAGGTTTATATTTAAAGTTTCTAAGGTTATTCCTAGTTTTTCCTCTCTGTACACCACCTTCTCTAATACTTACAGACTTTATGAAAAATAGGAGACAAAGTTAACTGAATGAATGAGTGAATGAAGGGAAAGAACAGATCCCCAAATTCTAAAAGGCCAGGTGCAGCAGAGTGTGCTATGGTCCCAGCTACAGAAGGTCTGCCTGGGCCCAGGGATTGAGAGCAGCCTGGAGACACAGTGAGACTCAGTGTCAAAAAAAAAAAAAAGTGGCTGCGAAATTTTTGAATGAGTGCTAAAATGGTCCTACAACCCACCAAGCTCTTAGAACCACAAGGCTGTTGCATAACAATCTCTCCACAGGGTATCATTCTAACATATCCACCTTCTCAGGAGAAAGATGGTTCATTGGGAGTAGGTTTTCATTATAAAATTCCCATCTCCCTGATTATGGCGTAGTTTCCCTGCCACCTGTTCATTATAGGGCATAATTAGTACATAAAAC
Organism: Marmota marmota marmota; assembly: GCF_001458135.2. Classification (NCBI taxonomy): domain Eukaryota; kingdom Metazoa; phylum Chordata; class Mammalia; order Rodentia; family Sciuridae; genus Marmota; species Marmota marmota. The sequence continues at coordinate 4,369,990 of NW_025999913.1, read as the reverse complement.
AACAAAACAATAATTAGCATTGAAATAGACATTGGAGAAACCCCGGTTCTAGGGAAAGGATCAACACATACTTCTGCTGCCACTATTTTAATTCACTCCCACACCAGTGATGTGAGGGTTGCCCAACCAGACAACTGACACTTCAAAACCACCAGGCAGGCCACCGAGGAGCCCAAACCAGAACGTCCATTTTGACGGTTCCCAGCACTTCCAATTTGTGAATACTTTAAATGAACCACCACAATATTCTTCTTCTTTTTTTTCTAAGTACCTATCTGCAACATAGATGAGGTCAGTTACCTTGGTAGAACAATGATGTGATTTAGCAGGCAGACACAAGCGATCACTGCCACCTGAAGTCCTTGGTGACCAGAACCCTGGGGCTCACCCACTGCTCTCTACACAACTAAGATACCTAGGTTTGGGGGTCTAAGGACCAACACTTGTCCCTCTGGGCGCTGCTCACCCTTTGTTGTCTCATCCATCCCAAACATTCGCCGGTGAGACGCTTGGTGAATTCATCCCACCCGGAGCCACTCTGACAAGTGTATCCTCCTCCGCCCTTGGAGCTGGCCCTTCGGACTCGAGGAACACTGATGGCTTTGTAAAGGGCTCGCATTTGCTCCTGGAGTTGCAGTAGCCTGAAAGGAAAGAACAGAAACAATATCACTACAGGAAAACAGCCTATGAAAACACATTCAGGACAAACCCCCCTCTCCGCATCTCCTTTGGGTCCATGTAGAAGCCACCAATGTTTAATTTGAATATTTTTTTGCTTTATCACATGACTTGAAATTTGATCACATACAAAAATATGAAGTCCAGCCAGGTGTGGTGACACACACCTGTAATCCCAGCAACTTGGGAGACTGGGGCAGGAGGGTAGCAAATTCAAGGCTACCCTCAGCACTTGACGAAAACCTATCCCAAAAATTTAAAAAAAAAAAAAATTCAAATATGTTAGGTCCTAGGAAGATGCTTAAAGCCTGAAAGTGTCCCTGCCTTTGCCTAACCCAGCATAACACCTTTTGATTTCTCATGTGTTTTTTCCCAGGGATTCTCATAGTACCCTGGACCCCAGGTGGCTTGGGAGCAAGTTCAGACTACACATCCCAGCTTCATGCCCAAGTCCAAGACTCTCACTTTCATATTCACTAAACCAGACTTCTTATTAGACTCCTAAAAAGTCAGATGCTGGGCAGAGAGCTTTGCTGCCCTCTAGATGGAGGTGCAGTTGACACCTAATGAACTCAGAGCTTCAAAATAAGACCTAGAGTTTTTGAATGGCCACACGCTCTTAGGCAGCTCTGCTCAATTCTTCTCATGGCAGCTTTGTGATTGCACAGAAGAGGGCAGTGGTTTGGTCCATTTGTACTGCAGATCGTGAAGGTATGAAAGGCCAAGGAAGGCAGGTTCTCCTCGGCATGGGTCTGCTTCCTCCAGAGGAAGACACAGGTCATGGACCGAGCACAACGGGGTGTGCAACATTCCTCACGAGCCTCCTGATCCGTGCTCTGGGGACATTACCTTTTCTGATAAGCATCACAGGGTTGGCCCATCTGTCGCATCTCCCGGATCAAGCTGTCAGTGATTTCCATCTGATCATTGGCCTGTGCAAAGCACTCGTCCAGTTCCCTACTTCGAGCCAGCTGTATTCCATCTCCATATTTCAGTTCCTAAAAGAGAGAATTCACAGGAAGGAAAACACATGTTACTGCAAAGAAAGGATTCCTGTGCATTAAGGAGAGCAAGAACTTCTATAGTAGATATAAGAAATATAAAGCACCCCACTGGAAATGCAAAAAAAAAAAATTTAACTGAAAATGACCTTACAAATTTGAGATAAGGAAGTAAACAGAGAGAGAAAATCATGAACTAACATTTGTGGGCTGTCTTTTACATTTGCACCTGGATTTACAGAACGCTCATCTTCCCCTTGCTTCAATGTTGAGTATGGATCTTTCATATTTATATGGAACTCTGATTCACTGGGATTTCACAGTGGTAAGAACACTGTAACCATTTCACCACCTAGGGCCTTTCACATACCAAATGAGCTTTTTTTTTTTTTGCATTTTTATAGGAACAAGACTTTTTCAGATCTTAAAATAAAGCTTCTATTTGGTTAACTGTACTGGGTCAATCTGCGTCCTGGTTTTGATGATGCTTTTCTGTTCTGTAAGATGTCAGCAGCAGGAGAAGCCAGGTGAGGGACACACAAGGCTGCTTGGTACTATTATTTATGTGTTCTTGTTGTTATAATGCTGGGGATTAAACCTTGGGCACATACTAGGTATACGCTCTGGCACTGAATTACATCCCCAGCCCTGATCTGCAATGTTCGTGCAAGTGAGTTTATAATGTCTTGTTCTTCTTGTGAGTCTACAACTATCTCAAAATAAAAGTTGTTTGTTTTTTGTTTTTTGTTTTTCAAGAGAGAAAATTTTCCATTGCTGTAGGACCACACAGGAGCTTTCTCTATAGAATTTTACTTTTGCTGCTTTCATTTGGCTTCAGCCAAATGAACCTCATTTCTCTAAAGCAGCAATGTTAGCAAATACGATACCGTTTCCCGGTTGTGTTTTTATTGCACTTCAAAGCACATAAGTAGAAATAAAGTGGGAACGTGATCCATGTAAATTTCTAGAACTACATGGGAAATGTAACCACAGTCACTACTGAGTCCAGGGATGGGGTGGGTATGTTCCTTGTTGTCCCTGACCGCTCTCCTGTCTAGCTTTGTGTGAAGGAATCTGGGCACTAGGAACATTGAAGGAAGTCTGTTTCAAATCAGAGGCCTGAAACAACCAGAACCAGAACCAGAACCAAGCTGGTTTGCTGACCCTCAAATATATTTTTACATGGACTAAGCAATGATTATTTTCTTTTTTCTTACTGGAGATTGAGCCCAGTGTCTGCAGGCACTTTATCACGGAGCTAAATCCTCTTTTTTTTTTTTTTTGTATTGGGATTAAACTCAGGGGCATTTGACCACTGAGTCACATCCCCAGCCTTTATTTTGTATTTTATGTAGAGACAGGGTCTCATTGAGTTGCTTAGTGCCTTAATGTTGCTGAAACTGGCTTTGAACTCATGATCCTCCTGTCTCAGTGGCCCAAGCTGCTGGGATTACAGGCATGTGCCACTATGACCAGGCAATCACTGGCTCTTTTAAATTTTGAGATAGGGTCTCACTAAGTTACTTAGGGCCTGGTTAAATTGCTGAGGCTGTCCTCAACCTTGTGATCCTCCTGCCTCAGCCTCCTGAGTTGCTGGGATTACAGGCATGTGCCACTGTGTTCAGTCGTAAAGATATTTTCTTAATGGGATAAAATAAACCAGAACAAGAATTCACAAAATATGTAAACTAGGAAATCAGAGCAGTGAGATACTCTTCAAACAGAAGAAGCCATACATTTGCTTGTTTTAAATCGGTTCAAATATAGACTATTTAACAGAGGTACTCTGTGATTAGGTCAACTTCAGATATAACCCCAACATTAATGTCAGCTTGGGGGAGACTGGAACCTGATTATTTTGTTGCAAAGAATCATTCAGAAAAAGGAAGAAATGGTGGCTATTTCCCCATCATTCTCTGGTTGTTTCTTCAGAAACCTGGAGCAAATGTGAGTGCTAAGATATTTTAAAATGAAGTCTTTCTATAGCAAATATCACAGAACTCATGTTTTTTGACCCCAATTGGAAGAGAGTTAAGAGATCTCAGTCATCATAGGAGCTCCAGATTCTCACAAATGCCACCCTTTTCGCTCAAATTTCAATTGTTTATTTTTTCATATTTTTTATGCTTCTCAAACAGAATTATCCTCCTGGTATGGTCACTTTCCCTTACAAAAGCCATTTTATTAATTTGATGGTGCCCAGGACAATCCATCCCAATTCAGTGATAGAAACACCACGGATTACATTGCTAGGAAGAGAAAAGATTACAAAGTCACATAAATAGCAACAGGATGCTGCGGTTCCAAAGAGGTGGCCACGGGTCATGTCAACATCTGCCGAGGTTCAGTCCCTATGATGAAATATTAAGAGGTGGAACTTTAAGATGTCATTAATCCATTCATGTGATTAATGGATTAATAGTTTGATGGATTATCTTCAGAGTGGGTCTGTTATAAAAGCCAGTTTGCAGGCTCTCTGTCTCTTCCATGTGATGCCCCACACTATCCCGGGGATCAACACTACAAGTGACCCTTGACCTTGGACCAGAACTAGGAGTGAAAATAAATCTCTCTTTTTTTTTTTTTTTAATAATGTACCCTAGTCTGGGGCATTGTGTTATTTGCAACAGAAAACAGACTAAGATGATGGCCCTCTCTAGCCTGTTCTGGAAACGACCACTTCTAACTATGCAGCAGGGAAAACAGGTCAGAGAATGGGGATGTGCTGGAGAAGACCAGGAGAGCCACGGCCCATGGGGCCCAGCTGCAGGTGGGTGAGGCATGTGGGGGAACGGGGAGGCTTACAGGCTGCACGATCAGCTCGGCCCGCATCAGACAGTCGGAGCAGTTCTGCAGGAGCTCCTGGATGGTGTTCTGGTTCTGGTGCCTGGACATGGTGCCGGTTTGACTGAGGAGGCAAACACAAAGAAATCAGATGTGAAATAGCTTCTTTTCCATTTTGAAATAATTCAAAATGTTCAGAGAAGTTGCCAACGCAAGACAAAAACACTCCCATGAGACTCTTCACCAGGACTCTTCACCCAGATGCCCCGATTACTAACATTTGGCTGTACTTCCTTCTCGCCTGTCTGCATATGTGGATTCACTTATTTATGGGTATATATATATTTTTTTCATTAATCACTTGAGAATAATCATGTCTTTTTACCCTCAAATATTTCTGCATGTGTTTCCTAAGAATAAAGAAATTCACTTATCAAATCACAAAATAATTATTAAAATCGGGGAAATTTGAATGGATATAATACTAGTGTTTAATCTAGAGAACTTTTCGATTTTCACAACTTAGCCAATAATGTCCTTCATGGCACTTTTTCTCCCAGGTCTATGATCCCATCCAGAGAATTCCTCTGAAATGTAAAGACACATCTCTTTTGTCATGACAGGGAGCTATTTCCATCTATTTATCACCCTTCCCAATTTGGCCCACAGCAGTTGATAATGCCATGTCCCCAACACCATGAGTCCCTCTGCAAGAAGACCTCACAGCACTGGATACTAAGCATGAAGATGTCACCAGAAAGTCTGGCCAAAGGAAAAAGCAGGAGATGAGAGAAAAGCTAATTCTACAAAAGTACCTTCGGCCATCACAGTAAAAGACAATAATGGTAAAGAAATCATGGTTTAAGGAAATGGTGGAAATTTTAAGTATTTTTAATGACCCTTCTCCTTGAAAGATGGATCAATACTTTTCTCAACAATGAGGTTCCTTCAATGTACATGCAAATGGGGTACAGTTCTGGAAGACAAGTAGCAGAAACCTTCGAACAATGGAGATGTTGGCAAGAGGGGAAAAAAAAAGTTGTACATTGTCCATACTTTAAAGAAATAGACTAGAGGAATTTAATTTGCTCCACAACATAAATGAATCCATTAGAGAGCAAGGTATAACTAAAGAGGCTTACTTTTTATTTTAAAAGCAGGATGTGCTTGAAAAAAAAGTTAATTTATTTATTTTTATGTGATACTGAGGATCAAACCCAGAGACTCACATGTGCTAAGCAAATGCTCTGCCACTGAGCTATAACCCCAGACCAAGAGTGTCACTTTTTAATTTGCCAAGATCCATCATACCATACCACTGCCTACTATTGTTTGGTGTCAAGATATTTAGCATGTGTGAGCCCCTGGGTTGGACCCCCAACACTGCAAAATAGAACAAGAATGAGAGATTTTAAAGCCTGTCAAATTATTGTTTGATGTTCATGAAAAGGGTTCACAAATGTGCTACGAGACAAGTTGTGTTCCTCAGAGGGCTTCGGTCCTTCCGTCAGGGCCAGTTTGCACCTGCTTCTGTTTGACGTCTTTCTGACAAACTGGACTTTCCCCTGTGTGTGTGTCTGTGTCCCTACATGTTTTAAAGAAAGTATTTCACTGTTTAAAAAAAAAAAAAAAGTTTGGGCTGTAGGGTGTAGCTCAGTGTTAGAGCACTTGCCTCATAGGCATGAAGCCCTGGGTTCCACCCAGCACCACCAAAAAAAAAAAAAAAAATTGGAAAACAATGGCTGTGTTATGCACAGATGGGATCACAAAAGTGTGAGAACTCTCCCAGGACTCCTCACTCTGCATCACCCACCACAGGGAAGCACTTTCTTTCTTTTCCTGCCACTGATTTGGGGTCCCTCCCTGCAAGCAAGGCTCTCCAACAAGTCAGCACTAGCTGAATGTGGGTGAGGAGCCCAGGCCTCCCTGGGAACCGCTCCCAAATGATGATCCTGGCTCTTCCAGGCAGGCCCAGACAACGTGCTGCTGAGATGTCCAACCTATCAAAACCAGACGGCCTCCCCTCTCCTCCTCCATGAATGCAACCAGTCTTTCTTCCACTCAGAACTCACACAGGAAACCTGGCATATTTTTGGGTAATGTTAAGACACAGACAAAACTGTATCTGTTGTCCTAACTTGCACGAAATTCCAACGGCGTTAGGACACCTTCCCAAATGTACCTGTTAGAAAATAGAGGAAAGAAACTCAAGAGACCCAGGAAAGAACTTAAAAAGATACAGAAAACTCACACAGAACCCCAGTAAGGAATTAGAATGCTCCTGTGTAATTACAGGAGCTCCCAAGTAGGGATCAGTGCACGCTTCTTTTGAAACATTTGGAAATTCTGTTCAGCAACTTGGTTCTGAGGGTGATTCCCATTCAAGCATCTAAAATGAAAGCCAGAGTTTCTGCGACATTTAACAAGGTGTGCCACTGTAAAAATTATCATGGACTGAGCTGTCGGAAGATGATTAGGGAAGCTGGGTAAGGCGTATACAAGAACTTTGTACTATCTTGGCAACTTTTCTGTAAATATAAAACTACTCCAAAATAAAAATGCTTTAAAAAGAAAAAAAGGCTTGGGGTATATCCTAGTGGTAAATGCATCCCCTCCCACTCCACTCCCCATCCCAGCACCAAAACACACACACACACACACACACACACAAGCAGAGGTCAAACTCCATTGTGAATAAATAAATTTATCCAGAGTGTACGTATAAGTTTTAAAGGAATCTACTGAGACTAAACTTATTTGACAACAAAATATAAACTCACCCACTTCTTTTTCCCCAGGTACTAGATGACTTCATTTCAAGACGCTTAGACATGAGTTGCTTCCAACAAAAGGGGAGCAAAAGCCATTAAAAGCTGGGTTAAAACAGAAAGGCTTCCTCTATTATGTATTTTTTTTTAATTCTCTCCTCCAAGTTTTACAAGACATTTCCTGTTTCTAAAGGAGGGTGGGCATGTATGTATATTATGCCAAAATAGACTCTCCTGTCATGTGTATCTTAAAAGAACAAACAAACAAAAACGGTGGGCATCTCCTTAAAGACAAGACTCCTATCCTCACTTCATAGGCTGTTGATACCACTCAAAAATTCACGTTTCACCAAAAGGCTTGCGTAAGTTCACCACGTAATGCCCTTGAGATTAAAACCTTTAGGTGTTTTACTTTGCATTTCAGTAAACACATTATTGCTTACTGAACATTATGTTCCATTACATGAAAAAGAGGAATGCACAGAAATCAGATTTCTTTTTTTATTTTTAATATTTTATTTAGACATTGATGGACTTTTATTTTATTCATTTATTTATATGTGGTGCTGAGGATGGAACTCAGTGCCTCACACAGGCTAGGCAAGCAAACACTCTGCCACAACCCCAGGACGAAATCAGATTTAAGGGTCAATAAAATGAAAAGCTAATGTGTTGGGATGATGAAAGTAAAAGTCTTTGACACTGTTATTTGTTTATAGGAAAGTATAATCTCATTAATCAAATTTCACCTTTTATAGTAGTCCCCCTTGTGCAAGCAGATATGTTCTAAGATCCCCAGAGGATGCCTGAAATCTTGCCTAGTACTGAACCTTAAATATACTATGTTTTTTCCTATTCACACGTACCTATGATAAGGTTTGATTTAAATATTAGGTGTGGTAAGAGAATGAACAATAATAGAACAATTACAACAATATGTATAATAAGTGGAATTTAAGATTTGTTTTTTTCCTAGAGTTGCCTGTTTAACATTTTTGGACTGTAGTTGGCCATGGGTACCAAAACCACAGAAAATAAATCCATGGTTGGGGTGGGCGGCTGTGACATGCAATTTCTCCAGACTGCCTCTGATCCTAGAGGAAGGTTCGAGTACTCTTGTCTTTCTTTGGTCAGTATCCCATTTCCACCTGAGGTGTAGCCAAGAAACCCTTCAAAAACAGAGGAAGGAGAGAAAGGGAACCAGGAGTGTGCCTGGTTGATTGGCTCCGTCCATCGCCAAAGACAGACTCAGGCCAAACGAAGTTCAGTGACTGGGGAAAAGAGAATCCTCCTTGACCTTCAGTTAGCTTGTCTTCCTTCAATGAAGAATCCACACCAAACTGGCTGTGCTTAAATCAAGAAGGAATTGTAGGCAGAAAGGGATCTTGATCCATCGGGTCAGTCCAATGTCAGATATTCACCCACCATGTGTACAGCCACGGACTCTTGTACTGGACAGCCAGGAGCACTTGCTTCAGAGAAAGTATGTAATTATTTATTTTTTTTAAGTTGTGTGTGATTTAAAACTTTGCACCTGGGTATGGTGGAGCACACTTGTAACCCCAGCAAGGTTGAGGCAGTTCAAGGCTAGCCTCAACAATTTGGCAAGACCCTGTCTCAAAATAAAAAATAGACTGGGGGTGAAGCTCAGTGGTAAAGCACCCCCGGGCTCAATCCCTAGTGTCCCAAAACAAAACAAAACAAACCTCTGTAAATCAGATCATGTTTTTATTGAACATACAATTTTTTTTTTTTTAAGAGAGAGAGAATCTTTAATATTTATTTTTTCGTTTTTGGCGGACACACATCTTTGTTTGTATGTGGTGCTGAGGATCGAACCTGGGCCGCATGCATGCCAGGCGAGCGCGCTACCGCTTGAGCCACATCCCCAGCCCTGAACATACAATTTTTGATTTCTTTTTAACCTCAGAAAAAAATTAGGGGGTAGTGCTGGAGATTGAACCTAGGTGCATTTTGCCACTGAGTCAAACCCCCAGCCTTTTTCAAAATTTTCTATTTTGATACAGGGTCTCACTAAATTGCTTAGGGCCTCACTAAGTTTCTGAGGCTGGCCTCAAACTTGCCATCCTCCTGCCTCAGCTTCCTGAGCCGCTGGGATTACAGGTGTGTGCCACCACAGCTGGCTTAATCTGGAAATTTTCTAGGCTGTGGTTTTCTCATCTCTTGGGCTAGATGATATCTAAGGTTTCTTTGGCTCACTCATTCTTTAAGTCCATTTTAGGCAACAATCCAACTCATTCTTATTGAAAGTAATATTAAAAAGTCTGTGTTGTGATTAATGGTAACTGAGTTCTCTTCTTCAATTCACGTAAAGTACTTTGGGAAAATGCAAAATTTTATCATGTATGAAGAAATAGTTTTTAAATAACTATTTAACAATAGTTTTATTTAACAAGCATGTAAGGATTTTTTAAATCCCTAGCCTCAAAAAAATTTAAACATTGGCATACAGGGGAGGGGGGACAGAAAGGGGGATGGTATTATAAACCATGTTAGGAATCGGATTAAGAAACCTCTAGCTTTCATTTTTAAATCCCATTTCAGATGGAAGACATCATATGTTTCTTTTGAAAAAAATAAGTAAACGGATTTGAGTCAAATCAATTAAAAGACTGTTGACAGCTGTCCTTGGAAGAAGCAAATTCGTCCTTCAAACTTTTAACTCTTTGGAAATTGCTTTAATCTTCAAACTCACAAAGACAAATGATTCACACTACAAAGCAGCAGCCTGCACAAACTTTTTTTTTTTTTTTTTGGCACTCGGAGTTGAATGCAGTTAAACGGAGTGGTGGGGAGTCTTACCACTGAGCTACATCTCGGCTCTTTTGCAGTTTTTATTTTGAGACAGGATCTTGCTAAATTGCTTAGGGCCTCACTAAATTGCTAAGGCTGGCCTCTAACTTTCGATCCTCCACCTCAGTCACTGGGATTACAGGTGGGCACCACCCCCATAAAGCTACAGACTTTTCTTTTTTAAAGATCATTCTAAAACTTGTTTAAACAAGTAATGGTTCCAAACGTTTTTATAAAGATCCCTTTGTCAGTGGATTAAAGGAAAACACAGTCTGGAGTGTAATCCCGAAACAGTCCATACAAAGACGTTAGAAATAACATAGAGCTATGTTTTGCCTTACCATGGTCAAATGACTTTCTTTCTTTTCTTTAAAAAGTAAGAATGCAAAATTAGCTGTCTTGGAGCATTAGTCTAACACTTATTGCCAGATATTCTAGAAAGAAAATATAAAACAAATATTTTGAAAAGGTGCAAGTAATATTGCAAAGTTAAAATATTTTTAAATGATTGCTGTTTTACAAAAATGATTCTATAGTCATTTTAACTGCTCATTAGACATTCATGCCATTTGACTATACTTCTTTTTGTGTATATATTTTCTCTCCCATTGAATTACATTTTTTCTTTCTTCCTCTTTCCATCTCTCTCCTCCTCTCCTCTTTCATTTCATTCAACCCACAATTTTATATATATATATGTTCCTGAAACAAAAGTCTTATGTCTTTCTGTATTCAGGTTCATGGACTAATGGATCAGTAAATGTGTATTGAAAATTATAATTATATATTGCATTAATATCTTAAGACCTATTTGGGGCTGGGATTGTGGCTCAGTGTCAGAGCACTTGCTTCTCATGTATGAGGCACTGGGTTTGATCCTCAGCACCATATAAAACATAAATAAATAAATAAATAAAGTATTGTGTCCACCTACAACTAAAAAAATATTTTTAAAAAAGACCTATTTGTTTAGCTCTTTGTCATTCATTATCAAAGCATTTTTCCACATTCTATACTGTTTGAGTTTCTCTTAAGGATCTTAAGTAAAAGGAAAAGATATATAATTTTACTTTTTCATTTGAGGCTGATACCTTTACGCCCCCAAGACTCACTAAACACGGAGGCATCCCCTGAAATGTCCCTTATCCATCCCTCTGGAGTTACAGATCAAATGCTGCCTGCTGGGTGGAACCCACCCCCTGGCACCTCTGCTCCCACTTGGGCTTTAGGTGTTTACACACCTGGCTGTCCCACTCCTGGAGAGCAAAGTCCCATACCTTAGTCATCTTCCACTCCCACGTGCACCTAACAACACAGGGTTTGCACACAGCAGGCCTCAATGCATGTTTGTTTGGCTAAGTAGAGCAGAGCACAAGCAAACCAGTGGCTGATCTAAGGACATTACCATTCATCACCCCAGCCTCAAAAGCTCAGCCAAGGAGTGCATCTATCCCAAGGAGCCCATTCCCAACTCAGCCAGCGAGCAAAAATGGAGGCTTCCTTCCTCCAGACTTTAGAAAGAGGGCCTGCTCTGGTCCTTCATGCTGTCCCCAGCCCGGAGGCAGTTCTCCAACACAAGTTCCACTTCTTTTCTGAGTGGCTCTCTCTTTATTTTTACACCATGCATCATATGGATTGTGTTGAGATGGAGAGTGGGGGGAGCGCAGATCAATTACATCACCTTCATAAAGGCACCCAGGTCCACCCCAGTTGGAACCCAGTCCCAGCTCAGCGCCTCTCAGCTGCTGTCACATACAGTCACATACAGCCTGTGACTCAGAGCAAGTCAGAGTGACATGCACCCAGGGTGTTGGCTGGAGTTTCTGCAGCTGTGCAGGTAGGAACACCCCCCTCCTGGTGTAGGAGTAAGGCTTAGAGGGGTCAGGATGTCCCCAAGGTGTTGCAGAAGCTAATTCTTCTCTTCATAACCTGTTGTTGTCATGGTTATGAAAAATCCTTTTTGTATTTTTGTCTTCATCTATAAATTTAAGAACATTATGCAGAAAATTGGGTATAGGGCAAAAGGAAGTGTGTGTACATGCAGAGAAACATGGTTCCCCATAAATAGGCACAAGTTTTATGTTTTTATGTAGCAGCTAAAATAAATGGGAATGAGGAGAAAGAAGAAATGAATTAGGTATTATGTGTGAAACATTTCTAGTTCTTAGAAATGACCTACAAGACTCACAGGTAACAGAAAACTCAACAAGATTAATACATTTTAACAGCATGAAAGAGACTTAGTGAAGGGACAAGAAAATTCAGAGAAAGATGCCCTTATTTAGTTTACTAAGAAGATATTTGGTTCTTACAAATTCAATGTCAAAATAGAGATTTCTATTTTGAATTACATCCCTACGCAAAAATTTACATTTATTTGACAGAATCCTGAAAAACTCTTTACAAATTGTCGGTAATCCCTGAAGAAGCCAACTCCTTTTTCCTCCCAGGGGCCAGATAAAACAAGGAATGTTATGTTTGTGGGTCAACATTTTTAATTCCAAGCAAAACCTTATTAAATATGTTTGCTGTGGCTTTTCACTAAAGAGTCCCCATTTTCAAGACATATAGATTCCACATTCATGAGATTTGGAAGGACAGTAGACTCTTCCTGTCTCAAGTGTTGGTGGTGAGGTGTAAATTACTGGATGCATTTGTATTTTAAAGAACACTACTTATAATGAATGGCAAATGGTCTGGGTCTTTAGGGATGTGGGGCTGCAGTTTCAACATCATAACCACATCTGACTGTTTTTTCAAGAGCCAGGACCAGCCCAAGAGGAGGCAGAAGGAGAAAAGCAGAATTGTGAACAGCAAGGCTTCCAGACTGAAGCTCTCTTTCTAAAACCTTCTGGAACCTCCCCATCTGGAAAGACTGGTTAGCTGAGAGTCAAGTTAGACTCCCCCAGTCACACCCAAGCCCTCCTTTGCTCCACCCTAAGAAGTCAGCATTGAGGTATCAGAGACATCAGCAGATTCTTTTCTTCCCAAGGCAATTCAGTCTCCTGAACAATGAAATCATGCCCATATTTAGAGAAAAAAAAGTTAACTAGTGTTGAAAGCTTTTTTTTTTGTTCCATTAAATAACAATTAGATGGCTTGATACAGAATAAACAATTAGTCTGCTTAATGCAGAATCATCTTGAGTGTTTTTTTCCTAAGCAGATGGAACTCTACAAGAGTATTAATAGGAAAAAATGGTTATGAAATAAATATTTCACAGGATTGCAACCAATTAAAAAGAAGCAAAAACTCCAATTAGCTAGAAAAGAGTTTATAAGTAGAAAAAATGGATTCTAACAACAAAGGCTGGATCGTTTCTGGGGGCCTGTGGTATCCTGGACTCAAACCCAGTTCATCACTTACTAACAGTGTGATCTTTGACTATTTTAGCCTCAGTTTCCCATCTGTAGACTGAGGTTTGTTGTGAGGCTTGAGATTATTGTGTACATAATGCACCTGGCACATCGATGATCTGATTTTTATAAAATACACAACTTACCCACATTTAACCACCGTGTGAATGTTACCTGCCGTCTATTAAGTTAACCTGAATCTTCCTTTACCATCATTTCCCAAAATAAAGACCAAGGATACTCCTTCTATGAGTCACCCAGGCTCTGAGCCTGTTTTCTCAAACTCCTGCCTGCAGCTCTTAGCTACTGGCTGTCACTCCACCTGGCCAGCACCTGCTCGCCACAGCCACAGCCCACACTCAGACTTTCATTACCTCCCTCCTTCACTGGGGCAATGGCTTCCTCACAGGGACTCCTCCTGGCATCTCGCTCCACTTCATGCCACCTACACGCTGCTGCTGCAGAGCAGTCTGAAAGTACTGCTGGGGACATTTCCTTGCCCCCTCTATGGAGATTGCCACTGGCCCCAGTGAAAACCCTCATGGTGCCCTCTGCCTAGCCAAATCCCTCTCATGGCATTCAGGAGATCTTTCCTCCTGTCTTTTTCCTGCTTCCTCACTTTAAACTGAATGCTCAAAAAGGAGATCATTTTATCAGCTTCTCAGACTTTTCCCGTGCTCTTCTCTGCCCATCTTTACCAAAAGACCAATTCAATACCATTTCCTTTATAATGTGCCCCCTCACAGACTTTATCTCTGTTATCCTGTCTTCTTGTGAAGATTCTGAAGTCATTTACATCCCTCCAGCCCTTTGCCTTTGTTGGGTTTTATTTTAATTTTATTTTGCAGTGCTGGGGATGGAACCCAGGGCCTCCCACATGCTAAGCAAGTACTTTATCACTGAGCTACACGCCCAGCCCCATCCTTCTGTATTATAGTACTTATAATATGTCTCGGAGTACACTTCTTTCAAAGTTCAAGTCTTTGACACCTAACACATGTGTGCAGCAGATGTTCAGTATATACTTGAATAAATGTAAAATATATTCAATGCTTAAATGAATGTGAGATGCAGTCATTTAATTACTGACCTGTCCAGTCTAAAAGTTGAGCTGCAAAGGCTGGGGAGGACCAAGGTGAGGAGCCCTAGGTTCTTGTATCAACCCAGTCCACTCAGCCAGGAAAGAACTCTAGGACTTGAAGCAAGTATTTAGCTTCTATCTCTACCACAGAAAAGTGGGATTTCTGCCCACTAGGTAACCACTAGTGGTTCTTCCTTTTCTGCAATTCAGTGCAAATGATGTTTATCTCACGCAAAGAAAAAGGCTTCTTATAACAGGTAATGTAAAAGTAAACTTTAAAAAACATATCAAATAGTGATCACATGTGTTTTGGTTTTGTTGTTGTTTTTTTGTGAGAAGTTTTGGTGCTGGATATTGAACCCAGGGTGTCCCATGCTAGGTGAGTGTTTTACCATTGAACTACACCCCCAACTCCTATTTCGTTTTGAAATTATGAGATCTGGATAAAAGTAAGCATTAACATAACCACATACTTCTGAAGCTTAATAACTATGTTCTGCTTTTAATCCTCCTACAAAATCCATACTTTGATAAAAGATCTAACTCTGAGATTGGCTTACTGTGGTGATAAATTTCACTACAGATTAGTGCTTTGTTTTAACTACAAGAAAAAGATCAGAGAAATTCTGCTGTAATTGAAAACAGTATTAATATAATATTTTATACAGGAAAAATCCGAAGTTTACATTTTCAAAGCTCTGCTTATTATATTGTCAAGTATATAACATTTACTAAACCTTAATGAAATAATAAATAGAAAACAAGAAGTTAAATAATATATTTGAAGATTCCACTCCAATCTAAAATAACACAGGACAGGTGCATGATGGGGGAAGGAGAGAATTACAATGTAAAAGAGATATAATACTGTCATTAAAATGGACAAGTGTTAGCAGTAGAAAGAACAGACAAAGGGGAGATGTTTTAAAATGGTTTTGAAGAGAAAAATAGGATTGGGGCTCTCCACATACTCAAATCAGTTTATATAAGAAAGGGCTAAACACACTTATTTGGAAAACCATGGATCTAAACCCAGCATGGGGAGAGAGGCATGCCTGTAGTCCCAATGCTGGAGAATCACAAGTTCAAGCCCAGCCTGAGCAATTTAAGAAGAAGTTCTTTCTCAAAATAAAATTTTTAAAATCTGGGGGTGGAGCTCAGCAATAGAGTGCTTGCCAAGCATATATGGGAGGCCCTGAGTTCAAACCCCAGTGAAAGAAAGGAAGGAAGGAAAGAAGGAAGGAAGGGAGGGAGGAAGGAAGAAAAAGAAAAATCACCAATCTAATTCAATCAATAAACCAGCAGTTTTGAAATAAATGATTTTGAATGCAATCAGTAGTTCTCATAGGTTTTGTGCTAAAAGAATGAAAAAAAAAAGAAAACACCTTATACAGGGGGGGGGGGGATCTTTGGTCAGAAAACTACTTATTAAATTCTTCATCGTCATTCACAGAGCAGAGAGCAGCAGCCCTCTAGGGCGGACAGGGCCTCCTGCTTCAAAGCCCAAGCCATGGGCGAACAGATTCCTCCACACAGAACTGGATCGCCACCAGAAAAACAGGTATGGGTGCTCAGCCTGACTCTCCCCAGCCAGTCGCCATTATTTGAAAATGCAGAAGTCAGCATTTACGAGCTATTTGGTCTTCAGCTGCACCACTCCAGGCAGCGCGACAGGCTTGGGGGAAACTCCTTTACCTGGGTCCGGAGAAAGAATGACGGACAGCTGAAGCCCCAGGTCGGACGCCCCGCTGCGCCGTGACTCACACTCACCCGCAGGGGAAAAAAAAAATACCCTTCCTCCAGTCAGGTCATTTTTTCACTTGGATCTGTTTTTCCTTCCCAGCGGGATGTAACACTTGACAGGTTTATAAACAAGCTTTTAGTTGTAAAAACAGAATTCAGAAACACTATCCAATGAAAAAACACTGAACCTCCCCAAATACAACGGGGAGGAATCCTAATAAAACATGTATCATCGTTACGTTGCTCATTAACCAATGAATGAATTAACTAAAATTTTACTTCTCTAAAATGTGTATAAAAGGTCGAGAGGAAAATAGTCAATTAATGGGTACTGATCATTGTCAATTTGAAAGACAAGAGGGATGAGGGTGCAACTCAGGATACAGCACGTTCCTGGGCGCGTGTGGGCCCATGGATTTGATCACAGAACCACACGCACAAAAAAAAAAAAAAAGGAAGGAAGGAAGGAAATGAAAGGAAAGAAAAGAAATCCAGGTTAGTAAAAGAATATTAATAGGGGCCAAATAAACATTTAATTCATAAACTATCTAAAAGGAGCTCATCGGAATCCTTTCATATTCTGACTTGGATTTAAACTGTGTGTAATACACACATTTAAAAGACCGTGCCTTCCAAATCCTGGAAGACCGCAACAAAAAAGTAAAATTTCTGGCGAATTTTTTTAACGAACTTAAAAGCCCAAGCTTTTATCCCTCCTATCGCTTGGCACATTTTTAATGGAAATCCCCAAAAACATTTTATTCAGAAAAAAAAAAAAGCTCCAAAACTTAGACAATAAAAAGGAAACACAAAGGAAAAAAAACCCAATATACATATATCAGAATGCTCCGGGAGAAAAAAAATCCAAGCAGAAAACGGGTTGCAACTTGTATAGTGCCTGCTTTCAAATCTGCTTGCAAAATAGAGGTTGCCCCTCCTCTCCCTAAGGCCTCAACGCGGGGTAAATAATCTGGCACTGATCTAAGCACTAGGGCCTCTTTCCGGAAGAGGGAAAGGCTGGCAGGGGGCGGGGAGGGTGCGGGTCGCAAAACTCTCACGGCTCACGTGGGCAATCAGAGTCCAACTCCCAGGACTGGGTAAAAAAAAAAAAAAAATCCTGTTCATTACCTTTCCTATCATAAAACAAAGACCTCCTAGGTCTACTTCCGTGACGATCAAGCCAAGTAGGCACAGCCTTCTTGCCAGTGGGCCTCTCCAGAGAGCTTTAGCCGGAGCACCACCCCCGCCAGGGCCGCCCCCAGCTCCCAGACCACACGGTGCAGATCAAAGGGCAGAACCTGAGCCCGTGCTTTGCGACCAAGGCACTGGGGAAGTACGTCTAATACTTTTTTTCCCCCCAGCGGGAAACAAAGGGCCCAGACGCGGAGCCACAGGTGCTACAGCGTGGCCACCCAGAGGGATCAAGCGCGTCCCAGTAAAGCTCTATCTGGAGCGCAGCAGTGTTGCCAGCCTAGCTGTCGCCCCTGAAGAAAAGCTTCATTTGCCGGGACAGGAGCGTCCCAGGCCTGGTCTCCTCGGGACCCGACCCCGCTCCACCAAGACGCTCAGCCTGCGCAGACGCCAGCGGGTGGCGGAGCAGCCCCGGGGCCCCCGCTATCGTGGTTCTGAGGTGACCAGGAATTTGGGGTAAGCCAGTACAGATGGTGGTGGAACGATCGCGGCCACCAGATAGCGCCCGGAGGCCCCCACTTCTCTAATTATAATAAAAAGTAAAACTGTAAAGTTGGGTGTTGTAGTCGCAGCCCCGCCTCTCCTGACCTTCCACCAGCTGGCGGGAACAAAGGCAACTGCAGCCTGGCCGGGCTACGTAGGTGGCAACCCCGGGACCGCAGAGAGAGGGCCGCACACTGCGCCCCTACTGGTCCGCTCGCCTCGCCTGTGAGGGCGGGGTGGGGGATGACGCCCCCTCTGGCCTCCAGCCCGGGCTGGCGGGGAGTGGAAGATGGGACCAAGTCCCATCAGGTAGGAAGGGAGCCGCCCCTGTCCGGGCACTCACACACGCCTGGATCAGAGAGGCAGCGCTGGGTGTCAGGACGCTTGGGTCCAGCTCCCAGCGCGGCCAGCAAGTGTTCTGTGACCTCGGGCAAACATTTTTCTCCTTCCAAACCTGGGTTTCCTGATCGGCCACTTGAGAACGTGTCCCTCCCGGTCCCAAAGTCCTAGGATTTTGCTAAAAGGTGGACGCCCCGGAGCCGGACCCCGAGCCCCACGCTCTGGCTCGGGGCGGGTACCCACCAGTAGCCGTCGGAGTTCTGGTCGTTGACGGTACAGCGCCGCGAGTAGTACATCCTGCTGGTGCCCCCGCCGCCGCCGCCCCCGCCGCCGCCGCCGCCGCCGCAGGTCATCTCGTAGCGCAGGTCCGGGCCGGACTCGGCTCGGGTCATGCGGCCCAGGGTGTTGATCCGCGGGTGGGAGCCCCCGTTGCAACTCATGTCGGCGGTCACTCAGGAGAGTGGCTCAGCGCCGAGGCATAGGCGAGGCGGGCCCGCTCGGAGAAGGTGGACGGGGCCCGAGCGAAGGCGGACAACCGGGAAGCGGGTGGGGGAGCGCAGGAGGGTCGCGGGGACGCTGCCCTGTCCACCAGGACCGTCCCGGCCGCAGCGAGAGCAGGGACGGCGACCGGCCCGAAGCGAGAGCGGGAGGAAGAGCTGTGGCTCCGAGGGCGGCGAGGGCCGCAGAGGACGCTGGGTCGGGGCTGGGTGTTGTGTTGGTCGCGGCGGAGCGAGTCTCCTCCCCGCTGGCACCCGGCGCCGAAGCCACACCTGGCCGGTTTCTTCCCAGGGCGGGGTGTGGCCGCCGCGCCTCCCCCGCCCCCCGCGGGTGTCACGGACGCGCTCGGGCCGCCCCTCCCCACCTGCGGCGGCCGACCCGCGGCTCCGCCCTGCGCCACCAAGACCTGAGTAACGCCAGGCGGGGCGGGGTCCGGGCGACCTGACCGCCCCAGGCGTGGCGACCCCGGGAAGGAGGGGCGCTCAGAGGGCTGTTGTGGCCGGAGCTGTGGTCACACTGGCCCAGAAAACAGGTCCTAGCTTTTGAGGATTTCCTGTCTCCAACTCGAAAATAAACTGGAATGAAAGGGCCACTCAATTGGACAATTAGTTGTTAACATTTACTTTTGCTCATCCCTGGAATGATGCCAAACAAGCTTCCAATAGAAACACAATTCAAAAGAGAATGCATAGGTGATGGGATTTTTTTTAAGTTTTCTTTGACTCCGGTAATCCAGGAAATTGCCTCTGATTTCCAACATGTAAAAACTACTTTTAAAAACTAATACCACTTTATGGAAAAGTCTTCACCAAAAAATAATAATTTATTTGGCATGAAGAGGAAAATACTACAACTATTTTTCGTTGGCTAATATGAAAATGTAAGTTGCCATTTCTTTATTCCCCCTTTTAAATGATCACTTTCAACAAGAAGTTGTGAACGCTTCAACCTCAATACTCGGTTTCCAATTTTTGTAAAAGAACCTCGGATATGCTTGTATCAGACGCTCCCCTGCGCACCTCCCCATCTCCCCTCCCCCGTTCCTTTGAAGCTCAAAGCTTTGAGAACATGTGAGTGGCAGAGGCCCTCCTAGGACTTGAGCCTGAGGGCGACGGAGAACCCTGGACAGATACCAATCCACTTGGTACAGATGAGTAACTCTGAGCCAGAACATTCCAACTACTTGTTCCAGGGCCACTCCCAGTTGGTAGCTGAGTGTTAACTACACCGTGGTCTCCACCAACCCCGTTTAGATATAGACCCAGTCACACCATCAATAAAAAGCTGTTTGTGCAATTTGGAAAACTGTTCTACTCTTTAATAAACATCGTTTAAAGATCCTTATAATAAACATTTCTTATCTTCACAAACGGTGCTCATTGATTTGTCTTATTTTAAACAATATATTTCTGAAATGTTTATGAACTGAAAAAAGAAACCAAAAAATATGTACACACTACATACAAACTTAAGTATATGTATATATACATAACTACATTTGCATATTCTAAAGGAAGTGGAAGATAATTTTCTAACTTTTCCGTATTTGTGCCTCTAGACACTTAAACCTTTTAGGCACAACTTTCAACCAAACATCTTGCTCTTTTTCTTCACAGTTGACCAGAGCTAATCAGTTTGAATCCAAGGAATCAAACATACAAAGAGCCCTTCACAGTGGTGCAGGCCTGTAATCCCATCAACTGGGGAGGTTAAGGCAAGAGGATGATAAATTTCAGTCCAGCCTCACCAACTTAACCAAGATCCTGTCTCAAAATAAATTTTTAAAAGGAACTAGGGATGTAGCACTGGATAGCACTCCCCTTACAATGAGATAAAAGTTCAGCACTGTTAACAGCTTCTCAATTTCCTGTCACTTTTAATAAAGGTGAATTCAATCAAGTGTTCAAATGATTATGGTAACACTAATGGACAGAGTTTCTCCTGAAACAGAATGAATGCTATAAGTCAGCCTTAGCATAACCAGCCCATAATGTCCATTGGTTGGAGAGGAGAAAGGATATTTCTGGTGTTAGTGAATAATACACAGATTTTGATGTAGGATGATTTCCTTCTATGCTCCTCATTTGTTCAGCAAATAATAATAACCTGTTACATGCAAAGGTCAGTATCAGACTCTGCAAAAGACACAAATGAGTAAGGTACAGCCTCTACCCTTAAAATATGTCATAGTAAAACTTTAAACATTTCAGGGATTCCCCTTTTCCAACAATTTGCAATAAAAAGGACATGCAATTGCAGGGCAGCATTCTCCTTTAAAACAAGATCCATGGTTGTGAATCACCTCCTCAGCCAAGCGGCACCTCTGAGAGCTCATGTTGGATATTCAGGAACCAGGCTCTGCATGGTCCCAGGCACCACCCAGACTCAGAGCTGTTTAGTCTGCTTAGAAATGGTTAGAGGTGAAAAGCACAGTTCACCAATTACCTCTGTCTACCACTCCTTCCTAATATGCCCTTTTGTGTCCTGCCCTCCTTGTACTCAAAGGGCTTCCAACTAACCAAGCATGCCAAGTCTGAGAAAACCGTGAATTTTAATTCTCTCTCTCTAAGGGTAACACAGGCGAATGAAAGGATGGAGTAACTAGACTGACATGCTAGGAAGATGAAATCCAGATGTGCACACAGTATTAGTTGTCTAGGTTAGCTCATCTCATGACGAAAGTTGAACACCAAGAGACCATATTTCTGATCTTTTTTTTTTTTTTTTTTTTTGGTGGGGGGAATACTGGGGATTGAACTCCAGGGCACTGGACCACTGAGCCACATCCCCAGCCCTATTTTATATTTTATTTAGAGACAGAGTTTCATTGAGTTGCTTAGAGCTTACTTTTG
The DNA here is from genome assembly GCF_001458135.2 of Marmota marmota marmota. Classification (NCBI taxonomy): domain Eukaryota; kingdom Metazoa; phylum Chordata; class Mammalia; order Rodentia; family Sciuridae; genus Marmota; species Marmota marmota. Next base: position 4,348,402 of record NW_025999913.1, on the reverse strand, counting down.
CTGAGGCTGACTTTGAACTCCGGATCCTCCTGCCTCAGCCTCCTGAGATGCGGGGATTACAGGTGTGCATCACTGAAACGGGCCATATTTCTGATCTTTGTGCTACAATTTACTTGGGGAAAAGCTCAGCTTCTTCATGTGCAAAATGGAAATAATAGTACTCATTTTTTCAAACTTCCAGATCAACAGTGAGGATCAGATGAGATCAAATATGTGATCATTCTTGAAAACTGTGAAATATTACAAAAAGCTTAAGGTTCCAACCATTAACTCAAAAGTTCTTGGCTAAATGTGAAAATTTAAATGTTAATGTCTCCATCTGTATCCCATTTATAAACCAATAAACCTCCTGCTTGGAGATGCTTAATATTAATTCATTTAAAAATCCATATTAATATTTATTATGTGCCACACAAAAGACTCAATGCTGGACATGGAAAGGTCAATAAGGCTGAGCTCCTCCCCATAGGGTGTCAAAATCTGCACTAGGAAAGCAATTGCATTAGACATGCTATAATAAAGGTATATTTACACAGTCATGGGAACACAATAAAAGAATCTAAAAGCAGTTTATTTCTTGCAACCAGATTTTTAAAAGTTCAGAATCCAAAGTCTGGCAAAGTCTTCACCAGCTGACCTGAATAAGGTCAGCTATTTTTTCCCTGCCACTTATACATACTTCCCCTTTACTGATAGAGAGGGATCACTGACAGGCAACCTTCTCTCTGGCTGACCTTAGAAATGACCTTGCAGTTTAGAAAGAGCCATCTGCCATATCCTAAGCAGATTTTTTTTAAAAAAATTGAACAGAACACCTTGATTTCAATGAAAGTAAGAAGAATCATTTACTTGCTCAAAAATCCCATGGGAACTCCTTATCTCTTTGTTGGTAAATGATATCCCTTTGTCAGAGAACAATTTACAGCTTGTGAGTTAAAATAGGCAGTCTGCCTGCCAGAGGAGTAGTGTTTTAGTAAATCAGAACCACAGACAGAAACTAGAAATGAAATATAATGTGGGTAAATAAAATGCCTATTAAAATGGCAGGCATTTTTTAAATAAAATATTTAGCAGCTAAGGGTGTAGCTCAGTGGTAGAAAGAAATAAAGAAGGAAGGAAGGAAGGAAGGAGGGAGGGAGGGAGGGAAAGAGACTATGCATACATATTTGTTTGAGTATGTCTACCCTTTGCTACTCTTTCACTTGTGTGAGCAAATTAGAAAATAATTTTCCACCCACCAAATTACAAAAATAAAATTGATCTCTCCTAAAGTTGTTGAAACTATTCAAAGTTTTTTTATTGAAGAAAGCAGTTTTAAAAAAAAATATATATCAAGGGAATTTCAGAAATAGGAAAATGTTTGAAAGGTATACACATGAGTCCAAAAACTGTCTATCTTTGCTTTTGTTTAAGCATCCTTAGTGACAGGAAAATATTTGTTTGTTGTGGGTTTTTGGTTTTGCCAGGGGAAGGTGGTTTACTTTTTAGAAATTAAGTAACTGAGAAGAATATCTCAAATACATTTTCTGTCACTGCAGTGGTAAGATTTTTCTGTAAATGTTGACACTTGTTTTGATTTTTGCATAGGTAATATGTAACACATTGTGCTGACCTTTATGTTTTTAGAGTACTGTATTTTTTGGAAAGCCTATCGTTGGGTAACAAGGATATTGGATACATCCATACTTTCTAGTCTTAATCCCTTTTTAATTAAGAGTCCAAGTTGGTGAGATGGTCAAGGGTGCCGAGACAGCAGCATAGCTATGGACCACAAAGGGCCACCCACACCCTTGGCTGAGTGATGTCTAACCCACCAAGCTAAATAATATTTTAGTGGGCAAGCCACATAGACCATAAGCATAATTCAAGAGCCAAATAATTGACCTTCTTTAATATACTCTCAAAGCAATTTCCTGAGCTCATCATGATTGTGAGGATCTGTCAGTCTAACTAACCCACTGGAATTGGGACAGTTACCCAAACTTCTATAAATATCATGTCAAGATGCAGATTACTGCTGGTAAACCCAGATATCAGTAAATACCGCAGAGATACAGCATGTGCTAATAGTTACGTAAAGGATCATAATTAGCTTTTCAGCCTTTACTGAAGGAATTCAAAATTTATACTCTATGTATGGAGTTTCAGAAATGAAAACCGCTTTTAAGAGCTTTTATACCAGTTATTTGGGCTTGGGTTTTTTTCTTTTTCTCTCTTGGTTCTTGGGATGGACTCATGCTCTCTGCCACTGAGGTAGCCCCTAGTCCCTACACCACATGTTTTCAAAACTTTTAAAGCCTCAGACCTGTTTCCACAAATGAAACCCCCAGAAGACAGCCAGCAACAGAAACAGATCATGGTGGTGGGATATGTCTCCCCGCCCACTACATCCAGACCCTGGCCTCTGCCGCTCTGCCACAGAAGCATTTCCCCAGAAGAAGTACCATAATAAATCAAATCCACACTTTAGCAAAAGAAAACAGTGAGTCCTAAAAAGGTTGGCCACTTCCCTGAGTTACACAATATTTAAAATACCAGAATTCTGTTTCTAATTTCAGCCCTTTCCATTATGCCAAAATTCCAATCTAATCAGGCATGAAAGAACACATTTCTAAGCAATGATTTGGGATCAACCTGAAACCAAGAAACTATCCTATTAATTGTTATTTTCCTACACAAGGTGCATAGGATATCTGGATATGCAGCTACTATAAAGCAATAAACCTGCTTTGCAGAAGTCACACCAGAGATAATTTCTCTTATTATTTTTAGTCATATTCCTAAAGGTTAGGTGATCATCTCTCTTGATGTCCCCAAGTATCAGTGAAGGCACTGTTAGCACTCATTCTGTAATCCCCCACTTGCACCCCGGGGTTCTGCATGTGCCGATTCAACCAAGCACATATTGGGGAGAAAAAAAATGTGTGTACATTGAACATGTAGAGACATTTATTTTTTGTCATTACCACTTTAAAATACAGTGTAATAACTACTTACAGGGCACTTATATTGCATTAGGTATTATATGTAAACTGGATGACTTAAAGTAAGGAGAAGGTATAGGGTGGACACGCAGGGGCTACATGAAGACACTTTGCCACTTTATGTAAGGATTTGAACACCCATGAATTTTTCTATCCAAGGTAAGTTCTGGAATTAATGCCCCATCTCTTACAGAGAGACTGTATTTGTTTTGTTTGGGTCTGTTTTAAAAAAATAATAAATAAATAAATAAATCCATTGTTTAGGAAAAAAATGAAATTGATAATTGATATACTGAACCACATAAAATCGGAATGGAAGCTAAGCCATAAATAATCTGACGTCTAATTAAGGCAAGTGAAATGGAACCCAGTTTCTTAAGTGATCATCTTTCAAAATGGAACCCAGTTTCTTAAGTGATCATCTTTCAAAATTCTAGACATTCATAGGTAATGACAAGTTCCCACAGCCTTTATCTGAAGTGTTTATTGCACATACGTTGCTTCCCTGCTGCAGAGAGAAATGTCAGCACAAGGAGATTAAAGCATAAAGAAAATGCCCAAATTCCTAACTCCAGTGATTTTAACAACGAAAGCAAGAGACAAAATAAGAACCAACCAATTGTATTAATAAAACACAAAGAGTGAGAATCTAAGTAGACAAGCAGCTGAAGATAAAAACCATTCTCAGTTTCAACTGACTACTGACTAATCTAGGGTCCCCCAAAACTTTTCTTGTCAGAGATTTGGTAAAATCCACAGATTACAGGAAAGAAATCCTATGCAAACTCTCCGTCTCATCCTACACAAAGAAAACTGAGACCCCGAGAAAGGATTTGCATTACTGGCCAAGGTCCCAGCCTATGAGGAGCAAAACCCAGATTAGAGTTAAGAGTTCACTTTGTGAGCTTTGCTTAGAAGGATGAATTCAAAGCTGGAGACTTTTTTTCCTCCTGATAATAAACATCTATGTGTGTGTATGTGTGTGTGTGTGTGTGTGTGTGAGAGAGAGAGAGAGAGAAAGAGAGATACCTAGAAAAAGCAAAAAGAATGTAGAGAAGCTATGAAACTTTCAACTATAATTATATCAACCTGTCAAGGTAATCATACTAGGCATTTTTGTTAGATTTCCCTCCAGGTTTGTTTGTTTGTTTGTTTGTTTCTCTCCCAATGAATATTTTACCTAAATGATTTCAGATTACATATACCATTTCATATTCAGCCTCGTAACTCAGCATTCCATGAGCATCTTCCAACCTCATTTAAAACACTTTGTCCACATTGCTTTAAAAAGTGCATAATATTTTCTGGTGACATTTCCTGTTTGTTTTGCTTAGGGCTCTTTGAAAGTGGCAATGCACAGGTCTTGGAGCTTTCCATGGGAATTATCCACGTTGTTCAAGAATTTTTCACATCAATGGCAAATAGCATTCACCGTGGATGGGAAACCGGGAGGGGTGAGGCAGTGAGCAATTGCTTAGTGGAAAGCTGCTACAATGCCCAGCGACCTTGTTTAGGAAAACAGTCCTGCCTGAGGAATGCCGGCGTTTCTTTGTAGGGTCTCCCCAGCAATCCTTCGGTTGCTCTCAGCCATAGGGCCACTGAAGACGGGAGAGAGTTTCTTCCTGAAACTTTCATACAGTTCTCTACAAAGAGAACTGGGCTACTCCTGGTTTCTTCAACCAGTGAATATGTTGCTAACCTCGAAAGAAAAAAGCTTCCCTTTAGCAAGAATTCAAGTCCAGAAAAAGTAGTACAAATCAAGAGGAGAGACCAAAGGACTGTCCTTGACAGTCATATCCAAATGCATTCGATCTGTGATTGCCATCTGAAACATTTAAGCTTCGCCATCACAAGACAGAAACATTTCAAATATAGGAAGAAGTTATGGCTCTGTTCCACGGCAGTTTCAACAAACCCATGAAGCAGTTTTGTCTTGCAGAGGTGGGTGTGGAGAGGTACCATCATTCCCGTTAAACCTGTCTGGCAGCTCCTTGAGTTTTAACTGCTTAGCAGTTCTGCTTCAGATGGACTTGAACAAAGCATCTCCAAGTCCTTTCCCACCAAGGCACGCAGAGGAGACGTCATCTGTCATCTCTCAACAGCCTCTTATTGTGCTTTACTGAGTAGAGAGACGACAATCTCATGATTTAAAATAGGCATTGCTATCTCTTTAAAACAAAAATTGATATTTGCATCTAACATATCCCTAATGTAGAAAAGGAGGCTTTTTCAACCTTCCTTTTTAACTACCGAGGAGCTTGTCTAACAATAGAAGAACATAAGAGGACTTAAATTAACATGAAATATTTCTTGATTTCAGAATTATTACAAACAAATGTTAATAAAATGTGTGTTTATACAAAAGAAGGTAAAATATAAAGTGTTTTTAGAAGGAAAGTTTTAAGCCATGTATACAACATGGTTAGATTTTTTAATATTAAAAATATTTTAGGAAAGACTTACGAAGTGATCTTCAGGCATAAAAATTATTCACTTGAAGATTGATATACAGAATATTTATTTGTTCAAGTGCACATTTATAATAGATTTTTAAAATAAAAATATGTGAAAATTTTTTTAAAAGAGTGAAGCACAAAATTTTCAAATGTAAAAAATAAAATAAAAATGTTCAGTCTTGTAAAAAAAATGGTAGTTTTCATAGCTAGTTTCGAAAATAAAGGTGAGATTCCACAACATCTGAGTTATTAATCTGGTATTCATCACTATGATAAAATAATTATGATTTCATTCATTTGTAGAGCACATTACAGATTTTTTTGGTGTTTTTTTTAGATGTTTTTATTGTGGCAAAGTACACATAACATAAAATAAATTATTTTTAATCATTTTTTCACATTTTTAATTGGTGCATTATAATCATACATAATGATGGGATTTATTGTTACATATTTGTGAATGCACACAATATAAAAATATATAATTTTGGTCAATATCACTCCCAACACTTTTCCCCTCTCTCCCCACCTCCCAAACCCTGATCTCCCTCTACTGATTTTCAGGAGATACACTCAAATCTTTCTTTTCCATTTCTTCTCTAGCTTTCACCTACGAGAGAAAACACACAACCCTTGACCTTCTGAGTTTGACCAATTTCATTTAATGTAATGATGTCTAGTTTCATCCATTTTCCTGCAGATGACATAATTTCATTTTCCTTTATGGATGAATAAAACACCACTGTGTATATATACCACATTTTCTTTATCCCTTCATTCGTTAATGGACACCGAGGCTGGTCCATAGTTGGCTATTGTGAATTGTGCTGCTGTAGACATGGGTGTGCATGGATCACTGTACTAAGATGATTTTATTCTTTAGGATAAACACTGAGGAATGGTATAGCTGGGTCATATGGCAGTTCCATTCCGTCTTTTGAGGAACCTTCATACTGATTCCCATTGTGGTTGTACTAATTTACAATCCCACCAACACTGTGAAAATGTTCCTTTTCCTACATACCCTCGCCAACATTTATTTGTATTGGTATTCTTGATGACTGCCATTCAGTCTGATGTGACATGAAATCTTGATCTAATTTTGATTTGCATTTCCCTAATTGCTAATGGTGTTGAACATTTTTCATACATTTGTTGGCCCTTTGTATGTCTTCTTTTGAGAAGTGTCTGTTTAATTCATCTGCCCATTTATTAGTTGGGTTATATGATTTTGGGCGTGAAGTTTTTTGAGTTCTTTGCATATTCTGGATATTAATCCTCTCTCAGAAGAGTAGCTAGCAGATTTTCTCCCATTCTGTAGCTTCTCTGTTTACATTCCTAGTTGTCTCCTTTGCTGTGCAGAAGCGTTTTAATTTGATGCTGTCCCATTGGTTATAGCATATGTCGGACTTTCCTTCCTTCTTAGGCTGAATAATACTCCACTGTCTGTACACACAATAAACATTTTGTTCATTCATTCATCCTTTGATAGACATTTGGATTGCTTCCACCTGTTGACTATGCTAAACAACGCTGCTATTTTGTTTAAGTAGCAAATTTATCATAAGCTTTTCCTTTCCTTTACAACTTGCCCATCCCCCAGAGTTATAACTGCCCCCCCCACTTTTTTTTTTGCTTAGTTTCTGTTTTTATCACTAATTTATCTTCAGACTCTCCCCTAGTTGAGTAATTCTCTTCTCAATATAAGCATTCATATCAATTATTATATTATTATTATTTTTTTTTTTTTTTGCTCAAAGAAATCATTTCCAGAACCTTCTGGCTTGCTCCAATGTGAACTCATTGCTCTCTAGGTGAGCTTCTCAGCTTTCCTGGGATCTCCCTTCACCTTCACCTCCTTTGCTTGCTGTGTGCGGGTTGGACTTTCTGTTTTCTGGGTCCAATGACTTTCATGTTCTTGGTTGAAGCTCTTTTTTTTTTGTTTTTGGATTTTGTTGTTGTTGTTGTTGTTGCTGCTGCTGCTGCTGTTGTTTTGGGTACCAGGGATTGAACCCAGGCGCGTCTAACCACTGAGCCATATCCCCAGCCCCTTTTTTTATGGTTTACCTTAAGACAAGGTCTCACTAAGTTGCTGAGGCTGGCTTTGAACCTGTGATCCTCCTGCCTCAGCCTCCTGAGCTGCTGGGATTACAGGTGTGTACCACCACACCTGGCCAATGGTCTCGTTTTAGTGGCATACATCTTCCACCAACTTGACTGAGGAGACGTGCAATGGGAGGTCAATGTTTTGCATTTGTGTTTGAACGTGTCCGTATTCCACTACACACTTAGTTGTTCATTTCACCAGATATAGAATTCTAGCCTGGAGATGATTGTGCCCCAGATTGTTGGAAGCTCTGCTCCCTTTGGTCTACAGCATTGCTAGATCCATTTTTGCTGAGAAGCTCAAAGCCACTTGGGTTCCCTTCAGGGCTAGGGAGGAAACCCAGGGCCTCACACATGCTAAGCAAGCCCTCCACCTCTGATGTGTCTCCAACAGCCCCATCATTTTTGGAACAGAAATTTGGGGAATTCAACCTACGTGCCCTTTAGGTGGGTCATCAGTGCAGGAGAAAGAGAATGCTATTGTTCCCAGAGAGCTGCTGCGGCCCAGATGAAGGTTTGTAAGATAACAATGTCTGTTCACTGTCATTGCCACTAATACTCATCCTTGTCTCATGTTAAAGGCATTTTTTTCTTGCTACAGGACAGGCTTATGCTTACTTCCCAGGGCTCTCGAATCCTCCAGGGCAGGCTCCAGGTGTCACATACTGAAGTCACCCACCAGGTTGTCTTCAGGTCAAAACTGGTGACGTCCCTTCAGTGTTCATAGCCCTGGAATCCCCACCGCTGCTCTTGGGGTGCTTTTCCAGATTCCCCATCTTTTAGTTAAATGAAGACCCCTGCCTTGAGCCAGGCACCTGCTTTTACTAATAAATCAACAACTATCTCTGAAGGCCGACTTCGCTGCAGTCGCTCGAATTGCTAATTGCTCTTCCTTCTGTTTGAATTAATCCTCGAAACAAACCCAGGTATTGCCAGGACACACCCGAGGCACAGGGAAGACACTGCCAAGGGGATATGAGCAAGGCTGCAATTCAAATTCAGTTCCATCTCCCTCGAGAACCATTTTGCTTGATGTCCTTGGTCGGAAAATACACCACTGGGTGGTTGCATAAGTTCTCATTTATGCTAATCCATTAGAGGTAAATGCTCCCAAGGGTTCACAATGATTACCTCTGGGTTTGGTTTTAAAGAACAGCTTCTTTATACTACTCTGTATTTTCCATATTTTTGCCTTTACAATGACCTTATTGCTAGAAAAAATTAATAAAAACATTAGATTTATAACAATTTTAGAATCAGAAAAAATGCACTAAAAACAATGGATTCCACAGCTATGATATTTAATTCAGATTCAATGCTCGCTCATTGCTTTGTTTGTCCAGAACAGGCTGATAACTCCTGAGGGCAGGAGGGCTGAACGTCACACCACACCACTGATTATCCTGCCAGGCCCTTGGTGATAAACTCTATAATAATACATCCTTCCATGCCTCTGTCTACTTAGCCTGCAGTACTATCTGAAAAGCTGTCAGGTCTGTCTGCATCCTACAAGGCCTGTGATAGCCTCACATCAACCCCTGCCCCACCCAGAACTGGATTAATGATACCCCTTGGTTCATGATACACACCCATTATTATTGGTCCCTGAATGCCCCTTCACCTTATACGTAAATTAGCGTGTAGAATTTCCACAACTTACCACCCAGAATGAATGTAACTCAGGTCTGCCCACGTGAGTAAACAATCCTGAATACTGATTTATCACTCATTTTCTGATAATTGTTTTCTTGTTGCTGTTGTTTTGGTAATTAGGTATGGAACCCTGGGGTGCTTAATCACTGAGCCACATCCCCAGCCCTTTTAATATTTTATTTGGAGACAGAGTCTCACTAAATTGCTTAGGGCCTTGCTAAATTGCTGAGGCTGGCCTCCAGTTTGTAATCCTCCTGCCTCAGCCTCCAGAGTCACTGGGATTACAGGCATGCACCACCACACCCAGCTTCTTGTATTATTTCTAATGTTATAAAAGGAGCTTTATGTTACCTTTAATTTGTTAACATTCACTTTCTCTCTCAATATTATATTTTTACGATTCATCCCTTTTGCTGCCTGTTGCAACATGGTTGTTGTTTAAATAACTTTCCATCAAATAGACCTATTACAATGGATTTATCTTTGTTAAGACAGAATGCTCAAAGAAATCTCTTGAGACAGTGTCTCGTATTTAGAAACAAAGTTTATTGACAGGTAAAGCTTGCCAGGCTGCCCAGTAGAGTGGTACAGTAGCCAGAGTTATTTGAATAGAGTTTTATATTCTTTAGCAAGGAATAAGAGCAATCTGGACATGGCCTTGAGCATACCAAGCTAGGATTGACCTTGAGTACAGGTAGCTGGGCAATAATAGAATTTTGTATTTAGGGACCTTGGTAGGGGCGGGGGTTTGGGAACAGGGTATCTTTAATTTTCTTTCTTTCTTTTTCTTTTTCCCTTTTTTTTTTTTTTGTAGCTTATAAGCCCTGGCCTTGGGCCAAGATGTAGTTCCAGAACCAAAAATGGAGCCACTAATGTTCAGGATATCCCATCCATCTTCTCTGTTAGTTGGTGGGCATTTGATTCACTCATAAACTTTTGCTATTTTGAACAGGTCTACTCTGCACATTCTTAGTTGTGTCTCCTGGATGTCCTATGGGTGTGCCCAGCAGTGGAATGGCTGGGCCACAGGGTATGTGAGTTTTTAACGTTACAAGAAATGGTCCACCTGTTGTCTCATAGTTGCACCAACTTACATCCCCACCAGTTGTGGATAAGAAAGCTGAATGTCTGCCTGCTTCTGAGATTTGGGTACAGATTCCCCAATACCATCTGTTACATCTTCTACCAAGTTTGCAGAACAGATTTATGCTAAAGTTTAGCCCCGTGGCCAGTGTTTCTTACCCTTTGTAAACTTTTAAAGGCAACTGCTACATTTGATTTCCACAATCTTCTTGGATTTATTTAACTCTCCCAAGACTTTTTAACACCCTACAGAATACCTAACCCTCATGGTATCCTGGTGTGTTGCAGGAAAGTCCTAAGTGGGTGTTTGGTTGTGATGCTGGTGATGGAACCCATGATCTCAAACATGTTAAAAACTCACTCCACCCTGAGCTTGACACCCCCAGCACACCAAGGAGGTGCTCTTACTTCATCTCTGGTGCTCTGGCGCTCACACAGGCTCACCTGCAGAGGATGCTGGGTAGGCGACAGAAGAACAAAGTCCAGCAGTCAGTAAACATGGTGCTTTCAGAAGAAGAAAGGGGCTATTTTTTTTCAATGCCATAAACAATATGATAAACGGATGAATGAATTCCTCCTCGAAGAGAAAGGAGAGTATTTCTCCTTCCCTCCTCCTCCTCCTCCTCCTCCTCCTCCTCCTCCTTCTTTTTATACTGGAGGTTAAACCCAAGGCCTCACACTTGCTAGAGAAGTGCTGAGCTGTCCTCAGCCCTTTCTATTTTATTTGAGCTCACTAAGTTGTCCTGGTTGGCCTCAAACTTGATCCTCTACCTCAACCTCCTAAGTAGCTGAGATTATAGGCATGTCCTTATTCTTCTTCTTCCTTCCCTTCCCCTCCCTTCCTCCCTCCCTCCCTCCCTTCCTTCCTTCCTGAATACCTTCTTTACAAAGAGAGTCCCTTTATCTACAGAAAAATATCTCTCTTCAGAGAGATGGGCTTTTTTTGTAGAAATGTAACAAAACCAGGGGGGGCCTGCTCAAGCTGAATCCACCACCCATTCTCCATGGCATAAAGGTTGGGGGAAGAGGAGGCGACCAGGGGAAGTGGAGGAGAAAAAGGGTGTCTGTGGAAAGTGAAAAGAGAAGGGGAGGTCTTCATGGGAATTGGAGGGGGAAGGGGAGGTGTCCATGGAAAGTGGAGGGGGAAATGAAGGTGACCTGGGCACTGCACCCCCAGCAGGGAAGGGGAAGTGGTCCAGTCCGGCTCCATTCCCTCAGGCTTCGCCTGGGTCCCCCACCCCACGGCAGGCCCACTCTCCAGCCATGCTCTCCATCTCCTGCCAGTCACCCCCCACCTAATGGTGGACTCAGGTTTACTCTTTTCACAGTGGGGGTTCTTTGGTGCCAGGGATGAGCGCAGGGCCTGGCACATTAGCTTACCTTTGTCTATGGGAGTGAGCCCCTGCCTGGCAGGGGGACCATCTCAGCTCGGTTCTATAGGCTGCAGATGATTCCTGCCTGTTGCCAGTCCCAACCTCCCCACTGTCTTCCCAAGTCTCTAAGAAAAAAGAAAGGAAGGGAGGGGGGTCTGCTCACATCACCTCTCCTTCCTGGCCTTGTTGAGGCACGTGCTCCACTCTCCTATCAACCCATCCCTCCAATGGAAGCGAGTCTCCCACTCAGGGTTCACCTGCAGGTCTTCATAGACGTGGTCTTGTGTGCTGGCGAGTGGCTTAAATGAGCACAGTAAGAATTCATAGAGAACAGAGATGAGCAAAGAAGACAGCTCTGGCTTTAATCGGCCTTCACCTCTCTATGTCCACAGCTGTCACCCTGAGCAGGGATTGACTGCTTCATGCTTAGAATCATTGTCCACAGGGCTAACCTTCCGGAATGTTCTCGTCTCGCTCATTCTCCCCATTCCTGTCAGCAGGTAAGATACACATTCCCAGCTGGACGTGCACAGTACAAGACCAGAAATTCCCCTAACCAAATCCCAATCCACCCTCTGCACACTTGGTGTTTTCTGCCTCTGGGCTCTGGTCCAGGCCCCTCCCTCTTAGCGATGCCCTCCTTCCTTTTCCACAGAAGACTTCAAAGGGCTGGGGAGGACACTTGTTCTTCCTAAGACCCTCCCAAGTTCCCAAAGCCCATGGATTTTTTTTTTAATTCCTTCCACCATCTATCCATCCATCCTTCCATTCAATTATTCAGCAAACATTTTTTTTTTCTTCTGAGTATCTCTTATGAACCAGGCATTTTGTTAGAATTGGGAGAAGCCAAAATAAGTCACACCTCCCATCCTGGAGGGATTCACAATCTCATAGATTAAATAATAGCTACCATTTAGTTAGTGCATATTATTTACCAGGTGTAACTCAAAAGCATTTAAAACACTTTGTCACCAATTATCTTCACAATGACACTGCAAGGGAGGTAACAGAATCCTGGTTTTGCTGATGATGAAACAGAGGCTCAGGGGTCAGGTTATCCATCCAGGGTCACTGGGTACTAATTAGCAGATCCAGGAGCTGGGGCGCTCAGTGTCCCTTCTTCTGCCTTCCCTCCCTCCCGTCTTCTCCCCTCCCAGCCCTCCCCACTTCCTCTGAGTTCACAGCATGTGGCAAGTGACAAATGACATTTTCTTCCTGCATCTTTCAACTTGTTATAGCGCTCCTGTCTCATCTCCCTAGTCAGGTTTGTAAACACCCTGAGAGAGAGGGAGTTAGGAAACCATGCAGTCAAGAATATCATTCACGTCCCGTGCAGAGCGGGATCCTATATTTGTTTTAGGTGTGACAGTGGTGTAACGGCATCATCTCAATATGTCACAGAGCTAGGAGGACATCACCCATGGTTGAACAGATCACCAACACTCTCAAACAATGACCCTCCAAACTTTTAAATTATAAAGGCCATTTTATTTTTTTCTGCTTTTAAAATATGCTCTAATTAGTTATACACGACAATAGAATGCATTTTGACTCATCGCACCTAATGGAGTATAACTTCTCATTCTTCTGGTTGTACACAATGTAGAGTTACACCTGTCTTGTAATCATATACGTACATAGTGTAATAATGTCTAATTCATTCTACTCTCCTTCCTACCCCCATACCCCCTACCCTTTCTTCACTCCTCTCTGTCTAACCCAAAGTACCTCTATTCTTCCCTACCCTCCCTTATTGTGAATTAGGATCCACATATCAGAGAAAACATTCAGCCTTTGGTTCTTTGGGAATTGTTTATTTCACTTAGCATGATATTCTCCAGTTCCATCTGTTTACTGGCAAATGCCATGATTTCATTCTTCTTTAAGGCTGAGTAATATTTCATTGCGTATATGTACTACAATTTCTTTATCCACTCATCTGTTGAAAGGCAGTTCCATAGCTATTGTGAATTGAGCTGCTATAAACATTGATGTGGCTGTGTCACTCTAGAATACTGATTTTTTAAGTCCTTTGGTTATATACCAAGGAGTGAGATAACTGGGCCAAATGGTAGTTCCATAACCAATTTGCAGTCCCACCAGCAATGTATGAGTGTGTCTTTTCCCACACATCCTCACCAACATTTATTGTTGTTTGTATTCTTGTTTGTTTGTTTGCGGTGCTGGGGATTGAACCCAGGGCTTTGTTCATTTGAGGCAAGCACTCTACCAGCTGAGCTATATCCCCAGCCCTTGTTGTTTTATTCTTGATATCTCCCATTCTGACTGGTGTGAGATGAAATCTTAAAGTAGTTCTCACTTACATTTCTCTAATTACTAGAGTTGTTGAACATTTTTTCTTATATTTGTTGATCAATTGTATTTCTTCTTCTGTGAAGTGTCGGTTCAGTTTCTTAGCCCATTTATTTTTTCAACTTTTAAATTACAAAGACCATCTTATTATTAAAAATTGCAACTCTATACCTAAGCAAAGTTATACTTCTGACAGCAAATAATAGAGGAAATACTAAGCATATACTAGTATTATTTTTTAAAACTACCATGAATTTGGCAACGCCTTTACACAAATTATTATTTTAAGGAGCTGGGGGTATAGCTCAATGGTAGAATGTGTTTGGAATGTGCCCTGGGTTCAACCTCTAGCACCACACCCCCAAATTTTGTTATTAATCACAATTACACATCTCTATACTTTCCAAAATAGTATGTGTAGGTGCAAAACATTATTTATGCAGTCTGTGGATAGTGCTTCCAAACCCAGGATAAAAACACCCCATCTCCTGGGGCAATTAAGTCCCATAGGTGAGGAACCCTCTAGAAGTTTGCTGACCCGGAACCCAGAGAAGACAGGGTGATGTTAACTGGTAAGGAGCTGGCTTTGTAGTGGCACCCCCTTTCTCCACAGAAAAGTCTTAACTGGGCTTCTCCAGAAACCCTCATCATGGCTGATTTTAGGACTGTCAGCAAAAGAATCTCTACAAAAGAGTTCAATGTAGATAAACTTCCTATTTTTGTGTCACCCTGTTTACTTGCCCCTGGCGGAGAAGATACCAGCACTCCAGGTGCTGGACACCCCTTACTAGTTTCTCACAAACATGTATCCAGTAGAGTAGTTTGTAGAAATGTGCAAACAAGGCCTCTGGCCTTCAGCTGGGCTTCACAGAGATGTCTACATTTCTAAGATAAAAGAAGTTATCATTTGGGCTCCATGGTAACAGCTGGCAGGGGGAGGAAAGAAAGGGGAGAAGAAGCTCTTCTCAAGTGTTGTCCTTGAAGGGTTAACTTGCCCAGAACATTGAAAGAAAAAGCTGCTTTTATGTGAACTTTTGCAGACTGGGAACTTCTGAGCCCCTCCCCTTACATGCTGGGTATAAAAATCTGAAACTCCCTGAACTTGGGGTTCAGGGGATTGATTGATTACAGCAAAAGCTGTGCCCTCTGAACCTGGCTGCAGCCAAATAAAACTGTTTCCTGCTGTCTTCGGTGCCTTGTCTCGTCTGTCCCTGCAACAGCTTTCCTTCTGAGTTTGGAATTCTTTTATGGGGAGGAACCTTAATTCAGAGCAGAGCTATTTAACTTAGATGTTTGCAACAAGAAAACAAAGGAAAGAAGGTCCTTCCCTACCCCACCTCTTTACATTTTGATTATGCATGGTAATTACTACAGGTGTGAAAGGGATCAATTAACAGATTAACAGTTGTGAGTTCAGTGGGTCACATTTTTTTAAATAGTTTTAGTTGTCGATGGGCATATATCTTTATTTTGCTTACTATGTTTTTTGTTTTTTTTTTTTTTTTAATGTGGTGCTGGGTATCGAACCCAGTGCCTCAAGTGTGTGTCAAGCACTCTACCACTGAGCCACAACCCCAGCCCCAGTGGGTCCAGTTTAAATACAGAAATTTTCAGTCCCTGTTTTGAAGAAACGTGAGCTAACAGATGAGTTTGGTCACAGCTGGTCATGGGCAAAGCGAAAGCTGTCCACCAACGAAAGAACACTTGTTATGGGAAAAGGAGAGTCCCTCCCCCGTGAGCTTTGTTGGACCTTTTTCAAAACTCACCTTTGTTTCTTATCGAAAGACAAGAAGACCTTATTCCCTGACTAGAGAATGTTTCTGAATCAGCCCGGAAGAAATCATTGGTAGCACAAGATATATCACTTATTGCAGAGCAAGAGACATATTCAGTGTTTTCTCCAATCATCTGCATAATGCTTCCTTCAAGATCCCAAGATCCTAAAAAGCAACATGCAGATGCAAAAAACGATTATCACTGTCACCATAGCACTAAAGGAAGGGAGAGACCCTAAAAGTCAGTAAGCCACACCCCAGGAAAGAAGAGTCCCCTACCAAATGACTGCAAATATACATGGGGACTGAACTAGCGGAGATAGATGTATTTAGTTAGTCAGTTAGTTAGTTAGTTAGTTAGTTCTTTCTTTTGAGTGCTAGGGATCAAATCCAGGATCTTCCACCGGATTAGGGTTAATTTTAAAAGTAATATTGACCATGTGTGGTGGTGTTCCATTATGATCCCAGTGAGTCTGAGGCAGGAGGATCTCAAGTTCAAGGCCAGCCTGGGCAACTTAGTGAGACTCTGTCTCAAAATAAAATAAAAAGGACTGGGTGTGTGTTTTAGTGATAAATCACCCCTTGGTTCGATCCCCAGTACTGAAAAAAAAAAAAAAAGAAAGAAAAGAAAAAGGAAATATGAAATAATACTGATCTAGATTCATTTAAACAATCAGAGTTTGTACCCATTAATTCTAGAGAAATATGCATGTATGTGTACATTCCATGAGTGAATAAAATAAAAATATGCAGATATTAGTGGTTTGGGTTTGATGTACAAATAAGTGTTGAAATGCACCAGCTCTCAGAGATGTTTGCAGAACCTCTTGGTCAAATGATTGAACTTGGATCTATAGCTTGGATCTGTAATGTTCCCCAAAGGCCCATGTGTTAAAGGATTGGTCCCCAGGTTGGTGCTATTGGGAGGTAGTGGAAAGTTTAAGAGGCAAGACCTAGAGGTAGGTCATCTGGTCCCCCTTGAAGGGGACAGTGGGGCCCCAGCCTCTTCCTTTTCCTCTCTTTTTCCATCCATGAGGTAAATGGCTTTGCTGTACCTCATGCTCTCCACCTTGATGTTCTGTGCCATCAGAGGCCCAAAAACCAATAGTGCCAACCAACCAGGGACTTAGACTTCCAAAACCATGAGCCAAAATAAACCTTCCGCCTTTATAAGTTCACTATCTCAGGTATTTATTACAGTAACAGAAAACTGACTAACATACCTTCTATAGCCTTTGAGCTCTACAACTTTATACCAAACTTTTACAACTCACATTAGACACTAAGGAAAAAGGTGACAATAATAGCATCCTTTATCATTATCATTACTGGGTTAAAAATGTTAACAAGGAAGCACTCTGTCCACTAAAACAGACTTAAAGTGTAAGTTAACTGTTAAAATGGAAACAAAAAAAAACATGATTTTAGTGTGTGGTGTTAGAATTAGGGTAGAGTTATTCTTGGATTGGGAGTAACTGGAGGGGACAAAGAGGGGTCTCTGGAATGATGTTAATGTTTTGGTTTTTTTTACTGGGACACATGGTACATCCACGAGTGTCAAAATTCATCCAATTGTACACTTATATTTTGTATATGTTTCTCTATGTATGCTCTACTTCAATAAAAATTAACTTAAAATGCCTATATAGAAAAATCTATTTCCTTGGCAATTGAGTCTCTATGAAAGCATAAGCAATTTCAAAATTCATACGTATGTTCTTTAAAGAGTGTGGTTGATGGATAGAATACTAACAATAAGAGAATTTCCATTCATGAGTCAAGTATTTGGAACTTCTCAGGGAGATGAGAAACTGGTCCCACATAATTAAAGGCAATATTGGGCTACACTTACTACAGAGCCCCAACTGATCAGCCAGATAAAAGTCTGGGCTCTCCACAGAGAGTCATCTAGGCTGAAACGTTCCTAATTGTTTCCTTCCCTGGGATCACTAAAGGCCTAATTAACCTGCTGGTAAACAATGAATACAGATCTGTGGTCATTAACCAAGGTCATGGGTCAACTGGTAGGGATGTCCCAGGGAGTGGTTTCTATTGGATTTATTTTTCACTTACTATTTGGATTTTAAATTTCCCCCCAAAGGTCTCTGTGATGAAGACTTGGACCCCAGCCTGACGTTACTGGCAAATGGTGGAATCATTAGGAGGTGGGGTCTAATGGAAGAAAGTTGGGTCTCTTTCTCTCTATTTACTTTCTGGCTGCCATGAAGTGTGCAGTCTTCTCTTGTAATCCACACCTGCCATCATATACTATGCCACCACAGGCCCAAAGCAACAGGGTCAAGTGAACAGGGGCCAAAACCTCTGAAACCATGAACCAAGATAAACCTTTTTATAAGTTGATTATCTCATGTATTTTGTTATAGTGACGGAAAGCTAACTAACACAATACACAGTTGATCATGGGATGATCAGGTCTACTTTAAATGTGTCACAACCATATTCTCAGGAGGAAACGATCCTTCCTCTCATTACACACCCCACCCTCAGTTGACAAAAGCAACAAACACAAGCTGGGACCAAAATACCCCCCTGAATTCCTACCTAATCAGACTTTAAAACTTGAGTCCTGATCTCTCCCATTTCACCCAGGGGCCCCTTCCTCCATTGATATTTGTAGTAAAAGCTACTCTTTCTCAAGTCCTTCACCATCAAGATCTGCCCCTTTTCCTCATTACCTCTAACCTCAACAATTAGGAAAAATGACTAGCAATTCTCTTTATGAATAGAAAATTCTCAGTAGGTTTTTTTTTCTCTCATTTTTCATACTCAGGGGTAAAAATCTGACAGCATCAGATGATAATGTGGTGGGATTTTTTTTTTAAGTTAATGCTGATTTTATCAGCATTCCACAAAAGTGTATTTACGTTCCACCGATTAAATATCAGGATTCTATATTAGATTTCATGCATGAAAAAGAACTCTGGTGCATTTAAGAAGTTTGAAAGCAGGGGGGGTTGCTGCAGCTTGGTGTGTGAAGAAGCAACATTTGGCCAGCCCACCTCTGCAGAGGATGTCACTGTGCTGTCCCCACAGACACCCAGGCCTTCCCCATCTTGGCCATGGTCTTTGCCATAAATGAGGGCAGTCAAGAGCTGGGGGTGTTCTCCATTGGTAGAGGACTTATTTAGCATGTGCGAGGCCCTAGATTCAATCCCTAGTACCAAAAATATAAAACCTTTTTTTTAAAGGCAGCTAAGGGAGAACCCCAAGAGGGACTGGTGATATTTCTTCCAGACCAGCTCCTGAAATACTGGAATAATTTATAAATAATTCTAATAAAAGACAACAGGGAATAAAGTTAAGAAATATGGTGTTTACAGAAAGGTAAATGCATGGCTGGCTTCAATTGCCATTTGATTATGCTTTTTGTTATGAGACAATAAAAATTGCCAGCACCCTGGTTTTCACTGATTTTCTAGTTGTACAGAAAAATATACAACCAATGCATGAACTCACTTTTAAAAAAAGTATTTACATTCATCCAAAATAAAATGTGTGAGTGTGTGTGTGTGTGTGTTATTTATTATGTGCTGATTTATGTGCTGTGAAAGATTGGACTTGTTTGGGGGGGGTTGGGTATATGCCATTTTCATTTTATTATTTATTATTTAAAAGCAAAGAAACAACAACAAAAAGCAGCGAGAAAGCTCAAACCACAGAGAAACACAAAAGAAACAAACTGAAGTGCTTAACCCAGAAATGAAAGGTCTACCTGTGGAAAATGAAGATGCTAACACCAGACAGGGGCCAGCCCTGGATGAAGCAAGAGAAAAGGAAGCCAAATCTGATTAACATCCAAAACCAAGTCTCACAGATAATCTCAGTATCACCTTCTTGTAGAAGCCAAATAATTTGCTTTATCAACTATTTTGCATATGCAAATTTTCTTTTTCCCTCTCTCTTTCTTTTGGGGGGTTGGTGAACCCTGGACCTCATTCATGCCAAACAAACACTCTACCACTGAGCTGCACCCCTAACCTCTACCAGCATTTTTTTTTATTTGTTTGTTTGTTTGTGGTGTGGGGATTGATCCCAGGGCCTTGAGCATGCGAGGCAAAGACTTTACCAACTGAGCTATATCCCCAGCCCTTCAACCATTTTTTAATGGCTTTAGAAATATATATGCTAGAAGGAAGAAAGGCACCTTACCCCTTCACACACACACACACACACACACACACGTTTTTTGGATAAATGTAAATACTTTTTTAAAAAGTGAGTTCATGCATTGGATGTATATTTTTCGGTACAACTATAAATTAGTGAAAATCAGGGGGTTGGCAGTTTTTAATATCTCATAACAAGAAGCATAATCAAATGGCAGTTGAAGCCAGTCATGCATTTACCTTGCTGTAAACACCATATTTCTTAACTTTATTCCCTGTTGTCTTTTATTAGAATTATTTATAAAACTGATCCCTGATGGGAGTCCCCCCCGCCCCCGCCAATATTGGGTGTCGCCTGTGATGTCATTGTTTTTGGTAGTCCAGTTCTTTCTAATAACCTTATCAATGTGCTGTGAAAGATTGGACTTGTTAGGGGGGTGGATATATGCTATTTTCATTTATTTATTCTAATCAGTTATACATGACAGCAGAATGCTCTTTGATTCATTGTACGCAAATGTAGCACAATTTTTCACTTCTCTGGTTGTATACAAAGTAGGGTCACATCATTCATGCAATCAAACATGTTCCTCGGGTAATGATGTCTGTCTCATTCCACAATCTGAAAGGTTGGACTTGAGTATGTAGCATATATGACATGAAATCATAATTTAGTAGAACTTCAGACCTAACAAATTGTGAGTGTTCTAAAATAATGGCATTTGAAAGCCTCTTTCTTTCTTTCTTTCTTTCTTTATTTATTTATTGGCGTATGATAAGATTCCGATTCATTGTTTTTGTATATGTATATCCATTTCTTTCAGCATTAATTGCAGAAAAGACCATCTTTTCCCCACTGAATGGTGTTGGCATTCTTGTTGAAAGTCAGTTAACAGTATATTCAAGGCTTTATTTCTGGGCTCTATATTTTATATATTTTATGCCATTGGTCTATATGTCTGTCATTATGCCAGTACCAGTGTTCTGATTACTGATAGTCTTTTAGTAAGTTTTGAAATCAGGAAGTATGACTGTTCCAATTTTGTTCTCCTCTTTCAAGTTTTTTGTTTTGTTTGTTTGTTTTCCTATTCAGGATCCCTTGAGATTCCATATGAATTTGAGGATGAATTTTTGCATTTTTTCAAAAAACTATCAGCATTTTTTCTTTTCTTTTATTTATTTGTAGTGTCAGAGGTTGAACCCAGGGCCTAGTGCATGCTCGCAGGCAAGCATTCTAGCACTGAGTTACTTCCCTAGCCCTGTTTTAAAAATTTTTATTTTGAGATAGGGGTCTTGAGAGCCTCTTTTTAAGAACAAATCTTTAGCCAGGTTTGGTACTGCACACCTGTGATCCCAGCTACTAGGAGGATGAGGCAGGAAGATGGAAAGTTCAAGGTTAAGCATGGGGAACTTAGAG
The DNA here is from genome assembly GCF_001458135.2 of Marmota marmota marmota. Lineage (NCBI taxonomy): Eukaryota > Metazoa > Chordata > Mammalia > Rodentia > Sciuridae > Marmota > Marmota marmota. The sequence goes on along the minus strand of NW_025999913.1, from coordinate 4,327,115 downwards.
AGATCCTGTCTCAAAATACAACATAAACGGCTGGGGATGTAGCTCAGTGATGCAATGTTTGCCCGGCATGTGTACAGCCCTAGGTTCAATTCCCACTGCTGTAAAGAAGGAACTGTCTCCAAACTTTAAACTAGAAGATAATAAAAAATGTATATTAGGAAAAGAAATATAATTGTGTAGCCTTTTATATTTTTAGTACTTACATGAAGGACTTTATACATTTGTACATGTGAATAAACAAATGTACACAGACATATGTGCATAGACATATATTTCAATACTTGGATCATTATATTCATGTTTTGATCACCAAACAAAAACAATTAACATATCAATTAAGAAAGGGGGGTGCTGAAAACACTAAGTGTGGTAGAAAGAACACTGGATTGTAGTTGGGTGACTTGTCTAAGGTTGCATAGCAAAGGTCAAAGGGCAAAGTCAAGACAGACCGGTGCCTTCAGGCTCTCAGCCATGTTGTTTTTATTTATTTTTTATTTTATTTTTATTTTAATTTTTTTTATTTTAATTTTTTTATTGTTGGTTGTTCAAAACATTACATAGTTCTTGATATATCATATTTCACACTTTGATTCAAGTGGGTTATGAACTCCCATTTTNGTCTCTGATTTGATATCAAGCTCCTTGATCCATTTTGAATTAACTTTTGTGCATGGCGAGAGAAAGGGATTCAGTTTCATTTTGTTGCATATGGATTTCCAGTTTTCCCAGCACCATTTGTTGAAGATGCTATCCTTCCTCCATTGCATGCTTTTAGCCCCTTTATCAAATATAAGATAGTTGTAGTTTTGTGGATTGGTTTCTGTGTCCTCTATTCTGTACCATTGGTCCACCTGCCTGTTTTGGTACCAGTACCATGCTGTTTTTGTTACTATTGCTCTGTAGTATAGTTTGAAGTCTGGTATTGCTATACCGCCTGATTCACACTTCCTGTTTAGCATTGTTTTTGCTATTCTGGGTCTTTTAATCATCCAAAACAGCCTCTTGGGGGTAACTCAGCACCCTGCAGCCACAAGTAGCTTGCAGGACCAAAGAGCCAGATGTGGGTTCAATTTAAATTTTCTCATTCCCCAGATTGCCTGTAGCTGTGATTTGCAGTACTTATTGTGTATCACATCATCTGAAGGAGCTCTGGAAAAATACAGTTGCTCCAACATTCTTTCCATATTTTCCCATTCATTTTTGAGGGGTGGAGTTTAGGCTGTTTAATTTACACACAAAAAAACAAAATAAACCAAAACAAAAAACAAAAAAAAAACACCTCCCAGATGGTTCTAAATACACAGCCAGTTTGATGAGAATCATTGCTCTATGGCACATTTTTTTTTGTACCAGGGGCACCTAAACACTGAGCCACATCCCCAGTCCTCTTTTATATTTTATTTAGAGACAGGGTCTCACTGAGTTGCTTGAGGCCTCACTAAGTTGTTGAGGCCATCTTTGAACTCACCATCCTCCTGCCTCAGCCTCCTGAGCCCCTAGGATTGGGTAGGGGGAGGGCACCACACCCGACTGACATTGGTTCTTGACCCAGCTGCAGCTTGGAGTTACTCTGGGAGCTTTAAAAGCTACATACCTGAGTCCCATCCTCAGAGATGCCCAGTCACTGGTCCATGGTGCAACCTGGACACTGATCTTTACCAGAACTCCCCAGGTGATGGTAAGATGGAGCCAGGAATGAGACCCATCGCTCACAGGCTCCCCACATTTACTAAGCTCTCATTTAAATCACCTCCCAGGGAAAGGCCTGGTCAATGTCATTCTTAAAATTCCAATGCTGTCAGCATTCAATAAATGCTTGTTGAAAGAATGGCCTGATGAGAATCTCTGCTCATAGGTGAGAAAGACAGGACGAGCCTAGGAAATAAGAACATTTAATATGAAAATGTCCAGAGGGTGGATTATAGAGTCAGTCAAGCAAATGTTATGATAATTTGCAGATTATTTTACAAAAACTGAAGGAGCCCCCTTAGGTAATGGAGTTAACATCCTAAATGTGGACCACCCTTGACTCAAAAAGATACTGGGATAGGTGAATAAGCAAATTCTACCATTAGTTCACTCCCATCACAGACATGATCATGTTTTGGAGTCTAATAGCAATCTCAGCACAGGACATCTGGAGCACAGGATGATTATTCTCTTACCAAATGCTGAGCCCAGTTTATAATGGAGGATGTGACTCACCCACAGGAATTCACACCGTAAAAAGAGCTATTTTCCTTAATAGATCTGAGCAGACTAGAAAAGAAAAATGATTTCCCCTTTTAACACCATTGAACAAGAATGTCAAGTGACAGAGTAGAAAAGCAAAGCTGTAATAAACATGACCCATCACCCCACATTTGTAATAAACATGACCAGGAAGAAATCTAACTAATCTGGTCATGGGATTATGGTGATTTTCCTTTTCTCCTTTTTTCTTTTGTATGCTTTCTAGATTTTTCTATCAAGTGCAGCTATCACTTTTTAATAAGAAAGGGGGGAAAAAACACGCTACTATTTTTAAAAATTTAATTGTGCTCAAGCTTGTGGAGTGATTGTCAAAGGTATTTCTAAATCTGTTGGCACTTGGACAAGGAGGAGCAGGTTTGTCTTAGGATCTGAAAGCTCAGCAGACCCATTGTGCTTTCATAAGCAGATGGAGATTTTGCAAGCCTGGTACCACACCTGGTACCACAGTTGATATCAGACGGGTGACTGAAGATGAGGAACCTCTGTCTGACCACGTGTGGCCGACAACACAGGCATGCATTCAGACACTGGAGCGGATGGCCCTGGTGGATTGACAGTACAAAGTACATTGATACCATGAAGATGAGAAGAGAAAATACTCAGAAAGATTCATATCACAAACCCTGGACTGAAATTAATGTCCATGTTGGTAAATCTATTTAGTTTGATGGTCAGGTGCACATGGCAGATGGATGAGCATTTTAGAGAAATTCTAGCCAAGGTTATATGTTTGTCTTATCTGAGAAACCCAGCAAATAAAGCGGATCAGCAGGAGCTCCCAAGTAAAACTTCAAGGGCCAGGAATGGTGGCATACACCTATAATCTCAGCAATTTGGGAGGCTGAGTCAGGAGGATTGCAAATTCAAGGCCAGCCTCAGCAATTTAGGGAGGGCTTAAGCATCTTAGCGAAACCCTGTCTCAAAAAAGAAATTAAAAGGGTTGGAGATCTAGCTCAGTGGTAACATGCCCCCTGGGTTCAATTCCCAGTACCAAAAAACAAAACAAAAAAACCTCAAATGCAGTAGTGAGGCCTTACCTTCAGCAATAAGGTTTTCTTTCCTCAGAAAGTTCCAAGACTTCCAAACTATGTATCAGACTCCCCTTTTTAAACCCTGCTTTTCAATCTCCCTTTCTTGTCTATTTCTTCTACCTCTTTTCCTGAATTTTCCACCTTCCTGTGTTGCATCTCACAGATATTCCTCTTTCAGTACTTTCCCCAAACAAAACTTTCTCTTAATTCCGCTATCCCAACTCGCCTCCCTGCCCCCTCCATTACCCATCCCATCTCTCTACCATCAGAATCCTTATAGTCAGGAAGTTTTATTTCCTGCTTAACTTAAATGCCATCTGTTATAAACTGAACTGTAACCAAGCCAAGGGCAGGAATCCATGCCATCTTGTGAATTTCCTCTCAAACAACAACCACAGCACTTTATAATGATACTGTATGTTTCTATAGAGCCAATTTCCAAGCAAATGAGCTCTCAGCTCTAGACAGGCTCCCAGGATTGCAGAACTGACATCTCCTGGGAATGTCTTACAAATGCAGTATCTTGACCCCCATTCCCTCTTCTTCCTACACACATGCCCTATTGAATCACAGTCTGAGTTTTAACACATTCCCAATTCCTATGATGTTTAAGAAGCGTTGGTCTAGCCTGGAGTTTCTGTGGCAGCCACTTTTGTGTTTTGCAGAGCTTGGGATGGAACCCGGGGCCTCGCACAGGCGAGTCAAGCACCCTCCCTACAAGCTACAAGCCCTGGCCTCAAGATGACAGATTGAAACCAGACGGGGAACTAGAATAATGCAGATGCCTGGGTTCCAGGCCTGTCACTCCCTCCTGATTGGATCAATCCAGGAGGAGCCTGGACAATAGGACTTATGAAGGTGTCCCTATGTGCTGAAGGGACGAGCCACTCAGGGCATCTTTCCTGGGGTTCTACAAAATTCCTACAACACTCCATGAGCCTGGTGCGTTGCACTGTAGAGATTTCTCTCCTTTTCCCCATGCATCTCTCCTGGGGGATTGGCTCACATCTTCCTTGTGGAGACCACAGCTTCATGATCAGTAGGTGCTTGTCGAGCACCTCGCGTTTGCCTGAGCACAAAGCCTGTTCTTATCCTTCCTTTCACAGTAAAGCCTCTAAATTCTCTGTCTTGGGTTCTTTCTTCACCAATCCTCTGCTCTAATTTTGGAATCATTCTTTGGTGCTGGAATAATTATGCCTTATCATTCCCAGAGTACAGAAAAAAAGAAATCCATCACATTCCTTCCAGTTTTTACACAAGCTACAGATTATTTGAAGTCACAGAGATTTGAAAGCAAATAGATGCTATTTCAGTTGCTGATGGACCTTTTTTTTTTTTTTTTTAGTATGTGGTGCTGAGCATCTAACCCAGTGACTCACACATGCCAGGCAATTTCTCTACCACTGAGCCACAACCCCAGCCCCCTAGATGCTGTTTTTTAACCTTTATAAATACACCATGTTCTAGGGTTAGCTCTCTGGGACCTCCTGTGCTTGGCCCAGGTTCAATCAACACCAACATAAATAAATACAGCACGTTCCTCTTGTATCATCCTTGGCAATTATATCGAGCATTATCTCATTTAATCCACCCGACAAGCCTATAAAGTGCATTCTGTTGTCATCCTGGTTTTTGGATGTGTGTCACAGAGAAGTTCAGTAATTTGCCAAAGGACACACAGCTTGTCTTCGGAGGAGGGGACCCAGACCTGGGCAGTCAGACAAGAACATGCAGTGGCGGTTCTGCCATCCCTTATGGAGATGGTGTAGAGGAGCACCTGGGGCAGTGGCTCAGGATGCCAGGGCACGGGAGCCTCTTGCTCTTTCCTAGTCCCTCCACCAGATCGTCTGGGGCAGCTCTTCCAAACCCTTTTCCTACTTTAATCTGTGGCTCATAAAGCCTTTTCCCAGGTGTGACCCACGGTGAAGTTTAAAGGATTTCATGTTGGGACAAATCCCCCCTGAACGTGGAGCCGGGTAGGGAACGCGTTCCGACAGATCCAGTCTACAGGAGGCGGCCCGAGACTTCACGCAGGACTCTCCCCTCCTGGCCAAGCCCAGTTATAAACACCAGTGTCTCCACGGCGAAGGGGACGAAGAAATGGAGCCTGCGTCCAGCAGTGTGTGTGTGTGTGTGTGTGTGTGTGTGTGTGGTGCATGTTGTGTGCATGTGGTATGTGCGATGTGGGGGTGTGTGCTGTGTGTGCTGTGTGTGTGCTGTGTGAGGGTGTGTGTTCACATGCACATGCGTGAATGTAAAGGTAGGAAAGTTTAAAGAGGTCAAATGTCAACTTTCTTTTTCTTTTCCTTGGGCTCTTCTCTAATCATTCCGTTTTAATGGCTCTTTTCTTTCATCCTTCTTTGAAAGAGGAAGGATTGATTTGAGTGCCTTCTTCCTCCCCCTTCATCCTTCCTGTCCCAACCCTGGGCAGGCTCTCTACTGGAGCAGGATTTCTTCACCTCCTCTCTACTGAGGTTGGGGCTGGGTAGTTCTTGGTTGTGCAGATCTGACCAGGGGGCTATAGGTGTTTTGCAGGATCCCTGGCCTCTGCCCACTCGATACAGTGGGTTGCCACATTGTACCTACCAAGAATGACTTGCCACAGGAATCCTGGGCGCTGCAGGGGCAAGTCACACCGCTGAGAAGCACTGTCATGGCACCACGACACTTCCTTCCATGTTTTGCCTTATTTCGTGCCTGAACATCGTCTCTGAGATCTCGAGTCTTGAGACCAGATATGAGGTCTCCCCTGATGGCCTCTCTGGTTTCCCAGCCCCTGGCCATTTCAGCCCCCACCAGGAGACAGACATCCCTCATGCTCCCTGCTGACACAAGGAGCAGACAACCTCGGGGTCCCAGTGTGGGATGCTGGGGTGGGGACGGAGGCCTGTGCTACCCTTGCTGCCACCTGCTCTGCCGGCCTGGCGTGGCTCCTGCGGCCCTTCCTCGGCAATTCATGGGGACACAGGAGCCCCTCAGACGCCATCCTAGCAGCTCCTCACAGAGAAGCAGCGTTGCGTCTCTGGTGGGAATGACACACAGAGACACTCCTAAACCCAGCTGGACTTGGGGCCCGTGAGGCTCTGATGTCATTGCAGAAAAGACAAGTGAAGAACGCTAACTAGAAACCAGGCTCGGTGGTGCACACCTGCCATCCCAGCCACCCGGGAGACTCAGGCAGGAGGATGGAAAATCTGAGGCCAACCTGGGCAACATAGCAACACCCTGTCTCAAAAAAAAAAAAAATGCTGTCTGGAGAGATTAGCTTTCTCTTTACTTCATACACATGTATTTATATATTTTTATGTTTACATATTTTATCTATATCTTAATGATGTATGCATTTATGGTTATGAATATGCATAGTAGGAAATTATTGTTTCTATTTTCTTAGATCAAGTTAGAAAAATTAGACAAGGTGGCCCGTGGCTGGCTTCTTGTTGACCTCCAACTGTGAAGTTCAATGATTCAATAATAGCAATGCCTAACATTTATTGAGCACTTACTATGTGCCTAAGTGTTCAAAGGCCTTGACTTGTGATGTCTCAGCTCTTACAAGAGCTTTAAAAAGTGTTTATCATCACCATCTGCATTTTATAGGACAAAATAAGCTCAAATTGGTCAATTTACTTGACCAACCTCATATTTTTTTTTTTATACAGTCATGAAAAGAAGATTCAAACTCAGGTATTTCATTCCCTAGGCTTTTGGTTGTTGTGTGTGTGCAGAATTTTTTTTTTCAAATTTTAATAAATGCATGTGACATAAAATGTGCCGTCTTCATTGTTTTTAAATAGGTTGTGGCATTAAATCCACTCACGATGTCAGGCAATCAGTTCCTCCATCCATCCACAGAATTCTTCTCATCTTGCAAAACTTGAGATTGAAGTTAAACAATAACTCCACACCCTGCCCTTGCTCCTGGCAATGCCCCCCTCCTTTCTCTAGGAACCTCAGATAAGAAGAATGAAGCTGTAGTAGTCTTTTATGTCTGGCTTATTTAACTAGCCACAGTGTCCTCGAGATTTACCCTGGCTATAGCAGCGTTTCCTTCCTTTTATAGACAAATAGACCACATTTTCCATATTCACCCTCCTGTTAATGGACTCTTGAGTTGCTTCCATCTTCTGGCTTCTGTGAATAGAGCTGCTGTGAACGTGGGTCTACAAGCATCTCTTCAAGTCCCTGCTTTCCATGCTTTGGGGTTCACACCTAAAAGTGGAATTGCTGGATATACATGAATTCTACGTTTAAATTTTTGAGGGACCACCGCACTATTTTTGCATTTTCCGTTCCCACTACACGGGCTCCAATTTCTCCACACCCTCACCAACACTTATTCTTTTCTGTTTCCTTTTTTTGATAATGTCCATCCCATTGGGCATGGAGTGTGTGCCTAAGGTTTTGAAATGGAGTCACATAGTACATTTTTTCCCTTCAAGGCCTAAGAGCGGTTTTGTGCACACATACATGCGCACACGTGGAAAGATCTTGATTGTAAAGTGGTGATTCGTGAGGATTCTCGCCCACTGCACTCCTCCCAGCTCCCAGCGGGTTCGGTCTTTGGCAAGCTGGTCAGATGGTTGATGGGGAGGGCAGGATGATCCTGTGCAACCACCTCTCCTCTTTAACGCCCAGCTTCCTGGATGTGCACAAAGTAGGCTTCTTCCTCTTTTCTCTCCCTTCTCCACTTGAGGATTATCCATGAGCATTCAGGAAACACCCAGAGAAGAAAGCAATCACGTTTCAGAAGAGATCAGCCCATTCTGAGGCCACCAGGGGTAATGGGGATGATCTTTCAGGAAGCCTGTTGCGACTTGATCAAGGGCGCCTGGTCCAGGCAGATTCTCCACCTGACACTCAGAGCTTGGGCAAAAGGTGTGGCTAGTCAGGCAGAGAAGGGTGACTCACAGCTGCCTACAAGTCAGCAGGGCCCTACCCAGGCGGGGCCTTTCTCCTCCTCCTCCCTGTTTTTCCTCTCTGTCTGCTTGGAGATCTCAGGCCCTCCTGGCTTCCAGGCACCCTGGGAAACTGTGGCTGAAATAACACAGGGATGAGTCAGCGGCCATCCACCAGAACCTACCAGAACCCACCAGAACCTACCAGAACCCACCAGAACCCAGCAAGGCCCGAAGCAGCTCCAGCAGCACTGTTGGAGCTTCAAGGCCCCAAGGCCCCCAACTCACAGCCCTGGTTGTTTCAGAGCATCTGAGATTCAGGGGCATCCTGACCGGCACTGCTGCCCATGAAGGAGCACTGGGCCCAATCTGGACAGAAGCCAGCTTAAGTCAGGACGCCCACGCACCCATGCCGAAAGAGAGTGCGGATGCTCGGCTTGGGGTCGATCCTGACAATTTTTAAACATCACTCAGTGCCAGAATCGTGGAATGGTAGCCTTTTAGGGCTGGAGGGAATTTTAGCTATATGCTATGATAGAATTTCAGGATTAGAATAACGTGCAGCACACTGTTCCTGTCCCGCATGGTCCTGGAACTGGCTCGTAGCAGCTCACCAGAATCCAGGGGTGATTTTTTTCAGGAAATTTGCAGACAGCTGAGCTCAAGTTGGTAGTTTGAAACAACCCTTTGGTGGGATGATTTATATCACAGAAAGTGATGACCATTCCAAAAAAAGGTCTTCTCTCCCCCTACCCCCCCTGGGTACTCTAGCACATTGTTGGTCTTATCCAAAGCCCTCTTTGCAGATGAGATCACTGAGGCCCACAGGGCAAGAAATGACTTACGTAGGGTCACATTATTAATTAGTGGCAGGATTTAGAATCCAAATCTTTTGCATCCAGTTTCAGTGGACACCTAAAACTGGGCCTGTCACCTGTCAAAAAATAGAACCGTGAGGATGTTATTGTAATGTTATTGTAACAGGCCCAGCTCCTGTCAAAAAATAGAACCGTGAGGATGTTATTGTAATGTCAGTAGGGAATAGAGATGACAGTTATCTTGAAGGCTCTCAGAAGAAAGAGATAAGCCGGACACAGAGGCGCATGCCTATAATCCCAGCAGCTGGGGAGGCTGAGGCAGGAGGATAGCGAGTTCAAAGCCAGCCTCAGCAACTTAGCAAGGCCCTGCACAACTCAGCAAGACTCTGTCTCAAAATAAAATATGAAAAAGGGTTGGGGATGTGGCTCAGTGGTTAAGTGCTTCTGGGTTCAATCCCTGGTACCAAAAAGAAGAAGAAGAAAGAGACTACCCACTATTAGACCCATCCTGAACTCCCTCCCTAGTAGTTTAGGCTGAATATGGAGCAAGATTCTTATTATACCTCCATGGAACGCAACAGAGAGACTTGAACACAATCAATACCTTGACCACATGTAAGAAGAAACTAAGACGTCCTGTAGAACTGAAAAGCTGTCATTCAGGATAAGTTATCAGACATGCCCTCCCGTGATACATGTGGGTTCAAACCAAAGCAAGTGAAATTTGATTATTGCACTTTTTTCCCTTCACGTGATCGTTTTCAATACTCCCAAGGCTGAGCTCAAAGCTCTGGTTTAGGACTTTTAAAGAAGGGCAAAAACAGCTGCTCGAGGTGGTGCACGCCTGTGATTCCGGCAGCTCAGGAGGCTGAGGCAGGAGGATACCAAGTTGGAGATCAGCCTCAGTGAGGCTCTAAGCAACTTAGCGAGACCCTGTCTCAAAATAAAAAACAGAAAGGGCTGCGGATGCGGCTAAGCGGTTAAACACCTCTGGGTTCAATACCTGGTACCCAGCCACCCACCCCCCAGAAAAAAGAAGGACACAAACAGAGAAAGCACGACCAGTTATATGTCCCAGGGGCTGGCGAGGAGACACGGAGGAGACAGAAGCCATGGCTGGAGGACACAGTCCCTCCAAATGGGCTGCAAGAGTGGACACTCAGAAAGGCAGAGGGACAGCCCCGCCCTGCAGAGGACAGCGAGCCTAGGGGGTCTCTGCTGCTGTGTGCTCCAACACCAAGACCGTGAGACCAGAGCAGGCACTGGGAGCCACCGTGTTCCGTGGGATGGAGGAGAAGGGACAATTCAGCCTCCAGGGGGCTGCGAGTCGCATTTGCTCCACTAACGGAGTAACCCTTGCCGCTGTTCTGCTCAATCCTGCCCGAGGACAATGTGCTCAACGTGCCAACAGCCACCAGTGCCCTTCACCTCTGGCCTGTGCACCCCGCCCCCACCACCATGGTGTTTGCCAGGTGTGACTCTCGGGAGCAGAGAGTCTTGGTACTTGTCACCTCAAACTATCATTGTTCCCCTGGAACTGCCTGTGGTCAAGGTTTCATTGGAAGAGTGACATGATTCCTAATGTCCCTGACCAGGATGACAGGTCGTCCGAGCTGGGCAAAGGAACAGAGAAACCAGGCTCTGGACAGCCTGCCATCTTTTCCAGACCCAAATGCCAGGGATAAAAGCAGATGGATGATTCTGGGTGAGGACGTGGAAGGGAGCCAGCCAGGTGGGAGCAGCCAGAACCCCAGAAGAGGGAGCCCAGACCAGGACCCAGTGGAGCCTGAGCACCATTGAGGCCAGGGTGTGCAGAACTCTGCTCCCCTTTGGGGGGGAACCCTTGGGCTCCATGAAGTGACCTGGCTGTGCCAGCATTAGACCAAATGTCTTGCAAATCTATGCTTTTGGTTGTCATATGGGTCCCTGTTAGCACAGGTGCTCCTCGACTTACAATAGGACTAAGTGTTGAAAAGCCCATCGAGAGATGAAAACACCCTTAAGCCCCGAGTGCATTCAGCATGTCATGAGCTGAGAAGGGAATTTTTTATTCATGCCGCCTCCTCTTTGAAATTTCTCTTTCTGACTTCTGAACCTCTCCACTGCCCTAATTCTCCTCCCACGTGGTCTTGGTCACCTTTGATGACCTCCTCCTCCTCCACCACCATAAACGGGTTGTTTTGCAAGACTGTACCTTCTGCTGCCTTCCTCTCTCCCCTCTGCCCTTGACAGTGTCTGTCTGATGTCAAGATACACAATTATTGCCTCAACCCAGTGCTCCCCAAAACTAAATTTAATTCTTATACCCCAAGTTCAAGGCTTTCAAGATGGTCTTGGACTTTGTCCCTGCCCTTTAGATACACAGCCAGTGACCAAAGCCTATCGACTCTAGGACCACTGGTGTCCTTACACTGTCCTCTTCTCTTTGATCCCTAGGTCCCCACACAACCCAAGTCCCATTATTTCTTTCCAGCATTATTGCAAAACCCTCCTAACTGGTCTCCCCACTTTCAGCCTCTACCCATTCTAAATCAGCCCAGGTCAGTCCCCACAGATTTCCATCAGCAAGCTCAATCAAGGATTTCTACTTCACCTAGAACACCTAGCTCACCAGCCATTCAAGGACACAGCTGGTGCACATTAATTAACTAAGATCTACCCTAGCAGCTCCTCAAACACAACCCATGCTTCCTGCTATGGCTTGGGTCTGGAATGTTCCCAAAGGACCATGAGCTAAAGGTGTGGTCTCCAGCCTGTGGTGCTGCTACTGGGAGATGGTAGAACCATTTAAAGGTACAGTGAGAGGAAGTTGGGTCAGTGGGAGGGGATATTGAGACCCAACTCCTTCCTCTTTCTCTTTTTGTTACATGGGTCATGACGCAAGTAGGTTTATTCTTCCACATGCTCCCCTCTGTGATGATCTGACTCCCCACAAACCCAAAGCAACAGAGCCAATCACGGACCATGAGCTAAAATAAACCTTTTCTCTTTCTAAGTTTATTTATCTCAGATATTTGTTATAGTTATGAAAAATTTGATCCACACATTACCCTACCTGTTTCCTCTACTTAGATTGCTCTCCATTAAACATCACTTGTTGAAAGCTTTTTCCTAATTCAAAATAACCGCCTTCCTTGGAGCACTTCCTCATACTCTCAACCAGATACCTCCCTCACTCATGATCCAGAGCCTCATTCCCTTCTGTTCTTGCTTCATTTTACCTGTTCCTTCTTCCTTTCCCCCACCTCAGGGAATGACACCATCTCTCCGCTGTCTGGGCCAGGAACTTTGAAATTGTGCTAGATTCCTTCTTCTCCATCACCTCACATTCAAGGGCTCTCAAATCCGCCTCTAAAAATCTCTTTCCTCTTTACCCTCTTCTGTTCCTCTTCCCTTGCCCAGCTGTCATCCAGGAAGCTGAGGCAGGACCTCCAACATTTGGTGCATGCCTATAATCCCAGTGACTCGGGAGGCTGAGGTGAAAAGGTCACAAGTTGAAGGCCAGCCTCAGCAACCTAGCAAGGACCTTGGCAACGGAGTGAGACCCTGTCTCGAAATTTAAAAATAAAAAGGGCTGGGAATGTTGCTCAGTTGTAAAGTTCCATGGAATTCAATCCCCAGTAAGCCCCAGCCCACTAAAAATCAACACAACATTCTCCATATACATGTATATATACAGGTTGAGGGCTGGGGTGGTGACTTAGTCATAGAGCGCTTGCCTAGCATGTGTAAGACACTGGGTTTGATCCTCAGCCCCACATTAAAATAATAATAAAGATATTATATCCACCTACAACACACACACACACACACACATATGCATATATTTGCATGTATATATACAGGTTGAGCATCTCTTATCCAAAATGCTTAGGACCAGAAATGTTTCAGATTTCAGGTATTTTCAGATTCTGATTGCACTCCACAATGAGGTGTCTTGGGGATGGGGCCCAAGTCCAAACATGACATTCATTTGTTTTTAATTATACTTTACATACATGCCTGAAGCTGGTTTCAAGCAAAAATTCAGTGTACCTGTTTTGACCGTGACCCATCACACGAGGTCAGAGGTACGAAATTTCCACTGTGGCATCGTGTCAGTGCTCAAAATGTTTTGGATTTTGGAAAATTTCTGACTTCAAATTTTCTAGTGAAGGATACTCAACAGTGAGAGAATCGAAGACAAGGAGAGAGCCAGAGAGAACCTTGCATGCATAATAGGTGCTCACAAAACTGTGCATTTGGGATGTTTTTTGGCTTGAATTATTAAACTGACTGCCTAATTGGTCCCTGGCTGCAGTGACAGATGGATAAATTTCAATGAGCTCTATAATAGACATGTAGGATTCCACACATAATTTTTCTTTTAAAGCTAGTAAAATAGAATATATGTGGAATAAAACTTTGATGCTGATGGGGCTTTGGTTTGGTTTGGTTTGGGGGTTTTTTTTGCCTATCAGGTCATGACGCTGTCTCTGGTCACATCTCCTGCCACCTGACTTGCCCCCTTTATCAATACAAAAATGTGGGCAGGTCCCCACCTCAGCACACTGTCCACACGCCCATGTCCACACCTGCTGCAGGCTGTTCTCCCTCCCCCCCCCACTGTTTTCTGCACCTACTAATGTCACTCTTCAAAACAGAGCTCAACTGTCACCTCCCCCTAGAAGCCTCACTGACCCTCCCAGGTGGAGATTTGTTCTTACAACTGGCGTCCCTCACTGTCCTCTCTCTAGGTCCTACCCTTGCTGGACTTATGTCTAGCTCAGGACCTACGACATGTAGACAGATAATAATTTTGTGTTGGATAATTGAACAAAAGAATGAAACCCCAGCCCATTCATTCTGTCCTTCTATCAAAAGGGGAAGAGAGGAATTAATATACAGAATACAGTTATCTGTCATTATTCAAGGGGGATTGGTTCTGGGACCGTGGAGGATACCATAAAATCCATGGGTGCTCAAGTCCCTCAAATAAAATGGGGTTTTATTTAACAGCTCAACTGTCACCTCTGTATAGAATCTAGGCACATCCTCCTGTGTATCTTTTAGACATCTGTTTGTTTGTTTATATATTTTTATTTGGAAATAGGGCCTGATTATGTTGCCCAGGCTAGTATCAAACTCCTGGGCTTGGTGGTCTCTCCACTCCAGCCCCCTGAGTTCTTAGACTACAGTGGTGTGCCACCCCATCCAGCTCATCTGTGTACTTCAAACCATCTCTAGATTAGTTAAATATCTAAAGTAATGAAAATGTTATGTAAGTAGTTGTATTCCGTTGCTTAGGGAATAATGACAAGGAAAAAATCTGTTCATGTTCATGCAGACACAATGTTTTTTTTAATATTACTGATCCGTGATTGGTTGCACCCTAGATGCAGAACCCACAGATGCAGCAACCTGGAAACACAGAGGGCGGACTGTAAAGCTCATTAAAGGTTACATCCCACTTGTAACGTCTACATCTGCAAGTTGATCTTACACTGAATAACTCCTCATGGAATAGATGGTTGTTTAAATAACAGTAAGAAGGCAGAATTTCACAGTGATTGAAGAAGGCAGCGGGCAGAGCAATGAAGTGGGCAATGAATTCAGTCAGATTTACACTTTTAAAAGAGCCAAACACATAAAGTCACTACTGTTATTGTTGTTGTTGTTGCTTTTTGCGGGGGCGGTGCTGGGGATTGAACTCAGGGCCTCACACCTGCTAGGCAAGTGCTTTACCACTGAGCCACATCCCTAGCCCTAGAAAGTCACATATAATCTGATTTCCTTCATATGAAATATTCACCACATTCAAGAATCCTACCCAGGGAACTCACATGCACACCTATAAGATGAGGGTAGACCAGCTGACTACAGTATCACACTTTATTTTATGTTTGCTTGTTTGTTTTTGATTCTTCGTTAATAAACAGTGACTGTCAGATAGGCTAATGGAAGAAAACCTGATATAGCTATCCCAGGGAAGCCAGGGTCCCTTTTACCACTGAGCTGCATCCCCAGCCCTTTTTATTTTTGTTTTTTTGAGACAGGGTCTCACTAAGTTGCTTAGGGCCTCACTAAATTGCTGAGGCTGGCGTGCCATCCTCCTGCTTCAGCCTCCTGGGTCCCTGGGATTACAGGTGTGTACCACTATGCCTGACCTGCAATCTAGGTCTTGGAATAAAATATATCAACTCATGGTAGAGAGCCTATGAGTTTCAATAAAATTGACACTATTGACAATTTTCAATTGAAAAGATGGATGGAGTTCATGGAATACTAGACACTTATAAAACAATGCAGTCGATTCATAAACATGGCATGGATAGCTGGGCATAGGATGTATGCCTGTAATCTTGGCAACTCAGGAGGCCATTCTCCCAAGTTGGAGGCCATCCTTGGCAGTTTAGATAGACCTTGTCTCTAAATTAAAAATAAAAGGGGCTGGGGATGTAGTTCAGTGGAGGAGAATTTCCGGGTTCAATCCCTTGTTTGGAAGGAAGAAGGACAGATGGACAGACAGACACGAAAGATGTCTATGAATATTGCTACGTTAAAAAGTTCAGGGCTAATGCTGGGTGTGATTACACCTGTAATCCTAGCTACTCAGGAAGCTGACACAGAAGGATTGCAGATTTGAGACCTGCCTGGGCAACTTAGTGAGACCCTGTCTCCAAAAAAAAAAAAAAAAAAAAAAAAAAAAAAAAAAAAAAAAAGGNTGATATATCAAGAACTATGTAATGTTTTGAACAACCAACAATAAAAAAAATAAAACAAAAAAAAAATAAATAAATAAAAAGGGCTGGAGACTGGGGATGTAGCTCTGTGGTAGGGTGCTTACCTAGCATGCACGAGGCCCTGAGTTCAACATCCAGCACCACAAAAAAAAAAAAAAAAAAAAGAAAGAAATTCTGTTGTTAGAGCTAAGAAGGGTAGCTCAGGGGTTGAGCATGTCCTTTGCATGTGCAAGGCCTTGGGGTTCACTCACCAGCACCTAAACAAATAAATAAAATTTAAAATAAAAATTCAATTATGTGGCCTATTTTTATAAGAAAAAAAAATCGTGTGCACATGTACATAAATAAATCCTACTGTTGAGGGAGGTCTGGCAAAGGGTTTGTCTTAGTCCGCCCCAGCTGCCGTAACAAAGCACCACAGCCTGGGTGCTTATCTTCTGACAGTCCTGGATGCTAGAAGGCTGAGATCAAGGTCTAGCAGGGCTGGTTTCTCTTGAGGCCTCTCTCCTGGGCTTGTAGACAGCTATCTTCTCCCAGTGTCCTCATATAGTCATCCTTGTCTGTGTGTCTGTGTCCCAATCTCCTCTTTTAAAGACACCGGTCAATCAGGAAGGGGTCCACTGTAATGACCTCATTTTAGCTTAATTGCCTCTTGAAAGGCCTAACTCCAAATACGGTCATGCTCTGAGGTCCTGGGGGTGGGACCCCAACGAGTAATTGGGGGGGGGGGGAGATACCATTCAGCCTGTAACAGTCCCTAAGCCTGATGTGCAGTACCTGATCAGAAAGTAGTTGAAAAACTGAATGAATGGAGCAAATTGAATTGCTTTGTTTGCAGGCGCAGGGCCAAGTTGGTGGGACCTTTAAGATGGGCAAAACCATTGAAAGCCTTGAGTTCTGGAGAGGAAAGTCTGGATATAAACTAGCTCTTGAGCAAAGGAATGACAAGGTGTTGATGTCACGGCAGGCACATCAGATTGGAGCTGGTTTGCCCTGTGGTTTGGAGCAGAGGTGAGCCCGAGGGCAGGGCAGTCAGTCTGGAGGCTATTTCAGTCATTCCAGGTGTGGAGCCACCAGGGCCTTGACCAGGGAGGTGGCTACAGTATAAAAACTGGAGATACTCGGGTGTGCCTGGTGGTTGTCCCAAGCTCCTGTACCTGCTGGCGTGAAGGTGAGGGCCACATTCCACCTTCACCTTGAAAACAATGGGTCCTTTAGAAACTGGAAAGGTCATGGCTACCGATGCTGTCTGCGTATGATGAGCCCATAAATCCTGGGACACCAGCAATTCCAGACAGCTCCTTCTGATTGAGGGCCCTGTCAACGGGGCTCCACCCTGGCAGCTGGGTCCTCTCTCTTCTCCAATGTGAGTGGGTGACACTAGAACTGAGATTCCCTACTGGCTCATAGAGCTCACTCCTACTGGGTCTTGGATTGTGTGGTCATCTCCCTTCACCATACCATTTGCACCTAATAGAATGTTCTCTCTTTTCTTGGCTGCCTCAAGGACTCCACCTGTCTCTGTACTCTCTGCCACATGGCCTCTCATCATTACAGCACCCACTTCACGATGACATGCTCCCTCAGGTGGATCCTAGTCACACATATTGTCTACGCCACAAAATGGACCTTATTGTTAAAAATTGTATCGTGGCCATGTCCCAGATGTTTGAGACATTCATCTGCCATACAAACTCCCCCCTTAAGACTCTAAACTCCTTGAGGTTATAAATTTAGGACTTCTTGTATATTTGTTACACTGTCATGTGTACTATCCAGTATACATTAGGTGCTCAACAAAGTCATGGTGAGACAATAGCCAATACCCCGAAGATCCATGTGGGATTTTCCACTTAGCCCAAGGAGATGGGGTTGGTTGTCAAAAAAGGACAAAGATAGAATACAAGTGTTTAAATTTCAATCCATAGAAATGACTCTTTGAGCCAAGCATGGTGATATACACCTGTAATCCCAGCTTCTCGGGAGGCTGAGGCAGGAGGATCACAAGTTCAAGGCCTATGTGGGCAACTTAGCAAGACCATGTCTCAAAATAAAAAAAACTAAAAGGATTGGCAGTATAGCTCAGTGGTAGAGCACCCGGGCTCTATCCCTAGTCCTGAAAAACAGAAAAATGAATGAAAGAAAGAGCCCTGAAGTCCCAACCTCACCAGCTCTCCCCTAGCCCTAAGATAACTCAAAAGAGCATCAGCCATGTGGAAAGGGTTCTTGGCGCAAAGGAGCTTCCCAAGTGGGAGCTCAAGATTGAGGTATCCTCGCCTGCACGAGATTGGTCCAAGGGCTCAGAGACCAGGCTCTTGGCAGTCTGAATCCATGGAGAGTATTAACCTGTCCTGAGGCAGGTAGGACCAATTCTAGGGACAAGGACCATGCAGAGAGGAGCTGCCATCAGAGTGGCCTGAGAAAGAAGGCAGCTGTAGTTGTTTTGCAGAAATGTAAAAGGTTATCCTCAAATTCACATGGAATTGCAAGAGTCATAGGAATCCTGAGGGGGAAAAAGAAGAAATTCCCAATTCCAAAACTTGCTAAAAAAAAAAAATACTAATCAAAACTGTATAGTGGTGGCAACGGCATGTAGACCAAGGGATTCGAATTGAGAGTCTAGAAACGAGTCGGAACGTCTCTGGTCAAATGATCTGCAACAAGGGTGCCAACCCCATTCAAAGGAAGATAGAACAGTCTCTTCGAGAAATGGGGCTAGGAAAACTGGATTTCCCAGCCTGGTCTCTGAGCCCTTTGACCAATCTCATGCAGGTGAGGATACCTGCAAAAGAACAGGCTCCTGTCTCAGGCCACAGACAAAAATTAATTCAGATGAACCAATGACCTAAATATAAGAGTTAGCCATAAAACCCAGAGAAAAAACACAAGGACAAACTATGACCTTGGGTGTGTCAATAGATTCTTTCATATGACATCAAAGCATGGTCATATGAGAATGAATGAATTAGACCACAAAAGTTAAAATTTTATTTTTTGCACCAAAGGACACTATAAAGAAAGTTAAAAGACAACTTAGAGATTGGGAGAAATATTTGCAGACCATGTATCTGATAGAAGTTTAAGATACAGGGTATAGGGAGAACTCGTAACACTCAACACAAGAGAATAAATAACCCAATTTAAGAAATGGACAAAGGACTTGAAAAGACATTTCTCTGAAGAAGATACCAACAGCCACCAAGTATATAAAAGTGCTGAACATCATTAGTCATTAGGCAAATGATAACCCTTCATACACATTAGGATGACTGTTATAAAATTAAAAATAAATAAATAAATAAAGTGTTAGTGGAAATGTGGAGAATTTGGAACCCTGGAACATTTCTGGTAGGAATGAAAAACTATGGCCATTATGGACGATAGTTTGGCATTTTCTCAAAAAACTAACATAGAATTACCACAGAACTCAGCTAATTCTACCTCTAAAAAATTAAAAACAAGGCCGGGGTTATAGCTCAGGGGTAGAGTACTTGCCTCGAATGAGTGAGGCACAAGGTTTGATCCTTAGCACCACATAAAAATAAATAAATAAAATAAAGATATTGTGTCCACCTACAAATAAAATGAATTTTTTAATTTAAAAAAATTAAAAACAGAGTCCCAAACAGATATATTATGCCACAATTCACTGCAGCATTACTCAAATAGCCAAAAAGTATCCAACCAGATGGACGGGTGGTCAGGTGTGGAACATACATACAGTGTGGTGTTATCCAGCCATAAAAAGGAACAAAGTTCTGATACGCACCACAATTGGATGAATCTTGAAAAGAGTATACCAAGTGAAATAAGCCAGGCACCAAAGGACAAATATTGTTTGGCTCCATTTATATGAGAAAATCTAGAACAGGAAAATTCATAGACACAGGATGTGTAATAGAGGTTACCAGGGCTGGGGGGAGGGGAGAAGTTATTGCTTAATATAGAATTTCTGTTGGGGGTGGTAAAAAAAAAAGTTTGGAACTTGAGAGCAGTAATGCTTGTTCACATTGGAAATATACTTGCTTAAACTGCATGCTGAAAAATGGATACTATGGTAAATTTTATATGAATTAGACTACAATAAAATTTGCAAAAAAATAAAGTAAAAGGAAAGTTGGTAGCTATGAGGAGATAGTCATCTGGTGCCGTGTAGTAGATATGGCACACTTTGATATGGGACACCTACTAGGAGAGTGGGTGGTAATGGCCAGCCTTTTATTCTGAAGATGATTTGTGTCTGACACCAAAATATGCCTAAAAACACAAAAATCATAGTCATTATGATTGGCTCCAACGAATTTGGGACTAGCAAGATTCACCCTTGGAGTCAGGAGGCTGACCCACACTCTCTGAGCCACCCCAAGATGTTGAGATAATGATCTCTAAGGTCACTTTCTAGGGCAATGCTTTGTAATTCTGATGGCACTTACTTTCATCTGTCAGTCGAAGCGCAAGTCCAATATCAAATATGGGCACGAATATAAGAACTGATCTCCACTGAAAGATGACTGAAGTTTGCTTATCTACAAGGTTTTTCAATCTCCCAGCCTTTCTGGTGTAGAAGAGAAAAAAAAAAGAAGGGAAGGGTGGAAGATGGGCAAGAGGCTGGTAGGCAGGCACTCAGTTTAGAAAAATAAAAGGGACTAAGTCTTGCACAGCCCTTCTAATTTACTTTTTAGGATAAATACCTCTGTTTTCTATTCTGTGGCTTTATGAATTCTGTTATCTTAGGAGAAAGCTATGTGGAGCCACGTTGTGTCTGCATCAGGATTTGACTTTAAACCCTCTCCTGGGAAGCACAGTGTGGACCAGGGTAGCTGCCTTCCTACTTCCTTAGGCTGGCCTCAGAGTCCTGCAGAATTTAGGACCCAGAATGGCAGGTGCATTAAGGTTATGGACCCCATAGTGCTTGGCATACAGTAGATGTTCAAAATATGTTTGTTGAAATATAGAGAATTAGAGGCTCAGTTGGTAGAGGGCTTGCCTCACATGCACGTGCCCTGGGTTCAATCCCCAGCATCGGAAAAAGGCGGGGTGTATAGAGAATTAGGGGTTAGAGGGTAGCTTAATGGTAGAATGCTTGCCCAGCATGTGTGAGGCCCTGAGTTCTATCCCCAGCACTGGAAGGGAGGGAGGGAGGAAGGAGAAGTATAGAGAATCTCACTTCTTGAGTTGGATAAATAAGCACAAAGATATAATTTGAGGGGGGAAAAATGACATCCAAAGAAGAATAATGAAGTTTAAGTCCAATTTTTATAGACTGGGGATATACCTAAGGGATAGAACATGTGCTTAACATACATGGGTTCAGGCCTCAGTACTACTAAAAATAATTGTCATTAGTTATTGATTAAATGATAATTATTATTAATAAGTTACAAATAACTTATGATTCTTATTTCAGTTTTTAGAAAGAGCATCTGATCCTTGCTTACTCCAATCTCCTTCAAATACCTCTGCAATTTCATCTGGTTGATTTTAAGCCTGCAGTTGCATGAAGAACTAATTTTCAGGGATTATCCATTACTAAACTGCAAATAATTGAATATGTCCTGAAATATTTAAAGCTCCTAAGTGAAATGAGCTTCCTGAGAAGCACAAATTAACAGGTGACTAAAACATCATTTGGTTAAAAGTTAAGAGAGTCTTAAAGCAGATCCATGCATCAGGGATGTTTGGGGACTTGACAGCACAGTTAGCCAGCCCAGTTTTGTTTTATTTTGATTGCTTTGTTCTGTTTGAATTGCATTCTGCAGCTGCAACACACAACTGGCCCCAAATACCAATTGCTAAGAGACAGCTCCCGAGGGGAAACAGATTCAATTAGCATCCCATCTTTAATTACCTAGCAAATTATATATTTCACCTGTATAATCATTTATTTTATGGCATCATGCCATCTTATAGATAAACAAAAACTTTGAGAAATTTTACTAGCTTTTCTGGGAGTGTCCCTCAAAATGGGAGGGTCTCATTTTCCTGGGCGTATAATTTTCATTCTAGCCATTCCCTAAAATGGGCATAATCCTACAAGCCGATTGTTCATCTGTTTGGAAATTCCTGTCCTTCATTTTTTCCCTTTTCATGTAAAACCACAGAAGCATTCATTATAACCATTTGTACAAAGGATAGTCCTCGTGTTGGAAACACAAATGTCAATAGTTTAGGATTTTTGCCCGTAAGGGACTCCCAGGAGAGCAAAGGAGACTGATCAGTGAGTAAAGAATGAAAATAAAATGTGAAAATGGCACAAAAAGAGGTGAGTAGACATTGGAGAGGCGATGGGGAGAGGAAGGCCCCTGGGAGGGAGTGAAGGTCTCAAATGATCATCGAAGAAGAATGCGTAGGAGTCTTGTCAGGCATGTCGTGGGGTGTGGCTGGATCCTAGTGACTGACAGGAGCATCACAAGTTCAAGGCCAGCCTCAGCAACTGAGCAAGGCCCTAAGCAACTTAGAACTTCTAAAAGATAAAAAGGGCTGGGGATGTAGATCAGTGGTTAAGCACTCTGGGGTTCAATTCCTGGTACCAAAAAAAAAAAAAAAAGAAGAAGAAAGAAAGAAAGAAAAAGAAAAGAATGGGAGTCTTCAAGTCACATGGCAGTCAGAGAGATTGTCCCTGAACCCGTGAAGGCATAAGGAAGACGGTAGGCTAGGTGATTCCTTCTTGATCTCTATTGCTGACAGTGGGGTGGGGGCAAATTAGTGGGAAGTGGGACTGGGAATGTAGGACTGAGAGAGAATGAGCAGTCATAGGAGCCGCTGAACCACAGATCCTTTTTCTTTTTCTTTTTGGTACCAGGGATTGAACTCAGAGGCCCTCAATCACTGAGCCACATCCCCAGCCCCATTTTGTGTTTTACTTAGATACAGGGTCTCACCAAGTTGCTTAGTGAGACTGGCTTTGAACTTGCTGAGGCTGGCTTTGAACTTGTGATCCTCCTGCCTCAGCCTCCCGAGCCGCTGGGATAACAGGCATGCGGCACCTCGCCTGGCATGGTCCCCATTCCTTATGAATGGACGCTGCTGGCAATTCTCATTCCGTACCTGGCCACTTTCACTGCCTGTGGATCTATTTCTCTTCTGATACCTTCTACCATGTGTCTGCCGCTCGAGCCCTGAAGTGATGACTTCACATAAAACCGCCTCGTGTATATGACGAGCCACGTGGGGAGCCCTGCGGCTCATTCCCTGTGTCCTCTCACACCCCCATAATCTCAGACACTCCCTTAAATCAAGGAGTGACAGAGTGCGTCTGCATATTCAACAAATTATATTATTTTTGTAAAGTCAATATCATTTAGTAAATGATCACAGCATCTAATTGGGGAAGAGGATGAGGATGGAAGATCGTGTTTACAAACCCAAGAGCCGACCCTGGGGCGGGAGCTCTAAATACCTGAGCGCATTGAATCCTCCCAGCATCCCTTCCAGGTGGGTGTCAAACCCCAAGGTTTGACAGCTTTCCGAGACTGTCATGAACACCTGAGATTATCGACTTAGAAAGTCAAGAGGTTTATTTTGTCTCACATTTAGAGCTTTCAATGCATGAATGCTTTCAATGCATGCTTTGCAAAACTGCTCACTTCCTGGACAGAAAGAGAAAGGAGGAAAGTAAAAGATAATACCCAATATTCATCATGTATTTGGTCATCTCAATAGCTGCAGACTCGGGGTCTCACGAGTCCCTCAAGGGCACACATCCATGACTTGGAAAACCTCCCGGTAGGTCCCACCTCTCAAAGTTTTCACCCCCACGTCCCAATAGCTCCAAGCTGAGAAGCAAGCCTTTAACCACAGGAGCCTTGGGGAACATTCCAGATCTAAACCATAGCATCCCATGTTCCAGATGGGACTATCACCCCAAAGTCCCCATGTTAATAGGAAGGAAGTCCAGCATCCCAACTAAGCATCCAGCACAGCTGGTATTTGATGAATGACGTGTGGGCTCAGCTGGATTCGTGCCTCCGACCGAGTTGACCAAGGTTCACCTAGTTTTTCCTGACCTCTCACTCCTAGTCGGTTACCAACCCTTGTTTCAACACTCAAAATATATTGTAAAGAACAGGAAGCTCTGCACACTCTTAGACACTGTTAAAAGGAAAGTCAAAGCCTTGTATGCTTTTATTTAAATCCCACTCTTTCCCCACAAGGGATTTTAAGTGATTTATCACAGAATCACATATAATAACATGACTAAGTATAAATGAGAATAAAACAATAGAATTATGGGTAACGATTATATAAGTGATTAAAATAAAGCTTATAATAGAAGAGAGGGGAAAAATATGAGCATACAAGCTATAGAACTTACATAGCTACTTAATTAAGTAAGACTGAATTTTTACTTTTTGCTTACTAGCAACCAATCTGTAAAGGAAAACATGCTATACGTATCTTCGGTTGTTAGAAAGGAGAAGAAAATTCTCCTCCAGAGAGGCTGAGCTTTTCTAAGAATTTACTTTTAACACATATAAAACATGCACAATTTCATACAAGTTTCCACCCTCTGCCCTCATGGTAAAATCGACACTATCCCTATCCCACATTCCTATAGCAAGATGTAGACGCAAGGTTAAACCTTCTAGTAAAGGTTAACGGAGGGCTGGGGGTACAGCTCAGAGGTGGAGCAATGTGATTAGCATGCAGAAGGTTCCCCAGGTCTGATCCTCAGGACCAAAAAAGAAAAAAAAATGTTGATAGAATTGTTCTCACTCTGGGATATACATTTCATATCAGTTATCACTTGCTGTGTAACAAGTCACCCAATACTTAAACGTCATTTTATTTGTTCACGATCCGGAGGGCCAGCAAATTAGGGTGAGCTTAGCCAGTCTGTCCTTTACCAATGTCAGACCTCACACTCCGGGGGGTTCTGATTTAACTGATCTGAAAGGAGCCAGTTTATTGGCAGTAGTTCAAAAGCTCCCCAGGTGATTTTTATGTCCTCTCAAATATAAGAATCGTTGGTATATACAGAACCCTAAAACACAACTCAGCGAAGACAATTCTTCCCAGGTGAGGTAAATTGAAAGGGACTTTCAGAAATATGAGATCCAGATTCACCAAAGCAATCTTCAAAAAGAAGATCAAAGACAGATGATTTATACTCCCTGATTTCAACATTTATTACAAATTTGTTACAGTAATCTATACAGTGTTTGGGGTGTTGTTGAATAGAAAAAGTAGCTTCTAATTAATATTCTATAGCATAATAGGATAATTATAGTTGACAACAATTAATTATATATTTCAAAATAGCTTGTAGAGAGGGGTTTGAATGTTCCCAACACAAAGAAATAATAAGTGTTTGAGAAAAGGGATATATATGCCAAATTACATAGATTTGATCATTACACATAATATTCAAGTATTGAAGTACCATACTGCACCCAATAGATATGTCCAATTACCATGTCAATTAAAAATTTAAAAACATATATATTTTAAAAAGACAGTATAGTATGGTCTAAGGAAGACATGTGCATCTGTGGAAGAGAATTGAGAGCCCAGAAATAAACCCTTCAATTTATAGTCAATTGATTTTCAACAAGAGCACCAATATCACTCAATGGGGAATGAATAGTCTTTCCAATAAATGGTTCTGAGACAACCCAATATCAACATAGAAAGGAATGATTGTGGCCCCTTCCTTACCTGTATGTAGAAAGTAATTCAAAATGGATTATAGGCCATATAAGAACGAAAACTATATATAGTAACTCAGAAAAAATTCAGAGGTACACCATGACCAGGTGGGATTTATCCCAGGAATGTAAGATGGTTTTAATACCCAATATTCATTATGTATTGGGTCATCTCAATAGCTGCAGAAAACTTATGTCTCAAATTCAATTTATATTTATGACACAATTGCTCAATAACCTAGGAATAAAAAGAATCTCATTTTGATAGAGGATGTCTATGAACACCTGATAGCTAACATTATACTTAATATGTTCAGTGAAAGGTTGAGCATATAATGGAATATTGATGAGCCTTGAAAAGGAAATTCTGACACATGCTACAATGTGGATGAAACTTGAAGCCACTATGCTAAGTGAAATAAACACAATGACAAAAATTGTCATTCCACTTATATGAGGTGCCTAGAATGGTCTAACGCAGAGAGGCAGAAAGAAGAGTGGTTTCTAGGGGCTAAGAGTTGGGTCAATGGGACATTAGGGTTTTAATGGGTAGAGTTTGAGTTTGGGAAGATGAAGAATTCTAGAGTTGGGTGGCGGTGACGGCTGCACAGCAACGTGAATGGACTTAACACCACTGAACTGTGAGCTTAGAAATGGTTAGGATGCTCAAGTTTATATTATACATACTTTGCCACAATTTTGAAAATTAAAATAAATAAATAAATAAAATAGCTTTTCCCCACAAAGGGGGGGGGAAGCAAAAATATCTGCTCTTACTGCTTCTATTTGGCATTGTATTAGAGACCCTAACCTTTGATACTGCAAGAAAAACAAATTAAAAGAATATAGATTGGGAAACAAGAAGGAAAACTGCTGCCTTATTAAGAGACAACATAATCCTGTATATACATGATCCTCATGATTGTCTATTACCAGAATAATAAACCAGATCAGCAAGGTCACAGGACATCAGACCAATACATGAAAATTAACAGTACTTTGATATACTAACATATAGTGCTGGGATAGCTCAATAGCAGCATGTGCTTAGCATTTATGAGTCCCGGGTTTAATCCTATGTCTGTCTCTTTCCTGCCATTCCACCACACACACACACACACACACACACACACAAAAGAAGGAACGAAAGAAGGAAGAAAAAAAAAGTTCTTAAAAAAAATTCCAATTCCGTTCCACTTATACTAGTGTCAAAAAGCATGAAATATTTGAGAATAAATTTACCAAAAAAAAGTGCATTGTCCACTAAAACCACCAAACAGGACTGGGATATTAACCTGAAGGTCTAAATAAACCAAGAAGCACCCCAGGAGCGCTGATCTATTAGAACCCTCGAGAAGAGAACAGAGCCCCCTACGTCTACAGATTCCACACATCACTATCAAAGCTTAGCAGACTTTCTTGTAGAATTGGATCAGGGGATCCCACATGTCATATGGAAATTAAAAAAAAAAAAAAAAAAAAGCTGGTTGAGCCAGACATTTTTGAAAAAGAACCAAGTTAGAAGATTTATATAATCTGATTTCAAAACTCACTTTAAAGCGACAGGAATCAAGGCCATCTTGCATCCACATAAACACAGGCGAAGGATCAGTGCAATAGAAGAGAATGTCCAAAGATAGGCCTTTACTTTCTGACAAGTGATAGTCAACAAAGATGAAGCAAAAAAAAAAAAAATCATGACTAAATAGCTAAATTTAGGTCAAACACCTGGAATAACCTTATCTACTATTTTGTTCACCTTGACCAATATTTTTCTCTCTCAGGTTTGTCAGTCCCTTGGGAAAAGCCCATCATATTACCCTGATAGACATTTTATTGGGAAAAATGGGGGTGCAATTTTTAAGTGGACCCTCAAGGGAACTGAAAAATATTAGGAGAGTCCTGAACTTTTTATAGAAGAAAAAGTTTGTTTTCCATTTTGGAGAATTCCATTGAGAGCTGTGCCAGTAATCTCTCAAACGTGGCTGTGGTCGTTCATCCTGTTTTGTTTGGAAGCGGTGACAAGACCTTCCCAGGGTTTTTCACTGCCAGCTCTCTGTGGCCCTAAAGGACTAGGGGGGTCTATAAACCCATGGTCAGCAGCTGCGGTTGGGGATTTCACAAACCCGGTGCCTAAGTGGGTCTCTCTCGCAGCAGCAGCTGCTGTCACAGATCAGGACCCAGCCTGCCCCAGCGACCTGCCTCCCGGGAAGCCAGCCCACAGCTCCTCTCCTCAAGTCTTTGGCAGACCTCAGAAGTGAGCGGACACGCCTCTGTCTCTCAGAGACGAGCTGTGGGTTTGCTCATGTATTTTGGACTCCGTCCAGCTTGGAGGTAGGTTTTCTCTCTGGCAATTCAGGAATGGGTGTGGACCCAATCAGCTCCCCTGCCCACCGGCGGCGGCATATTAGGTCAGGTGCCTGCCCGAGTAGCAACTTGCAGGACCCAGACTGCACTTCTTTTGTTAAGAGATTTGGCATGAAGCAAAATAGGCCCTCTCCCAGGAGCGCATAAAAGGGAAGTGTCCTTCAAACAAGGATATATACCCAAACATGCGTCTCCATCCATCTCCTGACCCATAAACACTCATTAAAACCGAATTTTAGAAAAAGACAGACCTGTCTTTTTATTTTTTTTTTCAATGACATTAAGTTCCCTCCTGCCAAATGAAATAAACTTGAAAATCTCTATTTTGGTTAGTTGTGAACCTTTATTTCAGAGTCTGTGCATGCTTTTATCAGAGGTATCAAAATATATTCTTTGCATCAATAAAAAATGTCACAATGAAGGAATTAAAACTTGATATTTATTTGCTCACAATGAAGGAATTAAAACTTGATATTTATTTGCTCTCCTACTGTATTGGGGTCCGCTTACATGCTTTGAATGTAAACCTTACTACTCGACATGGCTTATTTTTAAAATGGATATATTGTAAGCTGGGTGAGGTGAGACACACCTGTAATCCCAGCTCCTCAGGAGGCTGAGGCAGGAGAATCACAAGTTTCAGGCCAACCTGGGCAATCTAGCAAAACCCTGTCTCAAAATTAAAATAAATAAATAAATAAAAAGGACTGGGATGCAGCTCAATGGTAGAGAACCCGTGGGTTCAAGCCCCAGTATATTATAGTAAGTAAATAAATAAGTAAGTAAAGAAAGAAATAAAACTGACATTTTCCCCCTTCACGTTCTCCTTAGCTTCCTTAACCTCAGGGAAAGCAAGATGGTCCTTCTTCTGATCCTGGGCCAGGTTAACTGTCCTTCCTCTCAGGAACCACAGGAATGAAGGAACCCAGACTTGGGAGCTGGTACCAGCAGATCTAAGAAATGTGTATCCATCAAGGTCACCGCTTAAATGTGAATTATGACTCCATACCTTTCAATTCCTCTTTAAAAAGCCACAGTTCTCCCCTAGCAGTTAGAATCTCAGCCTCGGGGACATGAGTCCACTGTGTGTACTCTTTGCTAGCAAAGCAATATGACTTCTTTCCTTTTTATCAAAACCGTGGTGGTGTATACCTGTAAAATCAGTGACTCAGGAGACCTGGGCGGGAGGATCTCAAGTTCAAGGCCAGCCTCAGCAATTTAGTGACACCCTAAGCAACTTAGTCAGATCCTGTCTCAAAATAAAAAATAAAAAGAACTAGGGATGCGGTTCAGTGGTAACAAAAGAAAACACCCCTGGATTCAATCCCTCATGCCCAAAACAACAACAAACAAAAAACCCAGAAATCTTGTCCTTGTCATTGGATGGGGAATGGAGACAAGGACCAAGCTTCCGGTATCAACACTCCACATTTTACCTGAGAATTTCAAGATTTTCCAGCTAGATTACATAACAGGGAATAAAGGAGATAATAATAAACAAAGTATTTCATCTTCTAGAGAACGTGAGGGGTTAGCAGACATCTCAGATCTGTCATTCCTCAGTTTTACAATAAATAGGTTAAAGGAAATGACAGTACTATCCTCAGTTTGTGACAAGATTAGCCTGGCACGTGATTCCTCAATCACCCGGTGATTTCTGAGTACTTCTCCCGCCACGACTCCAACTTCTACTGTTGGTTTGTTGGATGAAGAAATGTTATATCAGCACCCTGCTCCCTTTTTATATTTTTCTACATGTTTAAAAAATATTTTTTCAGATTTTAAAATTAGTATCATTTGTTGCAAAAAGAAAATTAGTATTATTCATTACAGATATTTAAAATATGAAAAGTTATAGAGACAAAAATCAAATCCCTCCCACAGAGAGATAATCACAGGTAGTATATATGGTCTATTTTTTCTTCTGCATTTTCATGTATATGATCACTGTTTCCCCAAAAAAAATATTATAGAGCAAATGAATCAGAAATAATTTCACGTAGAGCCGGGTACAGTGCTGCATGCCTGTAATCCCAGTAGTTTGGGAGGCTGATGCTGGAGATGGTGAGTTCAAAGCCAGCCTCAGCAAAAGCGAGGCGCTAAGCAACTCAGTGAGACCTGTCTCTAAATAAAATACAAAATAGGGCTGGGGATGTGGCTCAGTGGTCAAGTGCCCCTGAGTTCAATTCCCAGTACTAAAAAAAAAAAAAAAAAGAGTAATTTCACATTCTAATTTGAGGGGGGAGGGTTTTATTGTTGTTGTTTGTGCTCTGGATGGATCCCAGGGCCTCAAGCATGCCGAACATGGGCTCCACCACTGAGGTTCACCTCCAGCTCCACAATTTTCCTGTTCTTAACTGTTATGCATTTGGAATAAGCTGTGTTAATTGGGTCTTGAGTTGTCCCAAGAGTCCCAACAGGCTTGCTGTCTGTTTCTTCTCATCCTGACCCCAAGTTCCAGTCACATGGAACTGCAGGTTTGGGTCTTCACGATCCGCCTTCACTTCTGATAAACCCTGTTGCGGTGTATACTCTCCTACAAAATGCAGGTTGAAATGTAACTGCCGCTGTACCAGTGTCAAGAGGTGCGACCTCCAAGGGGTGATTGGGTCTTAAGGGCTTTGCTTGCTGCGTGGATTAATGTCATGATTGTAGGAGTGGGTTCCTGATAAAAAGGTCCCACCTGGTTTTCTGCTTCTCCACTCTCTTGCTATGAGGTGCTTACAAAGGCCCTAGACAGATACTGCCTATCTTGGACTTCCAGAACCATAAGTCAAACAAACTTCTCTGTTCAGAACCTACATAACATAGTTCCCGTGTGTGCTATTCTGTTATAGCAACAGAAAATGCACTACCCCATGCGTCCTTAGGAATATAAAATATAGTGATAACTTCATGCAACTAATTTTTCACGGCACCCAGTATAACTAAAAGCAAGTAAGACTACTTTTTTTTTTAAGAGTGAGAGAGAGGGGGGAGAGAGAGAGAGAGAGAGAATTTTAATATTTATTTTTTAGTTATCAGCGGATACAACATGTTTGTTTTGTATGTGGTGCTGAGGATCGAACCCGGGCCGCACGCATGCCAGGCGAGCGCGCTACCACTTGAGCCACATCCCCAGCCCGCAAGTAAGACTATTAAAATCTAAATTCTTTGTTGTTTTTGATGTTTATAAACTAAGCTAGAATTTTACACTGCCTGTTGATTATTTATTTATCCATTGCAGTACTAGGGATTCAATCCAGGGGTGCTTTACCACCAAGCTACACCCCCCACTCCACCCTACACTTTTATCTTTTAAGACAGGGCCTCACTAAGTTGCCAAGGCTGCCTTGAATTTGAGATCCTTGTGTGTCAGCTGGCATTACAGGTGTGTACCAACATGCCCAGTTAGGCTGCCTTTTCAAAACATGGATATTAAAAAAAGAGAGAGAGAGAGAGAGAGAGATCGTGAAGCGCAGATGCCTATTTATATTTATATATTTAGCACAGGTCACATAGTGCAAATCTCAAAATTAATAAGAGCAACAGTAATTAATGTGGTTAGTGGCCCAGAACCCTTTACTAGCCAGAGTTGCTGACCTTTGACCCCTTACACATCTCTCCTCTGCCTGAACCTTGAATGCTGGAATTCCCCAGGATTCCTCCTCAGCTCCCTTCTGACCCTGAAGACTCACTGCTGTGGTTTAAGTGTGGTTTTTTTCCCACCCACCAAAACTCATGTTAAGGCTTCATACCCCATTGGGATGGTATTTTTATTGTAAAATTTATTCATATCACAGGCAACGAGATGAATAAAACAACAGGCAATGACATCCTGTCTCTGAATTAAATTGATAAAAATATCAGTGACTCAATCTTTTTTTTTTTTTTTTTGCTATTTCATTTTGGAAATGATGAAGAGTCTTTTGTTAATGGTTATAAAACCTCAGACTGCGATATCGTTTTTCACAATATCATCTGGAAGGCTGCAACTGTTCTGTCAGGGTGGATCGGGGCCCTTCTGGACTTGACATGTGACAGAAGTTGGGTAACGGAATACCATAGAGATCTCTTTTTTCTTCTATACCCTGTCATTCAAGGCATAGAGTTTATCTGCAATGTCACTGTCCACTAAAACAGAAAACAGGCAGGAGGTGTCACAAGGCCAAGCAAAGAGCAAGTATAATTTCATTCTCCTCTGAGACACGTGGACAATCAGTTTTTGCTGCAAAAAAAAAAAAAAAATGTCTTCCTCCTGGAGTATCTGTGAATTCAACTTGGGCGAATCCAGGAACTGCCAGGGGAAAATGTAATGCAGAAATTCACCATCCAGGGTCCCCCTGATCTACAGATAAAATACCAGCAAGATGACCAATGAGTCCTTGAGCCTCTTGCTTTCAGATTGTGCAGATTGGCTCACGGGTTGAAGGCTGGGTCCCCAAAGCAGCACTGTTCAGAGGTGGACTTTTAGGAAATGATTGGATCATGGGGCTCTGACCTCATCAATGAATTAATCCATTAACGGATTCATGATTGAATGGACCACTGGGAGGTGGTGGAAGCTACAGGAAGTGGGATCTTGTTGAAGGGAGGGGGTCCTTCAGGATGTGCCCTTGGAGAGCGCATCTTGTCCCCAGCCCCTTCCTCGCTGACTCTCTCCTTTCCAACTCCCATGATGACCAGCTTGGCTTCCCATGCCCCTTCCACCAAAACGTTCTGCGTCCCCTCTGTCCCGGAGCAATGGAACCAGAGGACCATGACTGAAAACTCTAAAACCATGAGCCAGAGTCAATCGTTTCTTCTCCGAGTTGATTTTCTCAGATATTTTTGGTTGCAGTGACAAAAAGCTGACGCCCTGGGTGTTCATCTGTGACATCAACTAGAGTCTTTCAATGGCTCCTCCCTTTTGGGTGGACTTCAGATGATAGCGGAGGAAGCCGTTAAGTTCTGAGCCTTTCCACCATCGGTTTGGCTCCGTCTTCACAATACCAGAGGATGCCTGGACACAGGTTGGTGGCGATGAAGGGTTTGGTGCCAGTGGATCTTGAGACACTAAGACACTAAGACACTACTGATTTTGCTCAGTTCATCTGGGTTCCTGATTCAGATGTAGCCCACAAATATTTTGCTAGTTTCCTTCCTTCCCTGTGCTGGCCGAAGTTGGACTTCCAGAGCCATAAGCCAAACAAACTTCTGAAGGGAGTGGGTCCCTCTAAGAGCTCAGCTGACTGGCAGGAAGCCCCCAGCTCCCACCTTGCAGGTGCCTCACTGCCTACAGCAGCCGTCCCCTCCCCACAGCCAAGGGCCCCAGGCCTGCAGCCCACCCCAGAGTGGCACAACCAAGGAAACTGTGTTGAGTGGGTAGGGGCTTTAAGGTCAACAATTAGGTCACTCAGCACCATCCTCAGAAGGGATTAATGTAGCTCTTGCAGGGTGGGTTAGTCCCCAAAGAGCCGTTTGTTATAAGAGAGCAAGCTTGGTTCCTTTCTTGCTTCATCTGGTGTCCCTTCTGCACATAGCACTTCCCTGTCACAATAAACCTTGCAACAGTAAACCTCTTTTCTTTATAAATGACCTAGTCTCAAGCATTCTGTTATAGCAGCACAACATGGACTAAACCATTCACTTGTCTGATCTCAGTCAGTATTCTGGTTTTTCTACACCATGTCGCTTCTACATGCCAACGGCTGCTGTATCTGTGAGTGGAATATGTATTCAGCCATCTACAGAACAACACCTCTTAAACTACCTCAACTCAACAGGAGCAAAAAAGAAACATGTCTTCTCTCCTTCTCCATTTCAGACTTTAGGGAATTAGGGCTTGTGCCTGCTTCTCCCTTCTTCCCCCTCCCCCGCCAGTTCCATGGAAAGAGTGAACCAGCTTTTCTGACTGGACTCCTGGCCCCTTCCCTCCCCCCTACCTTCACCTCTGGTCTGATTGCTGCCATCTGGCACCTTTTGTAACATAACGGTCACTGTCCTGGTAAAATTTTTTGGATCCATAAAGTTAGTGGCCTTCGTGGAAAAAAATAAGGTTAAACATGTTTTTTATGCAAGTACTATAGGGTTTTCCTTACATGATGCATCTAGAAAACCATGTCCACAGAGGCAGAAAACAGAACAGTGGTCATCAGGGTCTGGTGGGAGGGGAAGGGGGCGTTGTTTAATGGGTGCTGAGTTTTTGGTCTGAGAAGATAAAGAAGCTCTGGAGGCAAATGAGGTGCTGACTTAAAAATAGTTTGGATGGTCACTGTTTATAGCAGCTCCCTTCACATTAGCTAAGCTATGGCACCAACCTAGATCCCTTCAACAGATGAATGGATAAAGAAACTGTGGTCCATATACACAATGGAATATTACTTAGCCATAAAGAAGAATGAAATTATGGCATTTGCCAGTAAATGGATGGAACTGGAGACTATCATGCTAAGTGAAATAAGCTAATCCCAAAAAAACCAAAGGCCAAAGGTTCTCCTGATATGTGGACGCTAACACACAATAAGGTGAGGAGGAAAGAGTAGAAGTTCATTGGATTAGACAAAGGGGAATGAAGGGAAGGGGGCAGGGAATAGGAAAGACAATGGAATGAATCGGACAGAACTTTCTTATGTTCATATATGAATACACAACCAGTGTAACTCCACATCATGTACTTCCACAAGAATGGAAAGTGATATTCCATGTTTTTATAATACATCAAAATAGACTCTACTATCACGTAAACCTAAAAAGAACAAATTGAAAAAGAAATATTTTACATGGTTCCGATGGTAAATTTTGTAATGTCTGTATTCCACAATTAAAAACAAAAAGTAGAAGAAAGATCCAGAGATGGTTCCCCTTGTAAAGCAAAAGTCTCTTGAAGAGTGTGAAGATTCCCACCTCTTGCCCCTAATGAATCCATTCTGGAAGTTGAGGTTTACAGGTATTGAGTTTCCTTAAGCCAGTGGTACGCTGTGCTCTGGGAGCTGCGTGTTTGCAATCACCTTCTCAAGGAGATTCTGAAAGCGTCATTCATTAAAAAAAAAAAAAAAAAGTTATTCATTTACGTTTATCTCACGCTTGTGTCTAAAAATCACTTTGAGAGTCATAGCCATGTCCTCGGCTCCATCGCTGTGTGTTGTCCCGTGGCAGCTAATCTGCTGTTTCATGATGTCATGCTGTAATTGCCCTTCCCAGGGAGGCTGGGGGACTTGGATACATGCCTCCCCCCACCACACTCATCACAACTACAGCATGAGAAACTCAAGGTCTTTACAGCCTTTGGTGGGAGGGCGGGGCCCTGGTGAGCCATGGATGTGCCAGTCATAAATGAGGCTTCCTCTGACTCACCCCCGGCCTGAAGAGGCTTTATCTCCTTCTCCTCTGCCCTTGCACCCTCCTATAGAAACCAGGAACTCAGATAAAAATGGGCAAGCTGGCTGCCCAATCAGGAGCCCACTGGCCGGCAGAACACGGCCCTAAGAACACTTCAAGCCTGGGCCATGACTTTTGTCCCAAGATCCCAGACCCCTTTGTAAGCATTGCTTGTGAATCCTCATACAGGCTCAGGAAGTTATCTATGTCCAAGCCAAGAACACTCAGGCACAATGAGGGCCTTGAACGTGCTGCATATCATACAAAGAGATGCTCCAGAAAGAACTGAGGACTTCCATTATTTCTGTGGGGTTTTTTGTTTGGTTGGTTGGTTAGTTGGTTTGGGGCTTTGGAGCTGGGTTTGGAACCCAGAGCCTACATGCCACACACCCATTCTACCACTGAGCTACACCCGCAGCCAACCCCTAATAATTTTTAACCTTCCATTTCCATTCCCATCCTTCTTCTTGCTGTTTCCTAGAATCTGGCTCATATTTTCAATGAATGGGGAAGAGAGAATAATAATTTTGTACAAAATGTAATCCACAAATAGAGATAGCCCAGAGAATCCACATGTGCGTGAGTTTTTAAAAACTTTCCTTCCCAAACTCTCCCAGAAGTGACTGATCTTTCTTTATTTCTTACCAAGCCAGCATCCTTTTCCAAGGCAGTGACTGGCTAAGGTTATAAGACTCAGTGTTTCTCAAACTCAAATGTACATGAAAATCGCCTGGGGGTCTTTTGGAGCTGCAGAATCTGATCCAATACTGAGTGGGACCCGAGATTCTGGATTTGTAATACACATTCAGGAATTGCCTCTGATCCACAGACCACACTTTGAATAGTGAGTAATCAGGCTGAGAAAAACAAGACCCCACCTTGAAAAATGATGGCTGAAGCCTACCCATTCCTGCCCTCACCTCCAGCTTTCTGCAAGCTTAATTATTCTGAACCTTTAATTATTCTGCATTTAATTATTCTGACTCTTTGGAGTCTAATTTGCAAACCACGCTAATGTTAGCACATCACAGCACTGTAGGGAGGTAGGAAAGTCGTGATTGTTTAAAAGCCTATGCAAGCTAGGGAGCAGGTATTATCTCTGATTGTACTCGAAGTTAATAGACATGCTTCTTTAAAGAGCAGGACCAGGCATAATTGTTTGCTAAGCAACATTCCAATCAACAGAAAAAAATAATAAAATTAATAGGAGGTCATTTGGGGGTGAGAAAAATTACCTTTCAATCCGATCATTCAGTGTGCTTCAAGTACATAGTCCAGGCACCTAAGAAGTTTTGCAATCTACAGTTAGCAGTGTCAGACGTGAACTTTCAACTTGCCATGTTATTCCTGTGCCCCACGGTTGTCATGGTAACACTGATAGCCAACTCCAGGGCTTTTCTTTGGAATGCCAGACTCATAAAGACCATCTCATTTAAGTCTCCCTCCCTCCTAAACTAAGAGGTGGTGAGTCTGAGGCACAGTTTCTGAATAGTCAGGTGCTTTACAAGATCTGGGTCCTTCCCAGACTGCAGAACTCAACCCAAGCCAGATCCAGAGCCAGAGGCCATCACCACACATAGGAGGAAATTTGCAGGTGGCCAGATGTCAATTATGTGCCCCCGCTATGGGAACAAAGTTTGCATCTGGTAGCATTACTGCCCACCAGCACCTGCCCCAATGCATCTATGTGGTAAGGACAGTGGAAACAGCTCTGTCAATCATCCACCATATCCACCCCTGCATGAGTGGAGAGGGAGACCGGCTGGAAGGTGAGTGAGCAGCAACTCCTGTCTCAGGCTTCCACTGAACAGCAGATTTTCAATCTCTGCACAAATTCCCAACAGAAAACTACACTTCATTTTTCCCTTTAGTATTGGGAAATATTTCAACTGCACAGAAAAGTGCAGCTAATATTGTAAAAATGCCTATACCAGCTTTATCAAACTTCAACATTAATTTTGTTTAAAAGAAACAAACGTGAACAGAATATAGTTGATATTCTGGGTTACTCCTCCTATCCTTTCTCTTCCTCTACCTACTGTCTTGACTTCGCTGTCTGTCATTCCTATGCATATTTTATGCACCTTATACATTTACATAAAATTAAAATATAATTGTTTATATGTGTTTACATAAATGGCATTCACTTGCAAACTTGATTTCTTTTTTAAAATATTTTTATTTATTCTTTAGTTATAGGTGGACACAATTGCTTTATTTTATTTTATGTGGTGCTGAGGATCCATCCCAGTGCCTCATGCATGCTAGGTGAGTGGTCTACCTCTGAGCCACAACCCCAGTCTGCAAACTTGATTTCTTTTACAGTCAACATTATGTTTGGAAGACGTATCCTTAGTGAGACATGCAACTTGAGTTATTCCTTTTGCTTTGCTTTATTCCAATGTGGGACTTCAAACAGTTTATTTATCTATGATTTGTTCAGAGGCACTTGGGACACTTAACACTTTCAGTCTTGCAAATAAAGTTTTCATGAACGTAGTTGTCAATGTCTTTGGGCACATGCCCCACGATGTTTACCCAGGAGTGGAACTGCTGGGACACAGAGTAGGCATATCTCTAACTTTATTAGATTCTGCCTATTTTTTTTTCCCAAGTGAACTAACTTACATCTCTACCAGCATTGGAAAGAGTTCCTATCTCTACACATTTTCATCAATGCTTAGAATAGTCAGACTAATTTCTGGTCATCTAGTGGGAAGAAAATAATTTTCTCTCTCCCCGCCCCTGCACCTTTCTTCCTTTTTTCTTTTAAAAATTTTCCAGTTTTACCCTGGTGCATTGGCACATGCCTGTAATCCCAGTGGCTCAGGAGGCTGAGGTAGGAAGATTGCACATTCAAAGCTAGCCTTGGCAACATAGCAAAGCCCTGAACAATTTAATGGGACCCTGTCTCAAAATATTTTTTAAAAAATTAAGATGGGGGTGCTGTGGATGTGGCTCAGTGGTTAAGCTCTCTGTTGCAAAAAAAAAAAAAAAAAATTTGCTCAGCTTTCTATCTTGTCAAAGTTTACTTGACAAGCAAGAATTGAATACACATTCAAGTTGAACAACACTACTAATATATAGTATATAGTATATATGTATATATATTATATTGTAAAATGAGTCTCACCATCAAGCTATTTAACATATCCATTGTCTCACATAGTTGCAATTTTCTTGTATGTGGAGAGAATACTGCCCTCTCTTAACAAATACAGCACAGTATTATGAACCATCGTAATCAAGCCGTACATATAATCTCTATTCCTCCCCTTTTTAAAAACAGTTTTATCAAGGGCTGGGGATAATGGCTTAGTGGTAGAGTGTGAGGCCCTGGGTTCCATCCTCAGCACCACAAAATACACACACACACACACACACACACACAGCTTTACTGAGATATAATGCATATACCTTCCAGTTCACCCATTTAAAGTGTATAGTCTGCCAGGCGTAGCACACTCCTGTAATCCCAGTGACTTGGGAGTCTGAGGCAGGACAACCACAAGTTCAAAGCCAGCCTCAACAATTTGGCAACATCCTAAGAAACTTAGCAAGACCCTGTCTCAAAAAATAAAAAGGGCTGGGGCTGGGGCTCAGTGGTAAAGCACTCCTGTGTTCAATCCCCAGGACCAAAAAGACAAACGATGTATAGCCCAGTGTTTCTTTGTATATCCACAGTTGTGCACCCATCACCATAGTCCATCAGAGAATGTTTTCATTGCCCTCAAAAGAAATCCTACTCAGCTGTCACTTTGCCCTTCTTGCCCATCTCCCCACCATCTCCTTAGCCCTGGGCAAACACTGACCCACTGTCTGTCTTTTTAGATTTGTCTCTTCTTGACATTTCATATAAGTAGATCAGGCTGGGGATACAGCTCAGTAGGTAGAGTGGTTGCTTTGCATGCACAAGCCCCTCCCCCCAAAAAAATCATATAAGTAGATCAAACCTGCAATTCCATTATAAATTCCTACAACCTGACCATGAAAGATTTTATTAGTTTTTTAGTTTGCGGTGGTCGGGATGGAACTCAGGGCCTCAAGCATACTAGGCAAGCCCTCCAACACTAAGCTACATCCCCAGCCTCCCAGCCCTATTTTTTTGTAATTCTTAAATTTTAGATAGACTATTGCTAAGTAGCCCAAATTGGCCTTGAACTTAGGATCCTCCTGCCTCAGTCTCCCAAGAAGCCGAAGTGATGGATGAGAGCCACCACACCCAGCTATTTTTTTTTCTTTAATGTTGGCAAATACTTCAATACATGGTTGATACCTATTTTAATCTGCATTTCCCTGATTAATAGTGAGTCTGGCAATTGTCCAAATGCTTATTGGTCTTTCAGAGTACCTCATTTATGAATTGCCAGTTTACATTCTCTTATTTTATATAAGATTATTTATCTTCATCTTGTTTGTTCAAAAGAGTTCACTAGAAAATCACATATTAATCTCTTTCTCTCTCTCTCTCTCTCTCAATTTTTTTTTTTTTTTTTGGTATAACATTGCACACTTTGTTGGAGATCTATCTTCCCTGAAGCTTTTCTGGACCTTTCCAAGCAAGAAATACTGACAGGCTACAAAGATAAAGAAAGCCTCCTCTCCCCAGAGAGTGGTAAATCCAGAGCCATTTGCCTACATTCCAAAGGCTTGTAAAAACCCAAAGAAGAGAGCTTCTGCCTTTCCTGGTGGATTTGTGTTTACGAATGTTTACCTTCCATCTCCAGAGCAGAAGGGAGGAGAAGATGTGCCGGAAGCATCTGTCTGCGCTCCACAGTTCTGGAGCTCTTCCCTGTGAAAGAGCATCTACCTGCCTCACCATCTGAGTCTTATTGTTCTGCCCCGTGGGAAACTGACAGTGGGGAATTGGTAATAAGACTGCTATCTGAGAAAAGGGCTCTGTTCCCTGGTCCATATGCCTGGTGTTTCTAGGCAGGATGAATAAACGCATAGAGACCCCAAAACGTCAAGGTATCTTTTTCTAGTCTTAGTTTATTTGCAACTGATTTATTTCACTTAGCAAAATGTCCTCAAGGTCCATCTATGTTGTAATCTGTATCAGAATTTCTTTTCTTTTTAAAAAAATTGTGCTGAAATATGCATAATGTGAAATTTGCCGTATGACCATTTTTAAGCATACAGTTCATGGACATCGAGTGCACACGTGGCTGTGCAGCCATCACTCCTCCCATGGGACAGAACTCTTTTCATTTGCAAAATTGAAACTCTGTGCCCACTGAACCATAATTCCCCATTCTGCCCTCCCCCAGCTCATTCCTTCCTAAGGCTGAATAATATTAAATCCACTGTATGTACACAGCACATTTCATGTATGTACAATGGATCCATTCATCTTTGATAGACACTTGCCTGGCTTCCTCCTTTTAGCTATTGTGAAAAATGTTGCTATGAATATGATATATAGATATCAGTGAGTCCCTGCTTTATTTATGCTATCATTTGACAGGAAAAAAAAATTCAAACATTTTTTATTTTGTCATGCTTTCTTTTTCCTTAAATACTTAATTCATGCCCATTTTTGTTGCCATAGTCTCTATTTGTATTCCTAACCTCGCTTATTTGTACTTTAGCTCTAGAATTATTACCTAGTAAGCTGCTAGGTCGAAGATCCCTGTGGATTGACACAGCTGATGTGTGTTTTGCTCTTCCAAGTCCGATGTAGATTTCTCAAACATGCAGCTCCCTTTATAATGGCATTTCTAGGATACAGATTTTTCTGTCAGGTAGTTTCAATTCCTCCCAGAATCCTTCAGGAACGTGGTGGTCTCCACAGGGTCATCTGGCCAGAAGTTTCAGAGGTTCAGTTCGTGGTGGGCCAACTCCATAGCTCTGGCCCCGGGGTGGAGCTGAGCATCATGGCAGAAGGGCCTGGAAGAGGAAATCATCTTAGAACAAAGCCACCAGGAAGCAGAGAGCAGAAAATATATATTTTTTTTCCTTTAAATTTCAGCACATTCACTTTTATCCCCCTTTTCCTTTATGGTCAGTGTTTTTTTTTAATATCCTATATAACATTGTTTTTGAAATGTAGTATGCTTGCTCTGTGGCCCTCCACGCTTCCGGTTTCTGGTTCTTACGGTTTCGATGCTGCGCTGACTGAGGCTCCAGACCCACACTGCCTGAGTGGGCAAGCACAGAACTCAATGGCTGATGCCACTTTAGGGGACAGACATCTCCTCTACCCGCCTTAGTCCTTATGTGGTGTTCTTGGGTTGGATCTAGGAACCAAATTAATGCAAGGAAAGTACACGTTTTTGGGTTTTTTTTTGTTTTTTAATTTTACATATATGCAGGGATCTTTACAAGTGAATGAAGTCTGAGGAAATGAACAGAGCATGATGCTTATACACCTTTTTGTAAGCAGCAACTATTTTTTCCTTAAATATATATATTTAGAACTTTTCAATTATAATTTT
This sequence comes from Marmota marmota marmota, assembly GCF_001458135.2. Classification (NCBI taxonomy): domain Eukaryota; kingdom Metazoa; phylum Chordata; class Mammalia; order Rodentia; family Sciuridae; genus Marmota; species Marmota marmota. The sequence continues at coordinate 4,285,604 of NW_025999913.1, read as the reverse complement.
AATACATATTAATTGTACAAATCGATGGAATTCATTTTGATATTTTTATTATGTAAAGCCCATATTTTATTGGTATCTTCTTCGTTTTTACTGAATGTACTTTCTTCTTTAATATAGTCTTTATCTGTGACATATATATATTTTATATATAGTCTTTATCTGTGACAGTTTCTCGGGTGTCCCTTGTTTTCGATTATCTTGACAGCCTTCAAAAACTATTAAACAGACATGTTGTGAAATGCCCCACACTCTGTATTTGTCTGAGACTTTTATCTGGATTGCACTTGGGTTACAAGTGTGGGGGATGAACACAAAGGTAAAGTCCCATTTTCCACACACCCTGTCAGGCATATCGCTGATATCTTTACACATGCACATGTATTATGTATTGATGGCGTCCATCCATCTTCTATTCTTCTACTCTCTGCCTCCCATAGTCTCCTTTCTGTTCCTTTATAGTCTCTCTATCATTTTTTTTTTCTTTTTTCTTTTTTGGTTCCCACATACGAAAGAAAAAAATTAAACAAAGAACAATAAATTGGCAAAGGAATGACAGGACAAATCGATATCTGGACTAGGGCAGCAGGTTCTGGGGATGTCACTAAGAGGTATGGGAGGTAGTCCAGAAGCTCCCGGGAGATTCCGTTCATTCAGGTTCATTGCCACCCTAATGACCAGCCTGTTTTCCAGCCTCGGTCAGTGAAGGACGTCTGACCTAAAGAATCTTTATGACTTACTGCGTGGGGGGAAATACAGGGCAAATGGCCCTCCCTGAAGTTACAGTTCCTTAAATGACTTCAACTTGAAATAATCTCTGCACCAATTTGGCATATTTTGCTTTAATTCCTTCACACTCAAACCTATGCCACAGGTCCACTCATCAGGCTCCCCCATCAGCATCCCTTGGGGCCAGCCCCAGACTAGGGATGCCGGGTGCCATGTCTGCCTCCATCAGTCTTTAGCAGGGGGTCTTGCAGGGAACTCTGACCAGGGTCGGGGCTTGGTTACCTGCTGGCCTGTGCTGTGCACCCCTGCCAGGACTTTCTCCATGTGCTTGCTCCAGGATCTCTCCTAACCTTCCTCCTTGCACCAGCGAGGCTTAGATGACCAGAGTCCTGAGGGTCCCAGCCCCTTCCCAGCACTGTGTAGACTATAGCTAGAGTCTCCTCGTTCCTCAAGTACACCAAGTGCAATATTGTGAAATATGTATTTGGTCTTCTCACCATTTCCCAGCACGTGACTTTGAATTCCCTGGAATCTTCAAAGTGATAAGTGTCGTTTTTTATGTCATGGGGTTGACCAAAGGCTGGCGTCTCTGGGTAGCTTTAGAATGGGCCTGCTGATCCTAAGGACCAAGGTGGAGTTACAGGGTTGGGGACTGCAGCCCCATCCCGTCCCCAACCTCTGAGGAAGGGGAAGTTGGCTGAAGGTTGAGTTGATCACCCATGACCAATGACTTCATCAATTATGCATATATAATGAAGCCTCCATAAAAACCTAAAGGACTGGGTTTGAGAAGCTTCCAAATAGCTGAACATGTGGAAGTTCATGCAGGGCCGTGCCTCAGACAGGGCTTGGAAACGCCACGCCCCTTCCCACACCTCCCACGACACACATTTCTTCATTTGGATCTTTTGTAATGTCCTTTATTAAAAAAAAAAAAAAGTTGATTTACACTTGTCAGAAGCACAGTTTAAACTAGCTGCCCACCACTCCACGTGAAAACCCAGAGATACCTGATGTCAGGAGTATGTTATCAACTGAGAGTGGAGAAACTGATTGAGCTTATTTGTTTGTTTGTTTGTTTTTCCCCTTCCATAATTGTCAGACAACATAATCACAGTCATTCTCCCATTTTACATACCACCCACTACGTGATATGCATGTATGGCTTGCGTGCAGGGAGATGAGACCCTCATGCTGCTTATAACACAGTGCTAAAATAATTCCTTAGGAGGCCATTAAATGGAGGAGCCTCCAGCATCCTGGGAAAAGTAAATCAGTGTAAATGGTCATATTCTGGGCCAATCGGAAACTCCAACTAACCTCCAGGAGGGATTTTCCGAAGAGTAATTTCTTTGCCTTGCTTCTGCTTTCGCCCTCTGAAAGGCCCCATGCCTGCCCCTTCCCTGAATCCCCCAACTACTTGAGATCTGGCCCTGGCCATTGGGAGGTAGATCACTGTTTGCTCAAATGGTCTCTTTAATATTTCAACATGCCTCAGTTTACCTTTTAACCTTGGAGATTGGACAATAAGTAAGTAAACATGTACACGTGAATCTGTTGCAGTCGGCTCTGAGGAGTAGAAACAGGCCTTACTCAGGACGGGAATGGGGCCAAGGGGCAGCAGGCTCTGAAGTGGTCAGGAAAGGGCCTCCCTGAGGAGGAGGAATGAGACCTGACATGGGGAGGTGAAGAGCTAGGGCAGAGCTGGCTGGGCCAAGGCCGAGTCAGCACGGCCTAGGACTGAATCTCAGCTTCCATCTTGGCCCCTCATCTCAGCAGCCAGTCCTGCCACCACGTACACCCATGGCTCTGCCCCTGTGCCTCACCCAGGACCTCAATATCTCTCCTGGGCCTCCAGAATCTGTCTCCCTGGTGGGCCTCAGCTGAGCTGCTGCAGCCATTCATGTTTCTGAGAAGCTCGTTCAACAATGAAACAAGTTTTGCTGAGGAGCTAATGTGTGCCTCCCCTGGAAAATGCTAAGGAACAGAAAGCAGGGGCTCAAAGAGATATTTACACCCTCATGTTCACAGCAGCCGAGAGGCGAGAACAAATCAAGTTCTAGCAACCTAATGAGGTATATGTACTTAATGCCACCGAGTGTTCACTGGTAGATGAACAGATAAAGAAAATCTGGTGGATCGACACAGTGAAGAATTACTCAGTCATGAAAAGGAAAGAAATTCTGACACACGCTGCAACATGATGAACCTTGAGGGCATGATGGTAAATGAAATAAGCCAGTCCTGTATGAGCCTACTTCTGTGAGGTGCCTGGAGTCATCAAATCCATAGACAAAGACAATAGAATAGTGGTTACCAGGGACTGGAGAAGGAAATAGGGAGTTGGCATTTAATGGGTACAGAATTTCAGTTTGGGAAGATGGGAAAGTTCTGGAGCTGCATGTTGGTGCTGGTTGCCTAATGAGATGTCTGAGGTGTCTGTACTTAATGTCACGAAAGCCAGACTTAGACAGGCAGTCAGTACAGATATGTAAATCAAGTCAGGTTGGATCCTGGAGGCCAATTTGGGTCCTTCCAGCTTTAAATCCCCTGAGGAATTGAAGTGCTAAAGCATTCAGAGCCCTTCCTCCACCCTTATCAAGATAATCTGCCCTGCTCCAACCTGTTGCTAAGGTCACCTGTCCAGGTATTTTCCTTCCCTACAGGAAGTTATAAGAGTTGTTAATCAATGTGTCCTAGGCTGCTCCATTTACTCCGCCCCCCCCCCTCACCCTTTGGACATCCCTCATGAACATATCCTGGGCCTAGTCACAAATGTAAGCAGGAAGGAGAGAGATAAGGGGAAGAGAACAGGAGAACAAAGGAAGCCTAAGACATAAGAAGGCAGAACACCCTCACTTCTGGGGATACCAGGACACCAGCTATGGCCCCCTTCTCCCTCCAGGGAGAAGTCTATGTCACCCCTTTAAAAAAAAACAAAAAAACCTTTATATGCTTGCCCCGGCGTGCTTCTCTAATATTATACTTCAACATGTGAGGGAGCAGGACTCGTCCCTGGTAACCCACCCTGGGAGATCTGAAAATCTCTCCAAACCCTGTCCTAGAGCCTGGGCCAAACTCTAGCATCTCTAGCCCGGCTTCCAGCAGCCTACAGTTTCAGTGTCTGGGAAAACACAGACCCTCTTGAATTCCCTTCTGCAAACACTCAAGGCTGCCAAAAGAATTTACTGTTTATTCCAGACAACACCTACAGATAGGAGGTGACCTCCCCTTCTTGGTGCATTTACTTAAAAAAAAAAAAGCTGACAATTATAAATCTTTCCCCTGCCCCTTTGAGGACACCTATAAAATCTGTTGCAACCCAGGGACGCCTTTC